>NC_068420.1:18183217-18514155 GCF_023724105.1 Carassius gibelio
CTCTCAGTAACTGACGTGTTCCCTCTTTCCTACATACTTCCCTTTCTCTGCAATATAGGTCATGTATTTGTGGCATATTTGAACGCAGTTGAATGGGTTTGTGTCTTTGTGTGCATTTCCCACAAACTCCTCTTCCATTTATACACCGGCCTTAAAACTGATGCCAAAAAGGGGGAAAAAAGAAGCGAAAAGGCAGTGAAGTCCACCAGTGCAGTTGTATTATGCTTACAAGTGAACGTCTGACCACACATATTTGCTCATTTTATTATTTAACCAAAACAGTGTTTCTGTATAGAACAATACAAAGAAGAGTAAATGTTTACAAACTTGATTGTACACAAAGGAAACAATGCTCGGACACCAAATGCGTTGTGTAAATGTAGATGAAGTTAACAGAATTGGCGAAAGCACTACGATAACAGAATGAACAATCAGCCATAAGACTATGGCAACCCAATTTAACATTTAATCCTTAAAACATACTAGTATCCAGTTTCATACTACTAGTATTTTTATTTTTTTTTTGCTACTAGTATGTATTCCATTAAATTCTAGTTCTTATTTGTCAGCTAATAGTAATTATTCATTACATTTTCTTAGTTGATATTAATAAGCTACTAGCTCTTATTCATTAACTTGGCCTCCTAGTGATTGCTCTTTAGCTACTAGTTCTTATTCATTAGCCTACTAGTAACTATTCATTAGCTAATAGTGATTTTTCATTAGATACTAGTGTTTGTTCATTAGCTACTAGTGCCTATCCATTAGATACAAGTTCTTATTCATTAGATACTAGTACTTACTTCAGTAGTAACTAGTATCTATTGTTACTAGTAACACATTTAACATTTTTGCTGTTGACTTCTATTGGAATTTTTCACTTGCATATTAACTATTTAGTTCTAACTAGTATGTATTACAACAATGAGTAGTGTATTTTTAAATATTACTAGTAAGTATTCATTAGATACTAGTACATATTTATTAAATACTAGTATTTTTCATTAGAAACAAGAACCTAAATAGGTACCAGTATCTAATAAAAAGTATCCATACTTGTAGTATTTCATTAAAAATCGTACTAGTAACATTTGGTTTAAGTACTAAAATATAATAAATGTGTATTAGTATGTGTTGTATAAATACTAGTATCTAACGTATAAGTACTGGTATCTGTTTAATAGGCTCAAGTGTCTAATGAATAAGTACAAGTAGCTAAACAATAAGTACTAGTATCTAATGAATAAGTACTAGTAATGTAATAATAGGTACTACTGTCTAAAAAAATTAGTTCAATAAGTACTAGTACCTAATGAA
Source organism: Carassius gibelio (assembly GCF_023724105.1). Classification (NCBI taxonomy): domain Eukaryota; kingdom Metazoa; phylum Chordata; class Actinopteri; order Cypriniformes; family Cyprinidae; genus Carassius; species Carassius gibelio. Next base: position 18,184,535 of record NC_068420.1, read on the forward strand.
TAACTACTAGTACTAGTACTAGAAAAGTACTAAAAACTTCTTATCTTGCAAGTCACAAATCCTTTTCACTCTAGTTACGGCCACTGTAGATTTCAATAAAAAAATTAGAGATTTAGCATCTTATAAATATGTACTATTATCTGTTGAATAATAACTAGTAGTTAATCAGTAAATTATAGTATGTAATAAGTTGTATCTAATGAAAAGTGCTAGTATCTATTTAATAGGTGCTAGTAGTATGCTAATAAATACTAGTATGTTGTAAGGATTAAATGTTAAAATGGCTTGACATAATAATAATATTGATATTCATGATTGTTTGTTGAGGATTGGGTAGGTCAGTCACAATAGTGACACGTGAGGCCTTCTGGGAAGTTCAAGTTCATTGAAGTTGCTTGGATCAAGTGCGATATGTTCAATAACGAATGTGTGACTGATTAATCGAAAGTGTATATACATGTATTTGTTTGGAACAATTGAATTTGGGTGTATTTATTTGATCATTTCACATGATTTGTTTTATATGTAATCGTACTGTTTTTAAGAACACATTCATTCAGGTTTTCTGGGAGCAAGTACAGTTGAGCATCAGATTGCTTTCTCTTTCTGACATTTTTTGTTGTGAAGTTTCGAGTGACTCCTTGAGGGGAAATATTATGGTCAAAGTACAAAACTTCCAATGCAGGATTCAAATAGGAAAGTTGTGCTTGAATGATGCTTTTGCTCCGGAGCCATAGTTCAACCCATTGGAATTTCAAATTATTTTTCATTTCCTTTTTTCTTTTTTACAGAGCACAGTATGTTATCTTGTCTGTCAACTGAATTGAATGAGATGTCAATGGCTCACTGTTTATTAATGATTGTTGCAACTACAGCACCACAGTAAAGTTTTACATTTCAACATTTTGCTTTGTCATTTTTGAAACATTCACATATAAAATAAACCCATTTAGATCACCTTTACAAAGATTGTTCACCATTTTACCAGTATAAGCCATACATGTCCTAATAAGTAGTGATATATTGTGTTATGGTCATAATTTGAAAGTCATTTGGCAGTTATCCTAACTTTATTTACAATTTGAAATAAAGATTTTTTTTCAAGAGTTCATAAGTAAGAAAGGAAACCAAAAAAAAAATCAGTTAAGAAAAAACACCTTAGCAACTGCGTTGTAATACCATGGAAACACCCTAGATATGCTAGCGGTAGCAACTACTTAGCAACATGCTAGCCACTCAAAACACATTAGCAGCATGTTAGCAGTAACAGTCACTTAAGGTGACTAAAGATCCAAAATCGTTAACTGAGTTGATAATACATTTTTTTAGGTATACACTTGTTGTGTTAAAAGTATGTTCTATATAGTATGAATGAAATATGAATGCAGTACATTCACCATGTTGCTATTGTCATGTTAACGGTGTGCCATCAATATCACAGGCATTCACAGCTCCTCTCCTGAGGCCTCATGGGATTGTAAAAATCAAATGGAAGGTCATATGTAGTTTCACCTAGTGCTTTATGGATACTGTGAATCTGGACTTAGTATTTGTATCATATATTGTTTTTTGGTTACTATATACAGTACTGTAGTAGGGAAGAAGAAGTTATAACACCTTAACAGCATGCTAAACCACTTAGAACATCTTAGCGGCTTCTTTTCGATATACTGGTACCCACCAAAACTCCTAAGCAATCATCTGTCAACTACCCACAATCCCTTGCAATGTGATGGTGTGTTTTGTGTGTAAGAGATGGGCAAAAAAGTTCAATTTCTGGTTCAAAGTCCTTTGTTGGAGTTTTCGTTTTCTTGTCACAGCAGGCAGTCGCAGGGCTTGTCGGGACGTGGTAAAAAGTGTATTACTGTTTGAAAACCCCCTTCCTTCCTCCACTTCCTTGTATAAATGCAGGCCTGTGGAATGAAAGAGGACTATTTGCGGTCTGCTGTCTGAGCTGGTCAAAGGGAAATATAAATAAGAGACAACCTGCCTCAATCCACCTACGGGTATCTAGTTGATTTTCATGGAAACTATGACTGTAGAAAAAGCCTCCAGGCGGAGGTTGGGTGTGGTTTTTTGGGAGCGTCTGAGTCAGCGATCCAATTCCAAGCCATACAGCCGTAGGTTAGAAGACGAGTGCTATTTTAGATCACCATCTCTTTCATGATCCCTTGGTGTCAGGATGTTATGTTGCACAGTCATGTTAATGCAGTCTCTAGGGATACCAATACAGAAACATGAAGATTAGCATTTTCAGCCTTGAGTCATCTGATATAAGTTTACTTGGTAACTGTTTATTTGTCTTCATGGTGATCATTCAGTTCATTATACCATTTGTCGGCTCATCACACTGATGGACAAGTCTAGAAAGGACAACTACACTAAGGCCTTCAGGCCACATATCTGCGAGTGGGTGCATACACTGGACCTTTGTGTTCGGATACATGTGGGGGAAGACGGAAACACTCCGAAAATGCAAGGCCTAATTAGGTCACATATTTGCTAGACTCTACACAAAAGAATTCCTGACTCCTACAGTAGTGTATTGTGCTCTCTTGGACAACAAAATATGTACATAAGATTTGATGCCTGAGGACAATTGATCTATCAAATGATGAAACCTCAATAGATCATTTTAGGTGGAAGTGACCCATGCATGACTGACAGAAGAGCGGGTGTGGGTGTTCAAACAGTACTTCTGTAAGTTAAGACCCTCGGAGGAATGGCGGATCACTTGGGTTCTTACTGTCATACCTTTGTTTGTTAGCGGTTTCTGGACGCTTTTGGCGTGGCTCCAGTCCCGAGGCCTGCAAACAATCTTTGTTCCACTGTAATGTCTCCAGTGCAATCATACATTTGGAGATTTGCTCTTTAGGAATGTGTCTTTAAACAAGGTGGTCTCTGTTGTCTTCTTCATGTTTCTAGGCATGTACATATTAGGTACACAGTGTCCCATTTAAAATTGAGGTTATAGTCTTTCTCGAGACAGTCAGTAAGACCATATTTAGTGTTGGGCGATTGTGTTAACCTGTGAGATTGCGATACACTAGGTAAAGAAAAAGCTTTTTTTCTCCACCTGAACGTTTTTGTCTTTCTAGAAGAAAACTGTCTGGATTTTAATCATTGAGAAGACAAAATTAAAATCTTTGAACTGATACACTATAATATCATGTTAATTTTCTTAATTGTTAACTTTTCATAGCAAGAGTAAACCAGTTTAACCAGGGTAAGGCTAAGAGCAGCCTAATGTTACCAAATATATCAAATATTTTCAAAAAATTTCCAAGTTTCTGTGAGTTTCTTCTGGGTGCCTACTGCTTGAGATGCTGGTAATGGCTCCAGCATCCCTGTGACCCAACATAGGACAAGCAGTTTGGAAAATTGATGGATGGCTGTTAGTCCCAAAAAAATGGCTGGTAATATGTCAGTCAGATATTAAACAACAAGTAATGCATCTACTTCCAATTAAACTTTTAAAGTGCATGTAAACATACAAAAGTTACTGTTAGCATGCTAGCCAGCTGAAACCCTCTCTTAGAACTTGTTTCTGGAAAATCACAGACACTTAAAAATATTAAAATTACTAAGGGAAAATGTAGAACTGTCTTAAGCCCCTTTCACACTGTGATTCCGGATAATACATGCTAATGTGTCCCGGCAATTGTTCCCAGGTCTCTAGATTTAGCTTCTTTCACACTGCCAGTGATTTCCCGGAGTATGTGCATGCGTTCACACACAACCCATAAAGGTCCCGTAATGACACGTGACATCAGGGCGTGACGTGTAATGTACAAGTCGAAAACGCTAGGTACGTTAACTTTCACTTAAGCTGGCAAAAGATCTCAGCTTCAGCGGAAATAGTGAAGAGCTAACTAATCTCTGCTTTATTAGAGTTTGCATATATATTTCTGTCGCAAATGTTAATCAGCCTTCAAAACACCCGGTAAAAGAGTCGTGCGATAACGTGCATAATCACTACGACACACCCTTTACGACATTAGTTCTGGCTTTTGTTCACACAGAGCTCGTTCCGGGACTGAACCCGGCAATGTTACTAGAGCCCCTTTCACACTGATTCTGGCAAATACATGGGTAAAGTGTTCCGGCAATTGTTCACGGGTCGCTAGATTTTGCACTTTCACACTGCCAGTGATTACCTGGGATATGTGCGTGCTTTCACACACAACCCGTAAAGATCCCGTAACGACACGTGACATCAGGGCGTGACGTTTAATGTATGAGTCGAAAACGTTAGGCACGTTATACTTTCACTGAAGCAAGCGAACGATCTCGGTGTCAGCCCGGAAAGTGAGGAACTAACTGATCTCTGCTTCATTACAGTTTGCACATATTTTTTTTGTCGCAAACGTTGATCTTCCTTCAAAACAGCTGGTAAAAGAGTCACGCGATAATGCACGGCATTGGATCTGTCTTTTGTTCACACAGCGCTTGTCCCAGGATTGAACTCGCAATGTTACTAGGTCCCTGACCTGGGTTCAATGCCGGAATCAATCCCGGGACCTGTTTGCTTTCACACAGAAGGCGACCCGGCAATGTTCTGGCAATTTGCAGGGTCCGACGTGCAGTGTGAAAGGGGCTTAGGTCACCAATCCAGGATCCATCCTGGAATCAATCTCTGGACATGTTTGCAATTACGCAGGAGGCGACCGGGCAATTTTCCAGGACCAACGTGCAGTGTGAAAGGTACTTAAGTCAGCCTCACTGATGGACCAGTTGAATGTTGGACAGCTGATCACTACACTGGACCTGTGGTCACTCTGGATAAAAACATCTGCTACATTGTTGGAGTGCTGACCTAGCAGTTAGTGCACATGTTCTGACATGTTGAGCTATGGTGTTGCTTATGCAAGTAATGTGAGTTTGAACCTGATTCTGTCTTTTCCAAAATCCATTCCCTACTTTTCTCACCAGTGTTGAGAACGTCTTGTTAAAAAGAAATTCTGCTGTCTTATGTTTAATAGAAAGTGTCAAACTTTTAATCACTTATTATTTATGATGTACCACAACCAATGCTGATAAGGTGAGAGGTGGGAAGGCAGAACACTAATGCTAGACTTGTGTGTTTGTTGGGAGGACAAGGTATTGACTAGTTTGGGTAGTTCTTGCGGATGTTTGCCCAGTAATTACCACTCCTGAGCTTCCCCTGAGACATCTCAGATTACAGAGCACAGGGAGGCATCAGAGTCATGCCTTGACATGTTCACTGGGTCAGATCAGGGATCATTTGCATAAACCATGCTCAGCTATGAGTCACAATATCAGACACATTCATTATATTTTCAGACACATTCATTATATTTTAGTTTACAGAAGCAACAAAAAAATTGGTTTGTTTTAAATAGGGACATATATAACCACAAGGTACAAGCGAGATTGTAGCTTCTATGCAGTATAATTAGGCATACAAACATTATTAAAATATTTGGGTTTACGATTTGTTCAAATCCTTAACCTTTAGTATTCAACTTGTCCTGCACTGTTTGGGTGACATCACAGATATTTTATTTATGCTTTTTCTTTTGAGGAATATTTAATCAGTATCAAGTCAACACTAAATACTGAATCGAAGTTGAAACAATGCTCAGTCAACCGTTAAACAATGCTGATTCAGAGAATCGATGCAATTCAATCAACATTAGAACCACACTTTAAATGCAGAAACAACACTGAAATAGACATGAAATTGATCATTAACCCTTTGCATGTTAAAAAACAGAGGAGGTATTCTTTTGTGCATGTTGAAGTGACATGCCTGGAATCCAACAGGGCTCACTGTCATATCATCAGGCTTTGAAATGCCCTTTGGCCAATGAAATCTAAGGTTTAAGAAGCAGAACTAACTGTTTCATAATAAAGAATTACAGTGCATGTATTAAGATTATCCAGTCTAACTATTTTGGATGAGTTAACCCTAAACTTTGATTTTACAACTGTTGATCGTTTTTATTTGAGGACTGCCATAAATAATGTTTGTCACATAGTTATTTGTAACTTATAAAACATTATATTCTTCTTGTAAACTTCATATACTGTATAGGGACCAATTCTCAACATTAAGTGAGCTGCTTATTAGCATGCCTATTATCAACATATTGGCTGTTTATTATGTGTTTATAAAGCACATATTCTACAAAAAAATGACTCATTTAATTCCAATACCTAACCTTAACAACTACCTTACTAACTATTAATAAGCAGCATATTAGCAGTTTATGAGACAAAAGTCAGAGTTAATGGTTTGTTAATAACGAGAACTGGACCTTAACATAAAGTGTGACCAAAATGTTCCATATTTCCGAGCAGCTTTGATGCCTAATTTATGGTTAAAATTACTTTTTATTATAAAAAATTACCTGTGTGACACAGTAAATGATTCATTAGCGGTTCAGGGTTTAAAGTTTTCAGTTTGAAGGTGTGGTGGAGCTGTTATTTTATCTATTTTATTATCTATTTATTGTCTTCTATTCTAGTACACATATCTAAAAATCCTTAAAATATCAAGAATGGTTTTCACAGCAATTATGTCTAAAATTAAGTCAATTTTCTTAGTAATCACAATGTGAATGGCCGCCTTGCTCAGCTGGGAATTGAAGTGGGGACCATCTTGCTATGAGGCATTGAAAATGTTTAATTTGTAAAATGTTTTCGGTTTAAGCTTTATACATTTTTTCTCGAGTGTCCCACCAAATGTTCCACCAAACCCCCATGTCTTCTTCTACCATGATGCCCTGCCTGTCTGCTTCCGACAGACTGTTGTGACCTTTTTTGAAAAAAAAAATCCAGCCTCCTTTAACAGGGTGGGTCATGACTGTCTGGATTGAGCTTGTCAGGTCTTGTTCCAGAACAAGTGACTTCAAATGCAGAGCGACCTGCTGCGATGCCTGCAAGGAAAAATACACGATCGGCAGATACACAGTCATGCTAGCACACCCACAACAAAAAAACAACAGTGCAACCTTTCTCTGTTGTGACAAGTATTTAAAAGGATAAAGTGTACTTTATCAGTTGTTGTGAATCATATGTTGACAGGGTTCTGAGAAAAGGATATATATATATATATATATATATATATATATACATATATATATATATACATATATATATATATATATATATACATATATATATATATATATATATATATATATATATATATATATATATATATATATATATATATATATATATATATATACAATTACCTTAACTTCAACAAAAATGTAAAAATAATATACAAATAATTCTAACTAATAAAAAAACGAATAATATCTTAACTAACACTGGTCTGTGATATTTAAAATAAAAGCATACAATTTGATGATCTATTTTTACAATAGAGGCCTATTCCGGGTCATTGTCCCGTACTGAAAGAGACATCAAAGAACCTCAGGAGAATCTGTGGAGGACTTGAAAGGGCTTCTAAGCACTTGGTCTTTGATAAGTTGACAGGATGATTTACAAATGGATGGAATTCAACTCTTAGGTATTCTACATAGACCAGTTCAAGGAAATGCCACAGAGTCTTCAAAGAAGTGACCGTTGAAAGAGCCCTAGAGGAACATCTTAAGGTCTGCTGGGATCTCTTGCACTCTAATGCTCACATTCTTGAATCTACCACAAAAAGGAGTTTAGCACTGTATGTATCTGTAATTATATTGTTACCTATACCTATATTGGATATATCATATACACACAGTTATTTAAAACCTAAAGCACTTCTTTCATTAGCTCCTATACTGTATACATTACTGTGCAAGACTGAAAGTAATTGGAGGAGAGATGCTGAAAATTCATGGTAAACACAACAGCAAGATTGAAACCGTACTTTTTTTTACTGTAAGCATTTGTGGTTGTGTATTACACAGTAAGAAAAAAAAATCCAACCATGTTAAGTTGTGTGTAGATGTGTATTTATAGGCCTGTTCTAAAGCCATGATTGGTTGGTGTTTAGTAAAGCAGTAAGTGTTTTCACATAGGAGAAGTAAGTGTGAAGCACTGATGAATTACTGTGGCGTTTTGATCGGTTGTGTTTGAAAAAGGAAATCAACATACTTCCTGTTAGATTTTGGTGTGTTATATAGAGAATGGTGTGTTGTCTTTTGCAAAAAGTGTTTTATGAAATTGAAAAGCCAACAATTAGTGTATGGTAAGTTTCCGAAATTATGTGATTTTGTGTCTAAGCAGTTAAAAAAAATCCATTCAGCATGTTCTCATAGCTCCAATAGTAGTGAATGATGTTAGCAACATTAAGGTTGAGGGTTTGATTGACAGGTAGTTCATGAAAAGATCTCTTGTAAACAATGCATGTTGATTTGGTCAGAAACATGCTCTAAGAATTGCATATCAACAGCAAAACCCTCTAATCCCAGTTGTAATGATGTATAATGTGGAGGAACTTCTGCCCAAAGCAGCTTATAGTGCACTTATTTTAGGGACAATCCAACTGGAGTAACTTGAGTGCCTTACTCAAGGGAACAGTGCTGATAGCTCAAGGATTGCATCTTGCAGGATCCTTCAACCCTTTGTTGAAAGCCCAGAACTGACCTCACTACACCAGGAAATGTTATGTTGTGGGACTGTGGGATAGAGGTATGATTTCCTGGGTGTATCTCAATGCAGCATGTCAGGACAGGCCTATGAACTCAACATGCAAGTGAAATTAAGTTATGCAACATAAGACTAGATTAAAATAACATGGTGATCTAATCAACAAATGGCATTATTTTTGGTATGGATCAGTGAAGTCAATCTGTTGGGATTGAGTCTGTGTGTGTTCTTGTGGGGCAATTAGCTAAAAAGAGCTGCCATGATTAGCTCCACACTGAATCCTTACATATTTATGACTCACCGTTGACTGTGGTTCTGCATCCAAATTCACATATTGGTAGGCATCGCATTTGATGAAGAACTTGCTTTGTGGACATACTACAACTTCCACATTGGCATTGTCATGTGATCTACAAAATCATCTGTCACTGTTCCATGGTATTTATGAATATGACAACTATGGTTTCATGTCTGGATATGCACTTCAGAATATTGGGAGATGTAGTTGGTTATAGCTGCAGTCGGTAACTTTTGACACTCTAGCGGTTAATAAACAGAACTGCTTGCGTGTTGCGGAAGGACATCGTAGCCGGAACTACTTTTCTCTGTTTATGTCTATGAAGAATCACAAAGGTACTGGGTTACTCCGCCGCGGTACCCCCGAAGCAATCTAAAATAGTCTGAATATAAACACTTATTATAGGTGCACCCTAGTGATTCAGGACAAGCCAAAAACATGGATGGAAAATGGATTCATGGTGGACTCACTTATTATATACATTTTGTATACTTTGAACACAAAAAAAGTTACGGACCGCAGCTCTGATTGGTTGTTTCTTATCGGGAGTGGTGTTTAAGTGTTTATATTCGGACTATTTTAGATTGCTTAAGGGGTACCGCGGCGGAGTAACCCAGTACCTTTGTGATTCTTCATAGACATAAACAGAGAGAAGTAGTTCCGGCTACAATGTCCTTCCGCAACACGCAAGCAGTTCTGTTTATTAACCACTAGAGCGTCAAAAGTTACCGACTGCAGCTTTATCCAGGAGTTTTTTTTATTTGTGTGTGTACTGTTTTTTGAATGCTGGCACTTGCTATGTTTCAATCACCCTGAATGTGGCAATGCATTTGGCAAATAAATTCCTTCATGCGCATCAAAAGGTCATGTGAATTTGCCCAATGGGACAGCATAACCTGACCAACCAGCGGGCTGATATCATTGCACAGCATCTGAAATGTTGTTATGGCCATTCTGAAATGCCTGGGCAAAGTCTGTCATCAAAGTATTTCTGTTTAATTGCCTGCCAGAACTGTTACACAATTGCGTTCCCAAACAGCATGCATCCACCTCCGAAAGCAATGACCGCATTTATTCTGTTTTGTCTATTTGCTCAAGGCACAAGTCATTTTTTATGTATGAAAATTATTATATTCAGTGGCTTCTTCTACTTTTCTTTGTGATATTTAGAGTCAGTTTATCAGGAAGTGATACGTCAAATGGACACGTCAAATGGAAATAGTGATTATTCTAATAATCTAATAAAAAAAAGTACATTTCGCAACTTTGAAAGAAAACTTGGCTACTGACATGAAAGCAAATTGTAACCTCTGGGTTTCAGTCCATCATCTCAGACTCTTTTGTTGACGTTGATGTGTTTTGAGAAACCCTTTCTGATCCTCTCGACTAATGGGGAAATAAATCTTTTGCTGGTTTTGTGATCTAATACATGGTAAGGTTGTTTAATTTTTCAAATCCATCAGTGAGAATAAAGGAACTAGTTTTCACCCTTTCATCTTGCTTCCGTCACATTTCCTCCTTCTTGCTACTTCTTGTCTTCTGTTTAATCCTCCGCTTGCAGTTGGCGTCATGGACAGCTGCATTGGGTACGATAAACAAGACCCTGCCACCTCGGGCACAGCTGTGGGGGTGTAGTATGTACAAAAATGTATGTGCTGGGGGTGGGGATGGTGGACTGAACTTGTATGCGATTGTAATACAATCTTACACTTTTTCCAAGACCTGAGACATGCGGATAGCAGCAGATAGGTGTTAGAAAGGCAAGACTGACCCTGACATTGCCCAGCCTGTTTTAGTTCATCCCCAACCCTCTTCTGGTTCCTTTCAGAGCTTCTTTTGGCTCATTAACACTGTCTTTCAAATTAGGTTGAATATTTGACTTGATCAGCTTGAGTCAACGTGCCACCAAGTAGAGGTCTACCCATATTGCATACCACTGGGGAAATATCTAATGTAGACCCAGATGGTTGTGACTCATCTAGAACTGACATTGGCTATCAACATACATGAGTATGAAAGTATTTTTACATTCTTATTAGCGCCCACATCCCATGCTGGCTGTCACTAGTTTGAGTGAAACACAGGTTGCATTGGTGCCATGACCCAGATGGTTGTGAGTATAATGAAGGCTAGCAGGAAAGAGCTGTGCAGGTAAAACCTCACTCCCTTGGCCTCAAGAGGTGCACTAGCAACTGTCGCTAGAGGCTTCTGTTGTTAAGCATCCTTGTTAGTGCTTACCTCCTATACTGGCTCTCACTGGTTTGAGTGGAACTGTTTGCAGTGGTGCCATGACCCAGATGGGGGTGAGTGTAATGGAGACTGATTTATAAGATTGTATATTGAGATTATAATGGCATGGCAAGGCAAGGCAAGGCAATTTATTTCTAAAGCACGATTAAAAACAACAAGTTGACCAATGTGCTGTACAGATTCTAAAAACATAAATAAGCAAACAACATATACAGAAAAATAAAATAAATAAATAATAATAATAAAAACATTTCCCAAATAACGACATTTAACTGAATAGCAGATGAGTTTTTTAAAGAGGGAGAATTAGGAGGAAATAGAGGATTTGGCATTTTTCAATGAATGTATTAAATAGGGGTGGTAATTTAACGCATTAATTAGATTAATTAATTATGGAGAAAAATAACGTGTTAAAAAATGTATGCATGTAATGCACTTGCCCTCTCCAGACCCATGTGGATCATCTGCTATTTCATACAGTCGACTGATGACTAATATGAAGCAGAGCAACAACTCACTGTGTGATGGAGCCTAGAGAATATCCCTAAAATTCAAGATAATTTGCAAAATGCCTCTGTTTGAAATTTTGTCTCATATTTATATCACATAGTTAAAGGGGGGGTGAAATGCTCATTTTCACTCAATATCCTATTAATCTTGAGTACCTATAGAGTAGTACTGCATCCTTCATAACTCCAAAAAGTCTTTAGTTTTATTATATTCATAAGAGAAAGATAGTCTGTACCGATTTTTCCCGGAAAAACTCGAGCGCCTAGAGGCGTGACGTGTGGGCGGAGCTAAAGAATCACGAGCGCGAGTAGGATTTTGTGTTGAGCGAGTCTGGAAGCTGTGACACAGATCAGAGGCTGAAATTTAACAAGAGCAGCATCAGCAAAGGCTTCTCTATGTGGTATGTACTGAAACTGTATATATTTGCTTAGCGGTTTTGGAAAATGACTAAGTTCCACTTTGTCGTCTTTTTTTTTTTTTTTTTTTTTTTTTTTAAGCTGTACATGTGGAAAGTGCAGTTTGATAACAACATCGCATGTTGTTTACTTGATGTGCTTACGCGCTGATAGCTAAGTTAACAACACAGAGATATTTGAAGCAGTTTTACTCACCGCATGCGGTTCCAACACACGATCGTGACCCTTTTTCGTTGGGATTGCATTATCCTTAAGAAATAAACGATGTGCAAATCCATCGTCAACCTGGGCCTTGTTTGTAAAACAAGCATCTTCGAAATGCAGGGAACAAACACAAACACTTGCAAAACTCCGTTGATGCTCTGTAAAAATAAACTCCATCCACTGGTCCCTTAATGCTGTTTCTCTTTTGGTAATCTGTGCAGGGTTGTCTTGCCCTGGCAACCAAAAACACACTCCTTTTGTGACACTTCGCGACGCTCTCGCTCTGATCAGTGATTGTCTGTGCATTGCCTCTCTCTGCTCTGCTCTACGGGAGCGCGCGCTCTTCCGGCAGACGTGCCCTTAGGACCCATATAAGGAAATTCCGCTCCATCTAACGTCACACAGAGCCATACTCGAAAAAAACTTTCCGAAACTTGTGACAAACCGGAAGGAGTATTTTTGGAACAGAAATACTCCTTCAAACGTACAACTTAATTTTTGAAACTTTGTCCATGTTTAGCATGGGAATCCAACTCTTTAACAGTGTAAAAAACTCAGTATGCATGAAATAGCATTTCACCCCCCCTTTAAGAAATATCACACGAGCTGTAGGCTAAGTGTAATATCATACGAGCACAGATGTGATACTCATCTTATACAACAGTTCATTAAGAAGTTAATATTGTGTTATTTTAGACACAATGTTGCATGTTTTGCTCAATTTTGCCAACCAGAAGATAAAGACAAAGCAGAATTGTTCATCACCAAGCAACCCACAGAGGCATTTCATTTCTTAATCCACATTTTGAATGAATTTGGTGAACCATTTGGCGCATTGAACCATCGGCCATAGTCGCGTTGGATTTGAAGTGATGCTGCACAAACCAATCGGTGTACGACATCAAAGTACCACGAGAGAGATTCAAAAGTATAAGTAGCCGTATGCTCTATAAAGCTCTTGTGGCTCTTTGATGTGACACACCGATTGATCTGATGGTGATGATCCGCTTCAAGTCGAACAAGCCTAATGATTCAATGAACCATTAATAAAGAACCATTTACTTATTTGAACGAATCAAATGAATGAATAAATGACTCGATGACTTAATTATTAAGACATTTACCACCACTTACTGCCAGTTTTCATTTATTATTTCATTTATATATCATTTCATTAAATAAATAATTGAATATTTTCATAGTAATAATAATAAAATTAAGAAAAAAAAATATTAAAGTTATAGTTCACCCAACCAAAAATGACAATTCTGTCATCATTTTCTCACATGGTCCAAAAGAGTATATGTAATAAATTATATCAAACAAAATATTTCTTGCTGAACTTACTTTTTGTAATCTCTGTTTGATGCTTTGCACAACAATGACTTTAAATGATCTTTCCAGAGTAATTTCTCCAAATTTGATGTGAAATTAATTAGATTAATTAATCACCACATCCTGTAATTAATTAGATAAAAATATGTAATCGCTTACCAGCTCTAGTATTAAATTATTATTATTTTTTATTATCATGGTACTTATGTTAATACATTTATAGGTCAACTAAAATTCATTCGCCCACAATAATTTCAGAGCGCATCACCACATAACTGACAAGCAGCAAGCATAATAAAAGATTAGCTTACTCCATATTGAAAATGATTCTATTAAACAATTAATAGGCCTATAATTAAAATTATTAGCAGTCTAAATAACTTAAATTATCCATTCTGCACCATGAACTGGAGGTAAGCAAACTATTTGATAGCGATGAAAATGATAAAGATCTCCCCTTTTTCATTTTCTTTCTTGCTGCATTAAAGATAAAATGGTTTCATTTCTGTTTTTGCGCCGTGAGGGCAAAAGACCAGATACATATGCCTAACCCTCAATGTTCCCTCAAGATCCATGGCACTTTCTTTTCTTGAAAGGCCAGTAGAAAAAAAAGACAGGAAATCAAGCTACTAATACTCAAACTTACAGTATTCCTCTCTGTGCCCACTAGCTCAATGTTCTAGTAACCTTAGATTTTTATAGGTTGAGATTTGAAATGAAAACATTAAGTGCATCCCTTATGTGCCATTTTGTGTCCACACTGCAAAATGAAGTGAGGTTGTACTGCAGCCGTCTTTAGTTAGCAGCCGATGCTAATCCGTATGCTAACTCATAAAAATGGGATATCCTCAAATCAATCCACTATGCTGGGGTTTCTTTGGGTTAATTTGATCCTCAAAGTCCACAGTCCTGCAGGGTTTGGGTTACACACCTGTACAAGTTAATCAAGATAATCAGGATTACTAGAAAGTTACAGGCCAAGTGAACTTGATCGGGGCTGGAGCTAAACTCAGAAAAGGTCTTCGAGTTGTGTTGGTGTATGTCCTGGATACCACTGAATCTGGGTGGAATGTGAACTTTTAAAAAGCTTGATTTTTTTCCAGGTTTGATTTTACTATTGACCATGGGAAGGATACCATTTCTGTTTCCCATGCAGACTCTTATATCAAATAACAGTCTGTTCTTGAAAACTCTCCCATAAGAGTTATTTCATTGTCTGCACACTACAGTGATTGTAGCAACAGAACTGCGCCAAACATCCCATTACACTCTCTTTGGGGAGGTTCAAGTGGAAAGGAGACTTAGTATAATCCCAGACTTCCATCTGAACTGTATTTAATAGCTCTTGAGGTCATATGTATTGAATTTACAGGATCACTTGGCATTTCAATTTAACAACCTGCCCAGACCTTCATTCATTTTCATTCACATTCATCCCGCCAAAGAATAGACAGGCTATTGTATCTCGGATACAATGGAGCACATCCTCTGCGGCCGGACCCCTAATGTGCAAATTCCTCCCACGCTTTCACTGTTACAGTCCAGCCGAGCCCAAGTTAAACAGTGGCAACATAAATCATGAATTCATAAGAAAAGCCACAGCTGCTCCTAGCACAGGTGCATGACATTCCCAACCACGGGACAGGATAAAGTGTCGGAAGAGGAAATGAGGTAGTGGCTTGCTTGCTGATTGCATGTGGGTGCGAGCACATGTGCATTCATCTGTGAAATAGACAATTACTGCCCCAGGTAATAATACTTCACCAAAGTCTGTGCACGGCCGACCTATTTTTAGTAATATCATTGCATTTTCTCTGGGGGGACAAGACTAGTCATCAGTCATCAGTTTGATCAGGGGGTTTCCGTGACTAGGTAACACTCAAATACGCCCCGTTTAAAGTTTGCATTACTTAATTCCTGGAAACCAGGACACTGAAATGCTGAGCAATAAGAAGTCAAACATACTGAAAAAAGCTTGTGCCAGGGACTTTCCAGCCAGAGTCGTAATGCTTTTTTCAACGAACTTGAGCTTGACTGTAAAAGTGCAAATGATTGTAATTTTACCTCTGAGAGATTTTGTTTTACTTTCTCACTCTCGTTCTCTCTCTCTCTCTGGCTTTCAGGACAGCTGCAGAATATGATACATTTATGCTGTAATTTTTTAAGAGGTGTTATTAAAAATTACCACATTTTGGGAAACAGGATAGAGTCACTCAGTATATTTGGACACTTAAGCTGTATGTACACGGTTTGAAATTCAATATAAATATATATAATTAAATAAGTTTTGCAGAAACTGAAACATGAAAATTATATATATCAAAATTCTGAAAAAAAAAAGACTCAAGCTGACCATATATATATATATATATATATCTTTTTTCATTATAATTTTGAAAATTTAACTGGAAAAATCTATAAAACGGTATTAAACACAATAAAATACTTAATAAATAAAATAATAATAGTAATAAAAGATTAATGGATTTAAAATGGACTTAAAATTCGTATTCTCAGTATTTTTTACTAAATAAATTTTGTGTCCTAATTTTCATAAATATACTAAACAAAATGATTCCTAAATAACAGTAAAAATAACAGTAAAAATGTGTGCACTTTTAAGTAAAATGCATAATAAATGAATAAAACCACATGTAATTTGCGCACTGAACATTTTTTAATAAATAATCCCAGTAAAATTCTTAGGAAAAAAATGAAAATCGAAAGATTTACCAAAATTGGTATTGTTTACTAAATACTCAAAACACTGCAATAGTACCTCGTACCTAAATATCTTTTAAAAACTAAATATGTAAAAAAAAAAAAAAAAATCCAGATTTCCTTGAAATTTGATCTCACAGGAAGGAACTTGTCAAGTCTTTGTCAACTGATTTTAAATATCAGTCAGCGTCTGTGTGGCTTTGAATGTTTCAGATGCCTGAAGCCAAACATTCAGGTTATGTACGCACAGACCAAAGAGAATTGGAGCCCTGCTAAAAAGAAAAACGGACAGGGCGCATTACAGCTAAAAGGACACAATACCTCTCTATACACACAAACATTTCACTCCCACAACAGACGACAGACTCCTGTTGCGAGCGCACTTGCATGCCACTCTGGAGTCACATTCTTTCACCGGGTCTCTGATTGGCTGTTTTTAACTCGTCCGGTCACAGGTGAATAATGAGAGGCAGGACTCAAGTGAGGGCTCACCTGACTGTGAGGGCAAATTCCCAAAAAATGATCAAATATGGTAAATACTGACAGTCACATACAAGTGGGCTCCTAAATGAAAAGACGTTGCCATAAAAATGGTGTATTTATTTTAATCTAACTGAAGAATGAATTGAGTCATGCTGTGATGACAGTTGTAAAGATAATGCCATCATTTTATATATATATATATATATATATATATATATATAATAAATTAATTAAAGGCACGCACATACAAGATGGTGGACTTGTGTTAAAACTTTCTAGTGACCATCTCTGATTAATTTCAAAGGGAAAATATCGGTTTGGTCTAAATTAAAGGGAGGTAAAGTTTTCTCAAGGATCAGCGAGTCGTCATATGATTGAGCACTACACAATGACTTCGGCCTGCAGTGATGATTCATGAGGATATGTCAGTTTTAAGATCAAACAAGCGACTGGTGGGTGCAGCTTATCTTTTAGATATGGGACGAAAGATACATATCCGCTGTAAACCCAACCCTAAGTATACAACACTCCGGTTCCACCGGCATGACTGTGAAGTTTGATGTTCAAGAGTGTTTGTTGGAGACACAGACCATTGTGTCTCTGTATAATGCCAATGGTAACAAGAATTATTTGGACAATGTCATATGACATTGTCCAAATAATTCTTGTTACTACTGGCATTATACGGTGACACGGTGGAGGAACAATATATATATACAGAGCTGGGTAGTAACGGATTACATGTAATCTGGATTGCGTAATCAGATTCCAAAACTCAAGTACTTGTAATTAGAGTAAGCTACTTTTTAAAATACTCATAATCAGACTACAGTTACTTTTTTATGGATTACATCATTACATATTATTTACACAATGGTAATAAGTTGTTCACAATTCATTGATTCTCCTAAATTTCCTTCTTTCTTGCTTTTTTAGTCTTTTTTCCAAATTCATGTTTGCAGTTAGCTATTTTTGTTTTTTTGTTTCATTGATACATGCATATGCACTTCTAGTGTTTTATTAGATTAAATATTTAACCTGGCAGTGATATTGCTGTGAATTTCATGTTTTTCAATATTGTTTTTTGTAGTGTAGCTGTTTTCTAAATTTACTTAATTATAAGTAATTCTTTATAAGTTTTATTCAGTGTTACTAGCAAACACTAACAGCAAGGCACAATAGTGTTAGTATTTTGTAAGTATTTACTGTCCATACATTGACCTTGAAAAAAAGAAAATTGGCTCTTGTTGGTGAATTAAATATATTTTGTGGAATATATTTTTTCTTTGTATATGTCAAAATAGTACAAGATTCGGTTAATTCACTATATGTGCTAACAAATAAGGGTTAGCACAAATGTAATCCAAAAGTAATCTGATTACATTACCAAAAATGTGTAATCTAAGAGATTTTATTACTGACTACAAATTTTGTCATGTAATCTTATTCACAATTCATAGGTAATCTACCCAGCTCTGTGTGTGTGTATATATATATATATATATATATATATATATATATATATATATATATATATATATATATAAATATATATATATAATATTTAATACATAAAGTTAACAAAATTGTATTCTGAATATTTTTAATTAAATTATCTTATTTAAAAAAATCTATTTGAAAAATTCTCTAAAATGTTTATTTTTTATTTAACATTAAATGTTTCACAAATATTATTATTATTATTATTATTATTATTCATAATAACAAAAAGTTTAATGGAATTTAAATGGATTTAAAATTTGTGTCCTAAATATTTCTTTACTAAATACACTTCATTAAATAGTTCATAAAAGAAATGTGTTCTAATTGTCCTATACTAAATACATGCTTCATAGAAAAAAAAATTACTGAAAAAGCTGTCCATTTTTTATTTAATAAACTAAATAAAATGCATAATAAGTAAAAACAAGTCATTTGTGCTCTCCATATTTTTAAAATAAATAATCACAATACAAATCTTGAAAATAATAATATGAAAATTCCAAATTTGTATTTTCTTTTATTAAACGCACAAAAACACTTCAATAGAAATGTGTGCCCTAAATATCTAAATAATAAATACACTTAATGAAATACTTCAAATCTTAATTTTCCTAAATATGCTAAATCAAATGCTTATTGAAAAGCAAACATGTCTAGTTTTATTATAATGTCTCTTGAAAACATTTGAATCCCCTAAATAGTAAAAGCGAGTACTCGAGGCCAAGCTGTATTTTGAATGTGATTGTAGCTTAATGCTGTTTAGATATTCATAATATATCAGATCTATGTGTACATTTTCAACCTTAAAAAATGATATATAGGCCTAGTCTAGAAGTGATTTAGCCTCATATCTGTAATCTCAGGTGTTGGATCCAAAAATCATAGACGTGCCAATGTCATAAGAATCCAATCTTACTCACAGTTTTTATCTGAAACGAGTCATAACAATAAAACTCAATAAGGACCTTAAATAGCGATGACATATGCTGGGTTTATGGTCCCGGGTTATAAATGTCATGAGAGAATACCTGTATTATCAGTTATTTTGAGCCTTCAATGCATTAGATCTGATAAGAAATATCATTTGGATATAGTAAATATGGGTTTTATAAGAGTTCTAATGCTGTTGGACACACATTTATAACGTAATGATGAGCTGTTTCCTGTAATGGCATGACTCATTGGATCTCAGCTTGATAAGACAGCGGCGTTTATTCTAGTTTGGGTGGATCACACATCTTATAATCTACGCCTCCGCCGGTTCATAAGGGCAGATGTGAAGATTACAGCTGCAATAAAGCTTCAAAAGGAGCCGAAGGAACACCATCCTGGTCTTGTGACCCAATTGAAGGATTTTTTTATGGAAATGTTAGCGTGTAATAAACGTTGTCAGCGGGTGCGGCTCACAACACTGTGCCATACAACAGCTCCATTGAGATATTCATCTGACGCACAGTGACGCCACATTTCTCAATGAACAAGTCACTTCCACTACAAGCCACTCTCCACTCCCTAAAAACGAACAAAAGCACAAAATACCACTGCAAAGGCAAGTCTTCCACAAATGCTATATATTTTTCGTATTGTATAGGTTTTAACTATTGCATAAGGACTACAGGTTTAGTGCATAGCCACGTTATGACATGAAAATGTTAAATTTTCAGAAATAACTGAAGATGTTTTGGCGGAACGCTTTCGTAAACTCATTACTTTCTAAATAAAGCCCAAATACAAACTCTGTTTTATGCAAATTTATTTAAATAAATACATACATAGATTGTGAAATAACTTAGTACAACATTGGTATTTGCAGCATTCCTTTGTAAAAAATAAATAGATACATTTCCATGTGGATATCCGCAGCCTGATGGAGGCGCTGGAGAACGTTCAGGGTTCAGTCTTGAGTGTTTTTTAGGGTTCTGCTCGTTGAAATCACCGCAGGTTTGATCCGAAGACCTTCAGGGAGCAGCTCCGCGACCGTCCAGACTCGGAGCACACGGGCTCCTTTCAGACACCGCTTTGGTCCAAGCTTCCAGATTCAGTTCATTGGATCTCTAAATGAATCAAAAAAGGAGGAGAATTCAGTAATTCAGGTTTTCCTCTGGAAAACGATTGCTAGCTTGAATACAGGTCTAAACCATATTCTGATTATGTCAAACAAGTACTCGTACTAAAGTACTAAAGATAAAAACCATCTTTGTTCAATAAACATCCACATTTCAATGGCACACCCTTACAAATAAAGTGGTTTTCACCAGTTGAGGTTCTCCAAAGAACCCTTTAGAACATTTCATAATCATTCAAGAACATTTGAATAATCTAAAGAACCTTTTGCGGAATGAAAAGGTTCCGTGGATCTTTGTGGAACAACCACTGATGCCAGTAAAGAACCTTTATTTCTGAGTGTTTGCAGTTGGTTTCTCACCATGTTGGGCTTGGACTGGAAACATCTCAAGGTGCTCTAGCTTTGCACCTCTCTTGCTGTCCCAGAGACGTGTTCTCCGATTCCTGTCGTGTTTTAAAGTCCTGAATGGCTTTTCTGTTCTGAAAGTCAATCAGAGCCATTGTGATGACTGCATTCCAGCAGTTCTCCTCGCCTGGGCACCTGAAGTCGATCTCTTTGTTGTCTGTTGTCACGATGGTGAAGTACACGAACTTCCCAGTGCGCTCCACACAGTCCACTTTCTTAATGGCCTGCAGCTTGAGCTCTTTGCTCTTGTTCTTCTTCTGGTTGTCCGTGTAGATGTTCAGGCTGTCCATGGTGAGGACGCAGGTCTTCCTCTTCCAGAGCTGGAGGAGGTTGTCGCTCCTCTTCTCCAGCTCACCTTCCTTCAGGATCTGGGAGATCTCGGAGCCCGTCATGGCGACGCTTTTGGTGATGCTCGGTTTCTGAACGAAGAGGCAGGAGTACGAGTGTCCCAGAGCCGAGTATCTCCGCTGAAGCCGCCGGCCGACGCTGTGCTTCTTCATGCGTGCGTAAAATCCAGGCAGACGCGAGTGAGATGCGGCGGAGACCGGCTCCGGCTTTAAAGACCGCGTTCTGCCCGGCCCTCGCGAGTGACGTCATCACAGCTGTCGGCAGGGCATGAATGGAAGCGCGTGGGCGATGAACACTTCACAGCTCTAACATGTCCGAGCTTAGATTCTCGTGTAATTCAAGTGATTTATAAAGAATCTGAATCGATCACAAAAACGTCATTATTCTAGAATAATATATAGGCCAATGTAATATAATAACATGCAGTCATTATTTAATTATTATTATTTATTTGTAATTATGTATTATGTAGTAATAAAATTGTACATATATTTAAATATAGAATACATTATTTTATTAGCAAACAAGCGTCTTGCTTTTCTTCTTCTTCTGAAATTACAGAAGGTGTTGTGTCAAAACCACAAAAAATCTTTAGAACACTTTTCTAAACATTTAAATGCTCAAATGCTATATTAATTTTAAATTGCAACCAACTGTTTAAGAAAAGTGCACAACCAAACTGTGATATAAAGAACAGTGTGCAATGTAAATACATTTATTTTTGTGCTATTTTTATTTATTTGTAGAATGAATAGTAAATATACTTTATTCATAAAAAAATAAAAAAAGATAGATTATAAAATAGACATCATCACATTAATTAAATGTTAAGATTTGCATATAACAAATGTGACAGACAGAGACAAGAAAAAATATTTTTCTGTAATATAAATATTAATATTCAATTTGGTCATAATGGTTATAAAGATATATAATAGGAGCTTACGTGTATGGAGAGGATTTATGGGTGTGATACATTATGAACTTTTACAACTGTTTTTCAAACTCAGACTTGAGTAACTTATTAATGAAGTAATATGAAGTATGTATGTTATATGAAGTCATTTTTCTTCCTATACATCTGGTCTTTGAAAGCAGCAGTTCCAGTAGTGTAATGAACTGAGAGGATCGTAAATGCTATCAAACATCCTTTGATGAACCATCTTACCCTTTCAATTCCTCTCCTCGTCAGTGGGCTTTATTATGGTTACAGCCATGTGTGTGTGTGTGTGTGTGTGAGCATCATCATGAAGAGACGAGGCATGTTTGCCGGGTGACTCACATCAGTCCCGTTGATTCCTGCGGGAGGAGTCATTCCAAACAAGGAGCGCTGGGATTTTGCCAGCTCATTCTAGCTCTGGCCAGAGGTCACTTCTGATCCCATCTCATACAGCCATATCCTAGTATGATCAATCATAACTCGTTTAGGATCAAAGGACAGCATATTCTTTAAGGGGGGGGGACTTGTGGCTGTGTTTCTTCTGGTCTGTTGTCTAACCTCAAGATTACCATAAAGGCGTTTTGTCTCTAGGCCCAGTATGGGTGCCGGTGGGTGTATTTTGATTCCAGGCAGTGAGCTCATTATCTGTGGGAAGTCGTAGGCCATATCAAGGTTTTGTGACATCGGTGGAATCAGAGAAAGGAAGTTTAGACTGGTTTGGGAGAAATATGTTTCAGCAAGCTGGATTTTTCGGGTAAATTCCAAACTAATGTGCGAGGGACTTTTGTTTTGTGGCCTTGTAGAATTATTTGGACTTCATACAGAGTCTGGTTGAACTAATCAAGTCTGTTCAAGCCCAGTTCATGGCTGCCCTGTTTATGAATAACTACAATGATGTGATTCATACTGTACTCCACCTTCACTCCACAAAATCTTCTCGAGTTTAATAAATCAAGCCTATGTTGCATAACTGTGTCACTGAATGTATAGTGTGAAAAAAAAATTAAAATGTAATATTTGTTCATGGAAATAACATTTTACTTTACATATAACTCAATAAAAAAAATAAATAAAATAATATATATATATATATATATATATATATATATATATATATATATATATATATATATAACAATTATTTGATATATTTAAAAAGTTAAATATATCATTAAAATTTACAATATTTATGTATTCAAACATATTACAGTACACTGTCAAAAATGACTATGATTTTAACGGTAAAAAACTGCTACAGTACAAACCTGATAAATGGTTAACGGTAATTTCCTGTAAAATATACAGTGAAAAAACGTAAACTGACATTCCCAGTATTCTCTGCGTTGCATTTCACATTTTGCTTGAATTTGAGTTTTTTTCTTTGAAATCACTATGTTTCTTCTTTTTTTCTTATCTGTTATGTTGATTAGGGTTGGATGTTACATATAATGTTGTTAAATTAACGTTTATTGCATATTTCAGTTTAATGAGTCTCATTATGACGGTGTTTAGTGTCCGTGTGAATGAAACTGTGCATGTATTTTATTATTCAAAAGCTGCTTGTGATGACCTTTGTTTCATTGTGACTTTCTCATCACCACCTGCTTTTAGTGCTTATCAGTGTATTACAAAGGTACAAAACAGATTTAAGTACTTCAAGAAGTTGGTATATTAATATTATATCAGTTAGAATACAGTATTAAACTGTACATTAAAGGTAAAACCATTAAACCTAAAATGGTGTTAACATATTTTTACGGTATAAAACCGTTAAACCTAAAACGGTGTTACCGTATTTTTTACGGTATAATTCTGGCAACCACAGCTTCCAGTTTTTTACCGTATATTTTACAGGTTCTTTTTTTACAGTGTATTTTCTGTCAGAAAATATTTTTATACAGATGTTATGTTTTTTAATGGCCAATTCTGAGATGGTATTATTTCTGATGAAAGCAGGCGGCAGTGAAAGAAAGGCCTGAAACACTGCAGCTGTTACCTGACGCTTCTCAAGCCTGTCAAAGCCCCGTCTCTGTCAAGAGCGCTCCTCTCCAATTGTTTGGGACAACTATTTTTGGCATCTTGATCTCCAAGCTTGATCTCTCACAAAATAAAAGCTTCAGCTCTTTCCTCACACTCATAAACATACGCAGGCCTCTTGGGCAGAACGTACAGTGCTGGGTCCTGTAGTTATTTGAAGCATTGTTCAGATAAGCCAGGTCTGACGAAGCCAGAGCAAGTGCAACCGTATCGTGGGAAAAAGAACAAATGGTACGAACCTCCGAGAGGCATGAGAAACTATTGTGAAACAATGCACAGGGATGAGAAGTGCTGACACATAACGAGTCAAGAAGCCAAGTGCCACAACAAAGCTTGATATCTCTTGATATAAACCTAATGCCATACAGGACTCCATAAACAATGCCTGAATAAATGATAATAGCATTTTTAACAAAGCTGTACATTAAGGAGTATTTCATTGGTTGGACCAACTGAACAAATACAAACTTTATTGAACAAAGTGCTAATTTGTGAATGAACTCAATAATAAATGAGGCATCTCATTCATGAACAAGAATCTACTGGTGGACATTGTCTCACTTTAAAATGATGTAAGAATATATTTTTTTAAATTGGTTAATGACTCACACTTTTTTTCATTATTTTTGGCTGATAAACTTATGCGGAGTAGTATATCTGCATTGTAAGGAAAACGTTATGATGTTAAATACTATTACTGATGTTTTTAACACTTGTTAAAGGAGCATTGCGTAGGTTCTGAAATTTCTAACCGTTACTGACACCAGTGGCCGTTAGAGGAACTGCAGCCAGTCTCCTGCTCATTCTCAGTGCGCACGCTCTTTTTTTTTTTTTTTTTTTTTAACTTACGAGGAGTGTCCGTGGGTGTCTGAATTGTGCTGGAGGCCGGTCGCTTCTTTCCATCCGCAGAGTCCATTTGAAAACACTATTGCCGCTGCTTCTGACCTCAGAAGACTACAGAGGGTAGTCCGGACTGCTGAGCGAATCATCGGTTCAACTCTCCCATCTATTCAAGAACTGTACTTATCCAGAGTGAGAAAAAGGGCTGTCAAAATCACTCTGGACCCCTCACATCCAGCACACTTCCTCTTTGAACTGTTGCCATCTGGTCGACGCTACAGAGCACTGAGCACTAGAACGACCAGACACAGGACCAGTTTCTTCCTTCAGGCAATCCATCTTATGAACAGCTGACAATAATGGCGAACACACTACACTTTATATTTATATACACACACACTTTATTTATCTAACACACATACTTAGTATACACTTAAATTTTGCACACAATATATATGTACATACATAACTTCACTTTGTAATATACCTGCCTACAATTGTCATTTGTATATTGTCATTCACTGTCTACATATTTGTATTTTTTTATTCTTTTATTATGTGTTTTATGTTCTGTCGCTGTCATTCTGTTGTACTGCGGAGCTTCTGTCACGAAAACAAATTCCTCGTATGTGTAAACATACCTGGCAATAAAGCTCATTCTGATTCTGATTCTGATTCTGATTACTATAATGGCAGGCGTGCCGTACAGTTGTAAGCTCAAGTAGACGAGAACGCGCATGACTTCACATTTTGTGAATTTTCGCACCAATTCGGGCCCGACTTCTCCACACACAATTGAGCCTACAGGCTGATAGAGGCAACCGTCGTGGACAGTCGAGGTGTCATTCTTTTTTTGAAATCATGGATGGCTCATATATGTACAAATGAAAACTCTATCTTAAAGATTTTTTTTTAAGTAAAAACCTCCACATAGCTCCTTTAAGGTTGTGAATGACACATTTTGATTTGACTTGCTTAAAAATTCTCACTTGTCGCCACAAATCTTTTCGGTGAATGGTTCAGTGACTCGCTTGTCGCCACCTACTGGCCAGCTATGATTTAACCAGCACTGGATGAATCTGTGAACAAATATTTTTGGTGAACAGTTCAGTGATTCAATACCTCCCTCAAAAACTATACTTGTGGCCACCTACTGGCCAGTTACAATTTAACCTGCATAAATATTCACTGAATGAATAAAATTTTTGGTGAATGGATTCAGAATTAGCTGGATTTAATTAAAAATCTCCAAAAATATAACTCATGGAACAGCATATTAGCAATCACGGTCAATATCGTAGCAATGTCTGAAGCATGTCTCTAAATCAGCTTTGAAAGATTTCAGATGCTAAAGATAAAGGTGCATTAACTGGTTATGAAAAGGCACTTAGTTCGGAGTCTAAAACTTGCTGCTTAACATACTTTTATTATACATGGATATTCATAAGACTGATTCATTGAAACTGTAATATTTTAAATGTGAATTTTAAAACATAGTCTCTTCACCTTTTACCTGAGAAAAAGAAAAAGAAGCCTTTTACAGTACTTGTCAATCTGGATCTTTAATCCACTACACTAATACCATTCCAAACTTGCATCTATACATGCATTGTTATTGCAAAACCAGTTCAATAAGAAACATTATTTTTCTTAATATGCAAGAGGAAAATGCAGTTGCAACTAAGCGTTAACATACTTAACCTGCTTAAAGACTACTCAGATAAAGTCTGCTACACCCTTCACACAAACCTCATTCATTTCATTCACACTCACTGTAAGGCTCAGAAAGATTTAAGTGGGTGCGTCTCAGTGTCCTGAGAATAATATGACTATAATATACCTTGCAAAGTCTGTAAAATCAACGTTAGCAGATATAAGATTTAATCTGCAGCAGTATTAACAGTTCACACTGACAACATACAATGTTTAGGTGCATATATGTTCCTTTTCATCTCTCTCAATCTCAGTTTTACTTTTTCACAATCCAAACAAGCTTTGCATACTACTCATCTCACACTGCGAAGGGCAATGACATTGCAGAATGGTTAAACAAACATGAATTGGTAAAAAGAGGATCTAAGCTGGTGGCCATTTTCATTTCATTCAGGTGAGAGTGATTTATGAAGTAGATTGTGGAAGACACTTAATCACTGGTTAATCCTAGAAGGCCTGTTCCTCGAGTTTTATTGTAAGTTTATTTGTATAGAGCATGTCAAGCCAGTAATACTTCACTATTGTTTTAAAGGGGTCATATGACGTTGCTAAAAAGAACATTATTTTGTGTATTTGGTATAATGAAATGTTTTTATGCGGTTTAAGGTTCAGAAACATTCTTTTCCATAGACTTTACATTATTGTTTCTCCTCTATGCCCCGCCTTCTGAAACGTGTAGATTTTTACAAAGGTCTCATCGGTCTGAAAAACGAGGTGTGCTATGTGACATTTAAATTCACATCTCGCACACTTTAACGCACCATTTGAATGGAACATACACTCGTTTTGAACTGGAATCATGATGGAACATCCTGTGAACAGCGAGAATAAAAGTCACGCCTTCTTTCTTTGCGTGAACATTTGGGCGGTGTTATGCAAATCTTCCCACATAGTGACATAGACATGTGGGGGCGTGTTTAAACGAGGCGTTTTAGGAGTGCGTGGACAAGTCTTAACTTTGATAAAGAATATCTCTTTGGATTTGAGACTTTAGTCTTTGCAACTTTACAGATCTTTATTATTTATGCATCAAGAGCTTGTAACACTCCAAAGAGAAAGAAAAATTAACAGAGATCTTAATAGCACTTCTTCATTACTTTCTGTATTACAGTGCAGTCATTTAAGGAGTTGTGGCACCTCCTTGCATTAACATACATCTACATGTTACAATAAAGCATTTATTTTAAAAATGCCCATCTGAGATCTAAGCGGACGTTCGTTTCCGCTGCGGGACATTAAATGACCTCACATAAATGTTTCTGTGGTTCAAGTGAGGCATGGTCAAGCAAACCGTGCATAAAAGCCAAAGGCAGTATAACTGCAAGGGCAGCTGGGGAGGAAATGTAAGGTCACTGTCAAGTGTGACTTAAGGGAATTTAGGACTTGAAGGTTTGAGTTTTGATGTGAAGTGCCGTTAATCCACCGAGGACAAACATAAAATTCAAAGACAACCAGAAGGCATTCTGGGTCTTGATAATGAAAAGGGTTCAACTTTTCATCAACAGGGCACACATTGGAGATCCATTACTTTAAAGCAACACAAAAACAAAGATCAGTGCAATTTAAAATGCGAAGCATTACATGTAAAATTATACTGTGATCTAACATAAAACATTATGTAAAATAATCATATAAAAATCAGCCTTAGCAGATGACTTTCTCCCTTAAAAAAAACAAAAAAGATACTTCCACAAAATTGATAAATGTGTTCCATTAAATTACTAGAAGTAACATAATTTGGTAGCACTTTATTTTACAGTCCTGTACCTCATGTACATACTATGTACTTATTATAGTAATTACAATAACTATGTAATAACTAGGTACTAACTCTGAACCTACCCCTAAACCTAACCCTACCCCATGTAGTTACCTTGTATTACCAGAACTTTCTTAGATAAATACACTGTAAGTGCACTATAAGTACATGTTAGTACATGTACTGTAAAATAAAGTGCAATCCATAATTTCTATAAGCAATTTAAAAAAGAGGTGACAATAATATAATAGTATTAAACCTTATCAAACCTGTTACCACCCCCCATATTTAAATAGCATCTAAAAGGTGGAAACAATAATATAACGGTTTAAATCAAACCTGGTACCCTGTGAATTTTCATATTTCCATAACATTTGGTCACCCAGACGGTAATATAATTTGGATAAAAATCTAACCTTAAATGTACGTAGCATGTAAAGTGGCTACAATAATATGACCATATAACCAACAATGTTACCATGTTATCATCTGCCCTTCTGAAGCCCCCTCCTTGTACTGACAGAAGCTTACAGGGTAAGATATACCCTCTGTTTTGTGCCCTATTTGTGGAAAGTGCCAGTACAGAGAAAGCGACATTATAATTTGAGAGAAATTGAGAGGGTGAGAAAGAAAGAGTGTTTACATGTATGCGACGAGAGGGAGCCGAGACAACAATGGACGTGACATTTGAAACTGTGGGGGTGTTAGACCATTCTCCAACACACTGGATAACAGATTCTTTGTTCTGTCTTTATGTGAAGTTAACGCTGTTATAGTTTGTAGCTAGAAATGGATGGTCCATTTAGTGTAATGCAAAGCACTAGGGGAGAGTGGGGGCGGTTGCAACACTTTTTACATTTCCTTCAGTTTCTCAGCGACTGTTTGTATTAGAAAGACAAAATATATATATATTAAACCCATATATATCACCTACCTGCCCATACTGTTGCAACATGTGTACATGTGATAATATGAAAGTAATTTGTACTTAAATGGACCCTGAAAAATGTTGCAACTGTCCCCATATGTGGGGACAGTTGCAACAATACCGAGGGGCAGTTGCAACAGTCATTTAGATGTAATAAAACTCATACATTGGCATCATTTTTCAGTTTATCTGAAATATTATTTATCTTTTTTAGTTTATTTGAGACAAGAGTTCACAGAGTTAACTTATTAAAGTTAAAAAAACAAGTACACAACCATGTAACACCTTTGTAAATCTCACAAACTGATTTATGTAGGCCTTAACAATTTCATAATGGTTTGGTTTGGTTTGTTGGCTTGTTTCCAGTGTGTTTTTTGTCAGTTTTCTCTTAACTTGTGTTGGCTTTCTCTTAACTTTTGCTTGCTCCCTCTCCAAAGCCCCCTTTCCGGGGGTGTCTGTCAAGATGGCCAGTTTGCATTTTTTCCTATACCGTTTGCTTTCGTTATCTTCTGTGGTCCTGCTCTGGGGTGAGGTCTAACAGACTTGCATGACAACTCAGCTTGCACTGGAGGAACTGCAGAAGAGGCAGAAGTCCCTGTGTGCACTGGAGAGACTTCCAAAGGAGCAGATGTCACAGCTTGCTCTGGAAGGACTGGTGGTGGCGGCTGGTCCGTCACCAAAGATGGTGCAAAGTCACTGTCTTTGAATTTATCTTGGTTATAAGGCCACATTTCAGTGCTGCTAAAGCCATTCTGCACATTGCCTGGTGTTCCATTTGCCTTTTATATAAAAAATGTATCTAATTGTCATTATTATTGCCATGAGGGACAGTTGCAACAATGCGTTGCAACTGTCCCACCTCCTGGCAGCCATTTTAAAACTGTGATGCCAGCCTAACAAATTAACTTGAACACATTGTACCTAGGTCTGTTAAGAGCTAAGAAACTGCACATTCAAACTATAAAACTATAAAGACCAATGCTTAATCAGTTTAGACATTATGACAAAAAATCTAGTTGTAAAAAAAGTTACTTTTTTGCCTTGAATTTCAGTTCTCCCATAAGGTAGTTTCACATGTGGCTGTTAACTTCCAGAAAGAAGGAAGGGCATATTGAGCATGTGCAGTAGAAGTGTCATGACTCCAGCTCATTCCTGATTGGAAAAATCAGCAATGTTGCAACTGCCACACGTTGCAACTGTCCCCACTCTCCCCTACATCATTTAGTTTTTGCTGTTGTGAGTTAAACATTACCCCAGTGAAATTGTAATATGCAACTGTTATTGTTTTGGACTTTTTACTGACACCTATTGGTGCAGAGAAAGAATCACAAAAAAAAACGAATGTCCTCATAAATATTGCATTATGATGCAGTACTTTAATTAGCAAACAAACATTTCTAAAAATAGGAGTGTCAGAAGAGATAAAAATTAATAGTATCTGGCTGATCATGTGATCCCAACATGGCCGCGCTCATGTAAAATAAAACGGCTTGTATCTTTCTGAAAGAACTTAAATCTTCATCAAATGTGGGTTTGCATAATTTAAATACATTAAAAGAAAAAAAAAATATATATATATATATTATATATATATATATATATATATATATATATATATATATATATATATATATATAGATGTAGTGCATATTTAATCAGAGACATTCTGATGTTTGCATATCACACCGTGAGACATTTTTCAAACCGCTTTCATGCCTTTAAGCATCACAAAACTAGAATGACAATAATGTCATTCCAACCGTGCCATGATGATAAAAATGCAGGAGACAAATTCTGCTCATTCCACTCCGAAGTATAGCAAGATTTCAAGATGATTCTCAACCACATCCTCAATCTCGCGAAAGAAACCTGAGCGGGAGCTGCGAAAGTGGGAATGATCCCTCACAGAACCGATCCGGCTTTCTGGAATCTAAACCAGCGGATTACACACTTGAGAAAGTACTAAGAGAATGCTAGCAAGTATTTCACACAAAGCCGCCTCACATTGGTGAAGCCGTCTCAGTGTTGAGATTCCTCACATAGCTGACGCTTTCTGGAATCTGGTTTGGTGGGGATCAGTTTCCCGCTCTAATTACGCTCACAGAATAATTATAAGCTTCCACGGTCATTTAAAGCATTATATTTCTCTTAAACAGGACAGAATATGGTGTAAATCGATCTGGAGGGTTGTCAAAGCATTGATATTTGGATGCTAGGGTGTTCTCAGTGATTGCTTACGGACAGCCTACCTGCAGGTTTCTGTGATATTCTGTTCCTTATAAATGGCTCCGTTCTTCCAGCTTTATCCACCAGATAAGAACTGTGAGATTTCAGTTATGCAAAAAAAAAAAAGAGCAAGACTTTGCGGCATCATGTCGCACAACATTTAATAGAATCTTTTTGTCTATTTTGTACAAAATGGAAACAATGCTGCATTACAAATTCCAGATAAGGCTACTGCTCGCACACAGTTCAAACGGAGAGTAAACCTGCAATGGCTCTAAGATCTGCTCGTTGACATTCCCAATACTGATGCAATTCTGTGCATGAATGCAAGCAACTTGACACATAACCACAGTGAAATAAAATACAAATGAAATCCCATGTCAACGTGCATGGCATGGATATATTTTATGTCACGCAGGGACGGGGAATTCGATGACACCCAACCCTGGAGATGAATCAGAAATATTCTATTACCTCAATCCACATCGTTCGGCTACCACTGAGCAGGACGATCCACATCAAAACACTTTCTCAACTACATTGTAACAGCTATATCGGAAATTTAAGTTATGTCAGATTCGTGAAGACAGCAGGTTCATTTTGTTGGCAAAAGAAACCCTGAGTAATGCTACACTGGACGATGCCTGAGAGCACATATCATCTGGGGAGTGTCCAAAAACCTGCTACGGTATGTTGCAAAAATGGCCATAGTTGCATATGGACGTTAAGAATTCAAAACACATGTGGCATCTTTGCTTGACGCTCTTGCACACCAGCTCTATCGTTTCGAATACAGAAAATAAAAGAAATCATACATAATCCATTTTGAGGGTTACATTTTGGAGTGCGAAATTACACAACGTACAAATGAGAAGGTCATCTGAGGTCATCTCTGTAAAAGTAAACAGTAGAGAAATAAACAAACAAACAAACATGCATTTCCTAAACAGCGTTTGGTTTCCTATTGCATTAGTGTGGCGAGTCCACGAGGAAATGAGGCCTGCGTCCACATCATCTAGTTGTCTGACGGACAGCCGAGTTGTGCAGTGGCTATCTGTTCACCAGTCTTACTGCTGTTTGCACTCTGCAGGAGGAGGGTCTTTCTGTAGGAACAACGAGACAGAGATAAAAGATAGAAGGAGAATCATGAATATTATTTCAGGCACTACGCAACAGAAATTAATGATTTGCCCAATGATGGTTTGGTTTATAAATACATGCTTTGTTTGGTAAAAGTGAAGTGTGTAATTTCTGCACCAGTAGTTGCATCAACCTTAATAGCAAAACTAATGTTTTTGAACAGGTTTTGGCTCCGCCCCATCTGCCATTGGTTGCAAATTGGCCTCGCCCCAAAATTACA
Source organism: Carassius gibelio (assembly GCF_023724105.1). Classification (NCBI taxonomy): domain Eukaryota; kingdom Metazoa; phylum Chordata; class Actinopteri; order Cypriniformes; family Cyprinidae; genus Carassius; species Carassius gibelio. Next base: position 18,217,444 of record NC_068420.1, read on the forward strand.
CAATAGAGTGTATAAGTGCCTACCCATTTTTTCAGTGGTGCTGGTTTCATAAGTATTTTTAAAGCATTATGAGCCATGAAAACCAACCAGCTACAAGCTACTTAAAAAAAAAAAAAAAAAAAAAAACTTATTTGAAGCAAAAAAATATTTGAAAATTCAACAAAAAGACAAAAGTGTACTTAACTAATTTAATGAGGGGGGGGGGGGGGAAACTAAAATTACAAGAAGCATTGTGAATTACAATTAAAAACAATAGAGAAATACAGAACTATGTATTTAAAGGGATAGTTCACCCCAAAATAAAAATTCTGCCATTAATTACTCACCCTCGTGTCGTTCCAAACTTTTAAGACCTTCGTTCATCTTCAGAAGACAAAATAAGATATTTTTGATGGAATCGGAGAGCTCTCTGACCCTCCATACACAGCAAGGATACAAACAAGGTAATCAATGCAATCAGTTTTGTTTACATTCAGCGTGCACATGCATTCTACTGAACGTAAACAACACTGATTATGTTGATTACGTTCTGGGGTACTCTCCAAAACAGCAGTAGACATCGACTCGGGTCGAAGAATTGTTGAATAAATTATGTTATTATAGTTTTCTTTGTGCACAAAAAGTATTCTCGCAGCTTTGTAAACTTACAAACTCCTGATGTCACATGGGCTATTTTACTGATGTCCTTGCTACGTTACTGTGCCTTGATCGTGTTTGTATCCTTGTGGTCTATAGAGGGTCAGAGAGCTTTCGGATTTTTATCAAACATATTTGAATTTGTGTTGCGAAGATGAACAAAGGTCTAGGGCTTTACCAGAATATTATTTGAATATTCGTTTGGTGGGTTGGCATTCGATCTTACATTTTGAGATTCGTTTAATCTTTTTTTTTTACACCTGTTATTCCTTGCGAAACGGTCTTCATTTGTGCTTGAATATAGCCATTTTACACTACGGGACGAACATTTCTACAGAACTGTCTGATAGAGTTACAGTTGTATTTCCACGTGAGCATGGTACAGCGTGGCATGATGACAAACCGTTCTTGGTCTGGTTAAACCTTGCTTAGCCGTGCTGTTAGAGTGGGTGTGCGTGATGTCGCCGCTCTGTTGCCTGGCGATGAGTTTCTCCATAGCTGGCTAAGCGGAAGCGTGCTATTTGATCAAATAGCCAAGTAAAAAGCTACACTACATTCAATATAAACAATTGGCGCTGTGTGTGTAAATTATTCTGAGCGCTTAAGATGCATTTTTTTCTTTCTACATGTTATCTTAAGGGTTTTTTTTCGCATAATTTTAATTTAAGTTGAAGTAGAGCATTAAAATTCCATTCATATTTTTACTTTTTTTAAATTACCAATGGTATAAACATCTTTCAATGTAAATTGTGATAATCATAATTAATAAAATCGCAATTACAATTTTAAGGGAATAATCAACAATTGTGATTTGTCATAATCGTGCAGCCCTATTCTTATCACATAAGTAGAGTAAGGAGAGATGATTGAGGGCGATGGTTAATGATTTGCAGATCATGAGCACTACTGACAAACATCTGATCATTTAAAATGTGTCATAAGTATTACCGCTCCATAGTATATAGAGCATGTGTGAACACGAAGTAAAAATAGAGTGCAAAATCAAAAGCGGTTTCAATGCCCCACTTATTAATAGGGGCTCCCTGATGCCCCAAATTTATATTCAGTGTAATTCCCTATTGATATAATTGCGAGAGAAAGTATTGAAACATTTATTCCTCCCATATTGTCTTTAGTCCCTTTAGGGATTCTGTAGTGCATGTCTTTTCCTTTCCGAACACGGCAGATTGCGGACGAGGGGGTGAGGGAAGGATTCATGATGCCAGCTCAACATCGTGATGTCTGTTAGCTATCGGCGATGCATGATGGCATCATATATCGGCCCAACCCTAGTGACAAATTCGCCGACACTGACTCATTTTTGATGTGCTCAAGTTCACAGAGGCAGAGACGGCAGAAATTGCATCCTCTTTGCTTTCATTATTTTACAAAAGCACAAAGTGTTGTTGTTATTGTAAGTGCACACAAATAAAAATATACCTTTCACAGATTCAAAAGAAGTATTACTGTTATCTGTATGAGCAAAAATGACAAGAGTATTTTAAGTTAAATATAAAATGATTGCACCGGCACCTACAAGTTAACTGTGATGCAGTGAGCATTGTTCAGCTTCCGAACTCCACACAAACACTTCAACAGCATCAATAAATGAATGTCAGTGCGAGCAGCCATTTAATGATGCACTTACTAACATGTTTCAGATGATAAGCCACATTTGAGGTCAAGATTGCAACGAATGTTTGCATATCCTGATATATTTACTGTAATTACCACATAGACCAGCTGTTACTTATTTGTCCTTCACAAACTTTCCCAATTTCTGTGGAATTTTTTTTTTCCGACTAAATGATTAATAAAAAAAATTTCAACTGAGGGTGGACTCTAACTAGGCACGGTTGCCTTGAACTGAACTCGAGCGTGACGGTCATTGCTTTAGAGGTCAAACACACTTGGACAAGGTTTAAATCACGTAGTGCGAGTGCACTAAGCCTCTTTTTTCAACAAACGGCTAGTTGACTAGGTGGCAGCCCTAATTTTAAGTTTACTGCAAAATATGCGTACACATATTGAAATATTTGTGTGTCTTGTGTGATCACGTAATTTGAGGTGCTTCATGGGAGTGGGCGGAGCTCAGTGCTTGTCTGGCGCCATCTGCTCATTGAGAGTCTCTGATTAGTGGAATTTTCTGTACAGCATCATGTTGAGTAATGTATTTTTCAGCAAGGACTCAACTGTCAAACACTTTTATTTAAAACATGAGTTGAAATGATGTAAACCGATAAGATTCAACAAAACTGATAAAATCAGTAAAAAAATAAAAATTCCCTTGCAAGAAAATAAATGGCATTTTTACTTCCAGAACCTGACTACAACACACTATTAAGCCAGAAATGTATATGTCTGACCACTTAATATGTATTTTGACATTAAAATTACACACTTCACCCATAAGGTTAATTTAGTGAGTGGGAGTTTAAAAGTTTAGTCTTAAATGTCATTTTCACACTTTCATTCGTTTGTTTTGTTTGTTCAATTCCAAATCCGACTGTTGCATCCTCCTGCTTTTACACTTTTAGGAAAGTTACCAACTGCGGTTCGGTCGCAAAACACTTTCACGATAGTAAGCACTCTCTAGTAGTACTGAGCATCTAAGTTCAGATGGCAGATATTGTTGATGTTCGGCAATGATAAATTAATTTATTCATCATTGAAGAAAGTATTTATTTCACTTCAATTACATTTATTTTTATTACTATTTTCAATAAGCATCTACATGTGATCAAAAACGGAAATCACACGTAACTAATAATAGTTGAGTACTTCTGGCTGATCTATTTGCACTTTTTCCAAGTTGTTTTAAACCACAGTATGTTTGCAAAATACTTTCAACATCAAAGTGATTGTCATGTGTTTGCAAACAATCTTTTTGCGACTTTACACATAGGCATAAAATTTCAAATAAACAGTTGTTTTGAGCTCTCTATTGATCAAAGACATTAGGCAGCACAACTGTTTTAAACATTAATAACAACATTGTTTCAAACCACGGTACATTTTTACGCTAATTATGAAAATGCTAATTATACATCAATAAAAGTAGTTTGCCGTGTTCACATGAAACAAAATCTGCCGTTTTCGAGCAAAACTTAACAGTCCGCACACAAACTTTTCATGTGAAAGTGACATAATAGTGAAAGCAGAGGAGAAAAGGCTATAACAACGAAGGGAAGATGGATCAAAAGATAGATTGAAAATAGCGCCACATCCCTTTAGGTGTCTCTTACCTAGAAATGCATGGAGTGAGAAATGAATTATGCCTGTGAAGGGGAATTGGAGGGACAAACATAGGTTTACACATCAGACATGCAGCTGATCATGAAGCACTATACAAGGTAATGCTTTCAATCCAGACCACCTCAATCAAACCCAGATCAGCAATAAGGATCTATTCAATGCAGTGATTAAGATACGACTTTGTTTGGAATACAATACTACAACTACTACTTTTAAGTGTGCAGTATGTACACAGTTCACAGCACTCAAAATGTGCAGTATATGAGAATGCAATGTCTGCCAAATGCCAAAAGTTGTGCATGGCATACTAATTTGTTTCATATAGGTATATAGAAAAAAATTGCAAACAGCACACAGCATCTACCAGTATGCCAGTATTTTATTCCAAAAAAAGTCTACAATCCCATCAGAACATCTCAAATTTGTGACGAATTTGATTAAAATATTTAAAAACGTATAACCCCAGCTAATTGCATGCTTCTATTGTGCTTTTTTATTAATGGTAGTTGATAGTACATAACAAACAGATTATTGGAAAGCTCACCTTGGGATCAAAATCTCCCTCATCCTCTTCTTCACCTTCGTCATCCAGATCCTGAATGACACATAACAGTCTGCTGTTACACTGCACTATTTGGACTATTATTAAATAGTAAACGTGTCTATTAAAGGATTCCCACCTCCTCCTCTCCCTCTTCAAGATCCTCCTCGTCATACTGCAAAACAGCACAGAATAACACATACATTATAAAATAAAAGCAATATTTTATTTTACAGAGGGTCTAGGTGATACGTTAAATATTCACAATATTTTCAATATCATTTTGGCGCCAATACAAAATTTGACAACATCACACATACATTTTAATGCTATTTTTGTCCATCGTTTATTTTTATTTAAAACGGTGAAAACCTACTAAAAAGTGTCCAGTCCCAGGAGTCTTAACACAAAATGAAATCCAATAAAATAACTCAAATTACAAAACTAAGCCAATGTATAGGAAACATACATCAAACTGTATATTAAATATTTTTTACAGTCAGTCCTAGATTTCCTTGTGATTGTAAAAAGAGCAGACGTACACTGTCGTCGTCCTCTAAGGCCTCTCCAGTGAAATAAAGCACCGCTCTGGGAATGACCCGCTCTCGGAAGAAGTGTCCGATCTCAAAATCTGTAGTTAGAGTGAAGTCCAAGTCCACATCCTGGACACAAACAGACACAATGAGCATCCAATGGAAGTTTTTAGAGTAAATGATTGAATTAAAAACTTTAAATTATTCCAGACCTATAAATAGCATCTACTGATGTCATCCTAATGCCACACTTTCAATATTGTGACCTAGAGATGTTATCGAGCACTGACTGAGAAGCCATTGTGCAATGTCTATGCTTGTGTTTTTTTAAGCAGCCACTTTACTTTACGAGGAGTTAACCGTAACTGACGCAGAAACTCTTTAGATGCTTTTTGCCGGTGACGTGTTCTCTAAACTCGCTGCAGTATGTGTTTGTGTAGGCAGCGGAAAGACGTGCGCTGCATACGGCCAGGACTCAGGGGTTTACAAACACCACAAAACACAGGAGAGCAGGACGTCTCACTCACCATTCCCTCAGGCGACGCTAGAAGAGACAAGAACGAGAGGATTAATTCAGCCACAAATTCCACAAAAAAAATAAATTATGTTGTGAAAAAAGAAAATCTAGCTTATGATTTTTTGTTTCCATCACAATTAACTAAATGGTCAATTGAATTCACATATTTGCAATATATCATGATGGTTTTTATAATACGTCATTTTATTTTAGATGTAAATTTATGACATATATATATATATATATATATATATATATATACATATTTTTTTTTTTTTTTTTTTTTACTTTCTATGAGCAAAGAGTCCTGAAAAAAATTCACCACAGTTTCCACAAAAATATTGTCAATTATAAGAAATGCTCAAAATTCCATAATGCAACACAGGAATAGAAGTTACTTTTTTTAAATGTATTTTTGATCAAATAATTGTGCAGTCTTTGCACATACATGCACACACATTCTCAGTTTTATATGATCATATTTGTCCTTACTTATTAAAATAAAAATACAGTAATAATTTTTGGTAGTGTGTATATATTTATTTCAATAAATATTCATATTTCGGTGAAAATATGTATTTGTCATTACATTTAGGTCATAATGCAAAACGGTCCAAATTCTTTCTATTTAAGGTGAAATAGGACTAAGACTTGTTCCCGACAGGTTTTGTGAGATTCAAACATGCAAATGCTAGTCATTTTTTGAGAAGGAGCTGATCAAAATCTGGCCTGAAGGAGAGGGTCTTTTGGGAAACCCCTCAAGCCCTGAAAGCGTTTCATCCTCCAGTTCCAGCCGCGCCTCAGACGGGAATGTTGAGGAAATCCCCTCAGAAACAGATCGACTGCACACATCTGACGGCGCGGTGACTGACGGTAAGAGCGAGACTTTCCCACAGTCCGTGTGCAGGACGGGTGGCATTCTTTACCTGCCGCTCCATCTGACGGGAAATATGCTGCTTAAAATGCAAAGCATTCAATTCTTGGCATTTTTGGAACGGGTGACCGCGGTGAATGAAGAGCAACAATGTCATGGCGGTTGAAGATACAAATTCAGCTGGCATGCCTTTGCTGGGAGACAGGATGAGGGATGAAAATTAAAAATAGGTGGGCGGGAAACGTTTATATGAGACTGTGTTCGGCTATTAAAAACTGAAGAAGCTAGCACAGGAAGACTGCATGAATATAGATCCTGTCACAAATTCAAAATCTGGACGAATGAAACGTAGAGGAGTTCAGTTTCAACTCATCTGTGTCTGAAAGTGAATGCATTGTTGAATGTGGTTAAAATATGGCTGGCTGTGGAACAGTAAACCTGTTTTTGTGTGTGTGTTAAAAACACATTCAGTTTATTAGTACAGATTCAGAAATCGAAGCTTTTTCGGTTCTGAACGCTTGGGATCAGTAAGATTTTAAAATGTATGACTTTAAGAAGTCTCTTCATTTATTTGATCAAAAATACAGTAAAATCAGTAATATTGCAATTTCAAATAAATTTTTTTTCCCCTTTTAATATATTTTACTATTGTTCTATTATTATACATTTTTATTATTATTATTGTGCTGCTTAATATTTCTTGGAACCTGTGATACCCATTTAAAAGATTCTTTGATTAATAAAAAGTTTAATAGAACAGTATTTATTCAAAATAGAAATCTTTTGTAAAAATTCTAATCTCTACTATCACTTTTGATCAATTTAACATAGCTTTGCTAAATTAAAAGTACTAATTTCTTTAAAAAAAAAAAACTAAATAAAAAAATATTCACTTTTGATTTTACACCTGTAAAAAAAAAAAACTTCTTTAACCACACTCCTAAAATGAGCCAATCACAACGCAGGTGACAGACCCTTATTTGTACTCCTCCGTCACTTCCTGAGTTTCACTTTTTTTTTCTTTGTTAAAAAAAAAAAAAAAAAAAACACATATTCATGCCAACGCATGCAAAACCTTTACATTTCTGACAGTTCCACCAGCAAACACTGTCTCCACTAACATGCATCAGCTTAAATAAACAATGAATTACGCTTAAACTAGAACAATTTTTTGACAACCAACTGGATTTTTGTGTGACACTCTATCGGTTTTATTATTATGTTGTCCTTAATTGGTCACATTATAGATGGTTCAATGCAATAACTATTAAAAATGTCATATTCAGATGCATCGCTGCATCATATTCAGATGCTTTTCTCAGCGAGGGTCAAGACGGACAAATAAAATTCAATAGATTTTTTTAAAAATCATTTTATATAAAAAAATCTGTTGTCTGCCGATTCAAATCTGTAGAATTAATAGATTTCAAATGATCCTTCTTTTCACTGTCCAAATGTCTCCAGTGAGACAGATTTGAATGAAGCTCAATGGGAGATTCAGTTCTAAAGGAGGAAGACGATTGAATTACATACAAATAGTATGTAGTGGATGTTTGCGCCATCTATTCAGCCAAAAACACTTGTGTGGTGCCCCCTGCTGTCCACAAGACACTAAAAAGAACATTTGCACACAAATATACTATACTTCAACACTCACATCCCATGAAAAACACAATTTCCAAGGAAGTGATATTGTTGATACTCCTCATGACAGACAGTCCTCACACTTCAAGTCAGTTGCTCAAATAACAGAATGAATTGTGCCTGGTTGACATATTTCCATCAGTAAACATGACGAATTAACCACTAACTGGTAATAAGAGATATTTGGCCGAACCGACAAACCTATTCAAGGACTTGCTGACACAGAGCATAACAATAAAAGCCTTTGCATGATGCAAGAAAGGATGTGAGAGCATTTGAAAACTGGCTCAATTATCTTAATCCCAAGATTTCAGTCGAATTAGATCATACAAAGAGGATGGCATAACTCAGCAGTAAACTGAGACGAGGCGTAGTCGTCTTCTGCCTGGGAAAACACACGTTCTCTCACCTTTGACCGGATTGAAGAAGTTGAAGAAGGAATCCTGTGGAAGCTCTTTAGTGACGGTCCGAACCGTGCCTCTGCCTTTGTGCTTCTGCTTCTTCTTGATGAGTCTGACGGTCACGTCTTTGCCTTTGTGCCAGTCGATCTTACAGCTGAAAAACAATGAAAACACAGCAATCCAGATTCATGTGAGAACTGAATCAAATGTAAATGCAGAGTGTTGTCCTCTCATCACGAACGTGCGTTATGCGAAATCTGAGCAGCACATATTTTTAGAAAAAATGTGATTACTGTTCAAAATTTACAATAATTAGGTTTTTTTTTAAGGAAGTTTCATCATGTTCACCAAGGCTACATTTGTTTGATTAAAAACGCAGTTAAAATAGTAATATTGTGTAAGGAAATCTTGCAATTAAAAGCTTTTTTTTTTCTATTTAAATATAATAGAAAAATGTAATTTATGTCTGTGATTCAAAGCTGAATTTTCAGCATCATTACATGATCCTCCAGAAATCAGTCTAATATGCTGACTTACTACATAATTATCACTTATTATAGGTGCTCGATTATTATAACAGTTATTGTTAATCTTGTAAACATTCTGCTGCTTAATATATTTGTTTTTCAAAAGAACTGATTTTTTTCTAATTATTCTTGTCTTATGAACTATTATTATTCTAAGTTTTTTTTTTTTAGTACCCTAAACCTTTACATGATAGTATATCATGATTTAAAAGAAAACATTAACCAGCACGACTGTTTTCAACATAATAATCAGAAATGAGTAAAGATGCTGAAAATTCAGCTTTACATCTCAGGAATAAATTACGGTTTAACATATATTCAAGTGGAAAACACTTATTTGAAACCCTAATAATATTTCACAACTAGTGTTTGATCCAATAAACGGTTTTGTCGCACGTTCACCTTAAAATATCTTAATCAGTCCATACTTTTCACTGTATTTATTTATATATTTATATATATATATATTTATATATATATATATATATATATATATATAGACAGTAGCCTATTTCTCCATCGCACCCTTCACAGTCGATGATCTCCGGCCCCTCGAATGAGAACGGATCCTCAGCGTCCGGCTCGGACTTCATCTTGTAGACTTTAGTGAGGACCGTGTTACTGAAGTAGCTGTTGGGCTCGAAGAAGAACTCTAATGTGAAACTCTGTTTGGACAAACAGTTGAACAGCATTAAAAACCTGTTTCTATTTGTTCAGATGTCAGAAGTGACCAGAAGCTTGTTCAGTTGTTTGACAAACCATGGGCTGTCCAGGCTCTGAAAACTTCACAGTGATGTCCTGCAGGTGTTTCAGGATCGGCTCATCGTGATCCTACAGGAAACAGAAAGATCCCAGAATGGTTCAACCAAGGCGGCATGGACTCAACTTCATGCCGACCGACCGATCACTTCTGTATACACGAGAAACTTCAAGATAATTATACATTAAAGGACGATATGATTAGATTATGTGTGAATTCTGCATGCACCGATACAAAATCGCATATCCTCTACGAGCTTCCTGTCGCAAGAACCACATCCTGTGTAATCCACATCAACTCAGTCATTTGTTTTATGCATTGTTTCATGCAATGGGTTTCATTATAAAATGTATAACAGTAAAACAGCTCCTATTACACACACTCATCAGTCTACAGCTGATTATTCTTCTACTTATATAATATTAATAATAAACCACAGCAAATTCAGTGTGATCATTGCAATTATTCACTGTAAATACTGATTTATTATTTCATCAAATTATTGATAAATTCTAATCCAAATTTGAGGTTGCCTTTATTATTAGAAAATGTATATTAAAATATAATAATAACTATTATTATTATTGGTCAATGGTTTATATTTGTGCATAATAACAGCCATAAACCATGGCAAATTCACTATAATGCAAGATCACGGTTTTATTATTTATATAATTACACACCAAATAAAAAAATAAATGTATAATAATGATAATAATTGATATTATTATTACTACTACTATTGTTATTATTATTATTATTATTATTATTTATTATTGCCCAGTGGCTTATGTTGTGCATAAATAGCACTAAATCAAAGCAAATTAACTGTAAGGCTTTCTGCTTTATTTCACCAAATTACTGCCAAATTCTATTTAAAATTGTAATGAAAACCCAAATCATCCAGTATTTTATAATTTATATTTTTTTTGCTAAAAATAAATAAATAAACAGAAAAAGACCCCAAATCTAAAAACAGGGGGCTTAGAAAGACAAGCTCCAAAATGTGAATCTGACTGGAATATAAAATGTTGTTAGTGAAGATGTTACTGAAGGAGAAGTGAAGCGACCTGCAGCATCTCCGCCAGCATATCCACACGTTTGAAGATGGTGAGCCAGAACTCAGGGACTCCTCTCGGGGCTTCAGCGCCGGCTGGATCTGCCTGCTTCTCCTCCAGAGCAGCTTTTTTCTGCAAATCTTCCTGTGAGTCAAAAACATGTAGTTAAATACACCATTCATTTCATCCTCAAACTGGACTTGTCAGCAACTCAGGACTTCCAGCAAAAAAAAAAAAAAAAGCCTTTGAATGCCTGAAAATTGGAATTTGCAATCGATATGATACAGTTTTTTTTTTCGGTATTCTCACAAGTATCCACTTACAGCAAGATCTTCCTCCTCCCTGTCGCTTTGCCATTCGCATTCCTCATCTGTGGGTTCAACGGCGCCGGCCACAACGTCCCGTCTCTGAACAAAGGAGCATTGTGCTACGTGACATCATCAGCTCATATCCATGACATCACCATTTCAAGGGAATAACACTTATAGCGTTCATTTTGTACAAGCATGTAACACAAAACCAAAGCAATTAATTCTTTGGACTCTTTGGACGGGCCTGTATCAAGAAGGCTGGCTTCACTTTATATGCATTGTGGGTAAAAGTTGAATTACTATCCTGTGTTCAGACAGTGGCCGGGCTTGAATGAGAGCAGTTCTGTTGCACTGATTTTAGCACGTATATGTGACCCTGGAGCACAAAACCAGTCTTAAGTGGCATGGGTATATTTGTAGCAATAGCCAAAAATACATTGCAGACGATTGTTTTTTGCTCCATGAAGATATTTAGTAAATTTCCTACCAGAAATATATCAAAACTTAATTTTTGATTAGTAATATGCATTGCTAAGAACATCATTTAGACAGCTTTAAAGGCGATTTTCTCAATGTTATATATTTTTTTTTGCACCCTCAGATTCCAGATTTTCAGTTTCAAGATGATGTATAAATCTCAATTTTAAAATACAGACCCTTATGACTGGTTCTGTGGTCTAGAGTCACATATGTGTAATCTTCAGGCAAACAGCAAGGCCTGAAGGTCAACTCTCATGCTTGAGGAAGCGTTTCAGGTTTGTGAGGGGTTAAATACTTCCGACCTAACACAGAGCGTGTTTGAACAGAATGCATGCTATCACAGAGAGACATTTGCATACCTTGTCAAAGATGGGCTGGTAGAGGCCAGCGTACTTCCTCTCGAGCTCGTGGACTTCTTCATAGAACTTGGCCTCGATGTTGGCGCTCTGGAGCTGGAGCCTCTTCAGGGCGTAGACTCTTCTCTTCACAGTCTTAGGCAGGAGATGGACATTCAGGGTTCTAGACAGACAAAAGTCGGTCAGTCACAACATCATTACAAGTTCAAAACAAACCTAGCACATGTTTATGAAACGCATTAAAGATGTTTACTAAAACAAGTCACAGAGCTTAACAGATCAAACTCTTTACAGATGAAACATTTACAGATGCTTACAAAACAAATGTTTGTTTAACTTGACATCGACAACACTTTACAGACGTTTCCTAAAACAACAAGTTACACAACTTTACAGATGAAACTCATGTTTTGAAAACATCTGTACAGTGACATAAGCTTGAGTTTCATCTATTTATTTATTTTTAGTCAATTACTGCAAAGTTTCGTAAACTTGTTACATAAACATAACCTTTAGCATACTTGAGTTTATGACACTTTACAGATGTTTACGAAGCAACAAGTAGGGCTGTGCAAATAATCGAACGCGATAATTATGTGCATCTCGCTAAGCGATGAAGCGGTTCTGTGATTAGTAGTAAATCTCTACTCCATCACGTGCTTTCAGATGGAGCAGCGTTTATGAAACAGTATAAACAGTTTATGAAACGTTGCAGACATTTACTAAAAAAGTTACAGAACTTAAGAGAAGAAAAGTAAGTTTATAACACTATAACAGTTTAGATGTTTACAAAACGTAACATAGCTCAATTTGACATGTTTACGAATCAAATTTATTAAACAGGTGTTTACTAAAACAACAAGCTTTATCTCTGTCACTTTTTAGGTAGACGTTTACAAAACAAGACTTTAAAAGCATTATGACAACTTTACAGATCATTTACAGAACGTTTAGTCAACTTTACAAACGTTTACAAAGAACAAGATCTGAAGCTTCAAAGAAATTGTAAAAAACGTTACAGATATGAAGGTTTTCTACAGTCATGCATGTAAATTTGTCTCCTACCTTTCTACTTGTAAAAAGCCCTCAGGTTTGTCGGACTGAAAAGGTTTATTTCCTCCTTTGCCTTGAGGGAAAATGAAAGCAATTACTTCTGAAAGTCTCAATGTTATTTTTAGCATATGCATTTTCACCAAGTGTACTTTTTTGGGGGACAGTACTGCTTAAAACCATATTACATTATTGCAAGAGAAGAAAAGTTATTTTATATATATATAAAATAAAAGATAAAAAATTGGGCTTATACAATATATAAATGTAAGTAATACAGGGAATAAATGACACAAAAACATACCTTTGGCTTCGCTCTTCTCATCTTTTCTATCCATTTCCACACCTCAGCTATTCTGCTAAGACAAAAAAAAACAAGGACAAGTGAATGTCATCATGTTCAGATCAAAATGTGTCATACTTGATCCTGACCCCAGCATGGCTTTAATTACCAAACAGGTGATAAGGATCATACTGATATGAGTAGTTTATAAAACAAAAGGACCTGTCAGTCACAGCTATTACTCATCTGACACTCAGTGTGTGCATCACAGTGAAATAATCACGTATGTCTCTGTCCATTTCTCATTAAAATGTGAAAATTAGATCATCACACTATATTATATTATATTATATTATATTATATTATATAAGAGTAAATGTCTTTCTTGTTCATTGTTGTGTTTTTTAGAAGCCCTGATGAAAGCAGAAGCCTGATCAACAGTGATACACTGACTGTGTGTCTGATTGATGTCTGACGGCTGTCAGAAGTGTTCAAGGCTGTTAAATGTTCCATCATGCACATGTGCAGCACATGTATCTGTCAACACCTTGACTAGCATTGCTCTAAAACTCACAAAACACTGCGATTGAGTCACTAAAGCTTTTTAAACCCATATGTATCATTTCCAAACCACGACATACAAGTCCCCCCGGTTTAATCTCAACAAAAACAACATCGTGTTCTGTAACTTACCCCCGCGTTACGCTCCACACCGTCCTCACGCTGCTGTCGGACGGAGAAGTGCGATGGCGTGTCGCATCATCCTCCGCTCTGATTGGACGACTGGCTGTCACGGGTCACGTGGACTGGCCAATCAGAGTCGCGCCTCTGTATTGTGAGACTTCATTGGCTGCGACACTCTCAGAAGAGCGCTTGTTGCAGTGCGTACATTATAACTACAGACGTAACAATTTTAAAAACGCCAATTCATTGATTACACAGTTATTAAGTGTACTGGTGTCATGTAAAGTGGTGCTAATTATTTACTGATGACAACGGAGTGATTCAGTAGAATTGCGGATCCTGATCCTTTCCTCGAAAAAAGAGAAAAAAAAAACTTTAAATGTCAAATTTGTTTCTGCTTTTGCTCCGTGTTACTCTCTCCAGAAAAAAAGAAAGAAAAAAAAAGATAAGGAAAAAACCTTCTTTGGCTTCTCTTGTGTCTTGGGTCAGAAGTAAAACCACTGTATAGCGACCCTCATGTTTTTAGAAAACATAACTAAAAATGGTAAAAGTTATGTAAAGTTGTCCTGTGTGTGTGTCTATATAATTAATTGATAATTAATAAAAGTTTTTGGTTTTCATAATATATGTACTGTGTTTATTTATTATGTATATACAATTATTATTGTTATAAATACACACACATGCAGTATATATTTTGATAATGTTTACATGTATATACATTTATATTTTTATATTATTACATTTAATATATAAAAATAGCATATGCTTCTTAAATATATACATGCATGTGTTTGTATTTATATAATAAATACACACAGTTCACACCCATATATTATGTAAACAAAAACTTTTATTTTCGTATATATATTAAACATCTATATATATAGCTTGTATTTTATATAATTTTATTAAATATATTTTAACTATTTATCTATATTGCAAAAATATGTTTAAGCTGAGTATGTGTGTATATATATATATCTATTTCCTCACTATTTCTCTCTCTCTATAGCCTATAATAAATGGCTTAATAATTTGATCTAAAAAAGAAAGTTATATTTTAAATTCACAATAGAAGAAATCTACGAGTCACAAATCTAAACTTCCCGGATATTTAGTTATTTCCCTGTTAATTATATACGAGAGAGAAAAAAAATCTAAATATTTTGATGTCACATTCACAATTCACATTTACACTAGCTATAAATGATAAAATATAAATATTGATATAAAATAATCTATTTTATAAAATTGAATTATATAAAAACTAAAAAGTATATTGTAAGCTTCTTAAACTGTATATGTCGTTTTTTTAAATAATATAATTTTATTTTTTTATCTATCTATCTATCTATCTATCTATCTATCTATCTATCTATCTATCTATCTATCTATCTATCTATCTATCTATCTATCTATCGATCGTTATACATAAGCTGTAGACTACATATACTGTATATATATATATATATATATATATATATACATTCTATTTTTTCGCTATTTATAATTACATATGCAAAAAAAAAAATCATAATTCTTTGATGTCCCATGTACAATCCTTCAAGGAGCCGCTATCTCTGCGGCGTGACGTCACAGTGAGGGGCGGGGCTAGTGCATTACCCTTATTACATTCATATCTTACACTTGAAAAGGCCAGGCAGCGGATAAACGGCGCGTGTCCTGAAGTCAAACAGTAGTCCACACCGTCCATATCTCAGGAAGAGACGCAGAGGTAAGAACCCAGAGTGAATCAGCTGTATTTTCAGCAGCAGCGTGAGACTGAACGTGGCGCTCGTGCACCGGTGAAGTAGGTGAAAGTGCACGAGCGCAGTCCTTAAGGCATGACACCGAGAACACAAGGTGATTCCGGACGGCAACGCAGTTTGTTCTCTGAATAAACAAGAACATATGTAATTAATTTTTTTATGTATATAAATGCACGCATGAGTGTAGCACCTGGTGAATGTTGCAGGACGAGAAGGACGTTCACTTAGTTACTGTTGCTATGTGTGTTGGAATATGTTTGATTTAAGTTATTTATTGCAGTGTTATCAGGGAACCTGTCAAAGTGTTTGTCATATTTCTACACAGTTTCGAATTGTTTCAGGGTCAAGTACGTTTAATTAAGAATTATTTTGAATGACGTAATAAATCAAATCAAATAGCTTCGCGCACATCCTAATTTGTTACATTTTGAGATATTAATAACCCGTATGTTATCGATGTAACTCAGTAATAGAAAATCCAAAATGTATAATTCTATTATTTATTTACTAACCCTCGTGATATATCACACCATTCACTTTCACTGGGAGAAAAAAAAAACATGCAGTAAAAGTGAATGCAATTCCTTAAATTCTGGCTAACGTGTAATTTTGTGTTCAACAGAATAGAAATAGTCTTACAGTCTTGGGATAGCGTTAAAATGAGCAAACGATGAGTTTTCATATTTTGGTGAGCTGTCCCTTTAATTTAATATTTCGCTCGTAGAGCAGGAACTATGGAAAATATACAAACTTGTGTTTCTTTTTCTATTGAGTCGATACACGTTGCGGAATATTTAATATCAGCTCATTAAAACATATAGAGCCATAATGGCGGTAACATCAACATAGTCCCGTGACCTTTCGCCTAGTTTCCGTCTGCACCGGCGCGTCACGTGACCAGCGCTGCTGGGGTCACATTTGACTTGCTAATACATAACGTAGCGTCCTTTCACAAAACATGACCTTGATAGTATTATTATTATTATATCTGCGCCAGACGATGATAATATCACTGTTATATAATTATTACCATCTTATGATAATGTTATTGTATGTGCCGCAAATTAGAAATGTTTAAGTGGTCGCTGAGCAAGAAAGTCTGTGTAGTTGCAATACATTGTAATGCATTATTAATTCATAATAATAACAACAACAATTTATTATATTATTATTATTGATAATAATAATCAAAAATAATAATATGTTTAATTAAATAACACTAAAACTAGCATGCAGAACAGTTTATTAGTTATTGTGCATTTAACCCCATACCTTTAAATATTCATATTTATCTTCCTGAACAGCCTCTCAACAGTCTTCTCAAATTCAGGTTGAGCCAATGTTGCTGTGTCCTGCTGGTCAGGATGTTAATACATTTACTTTTTTTTTTTTTTTTAGCTGTGTGTGGTTGTGGTTCAACAGAATCTGTGTAGTTTTATAATTGTATACACTTCATTGCATCCTAATAAAAATGAATAATAGTTTAAATGTACAAATATTAAATTCAGTTAGATGACTTTTAGAGTGTTTTGGATCAGTAATTTCACAATTACTTCTACTGTCATTGAAATATGATTTGTGAGCTGCTAAATGTCCTGATTTACACTAAAATATATTTTCAAGTAATTTCTAAAACTTTATATATATATAATGATTTAATATATTTGTAATAATGGTATAGTCATTTAAAATATATTATTTTAAATACGGAATTATAGTTTTTTAACTGTAATTCGTAATTTTCTGTATTTTACTTTTGCTTCAGTTGATAAAATATTAAAATAATGAGTTAAAATGTACTTAAAAACATTTGATTTTACATAATGGAAAAATGCATTTTTTAAAAAGTGTACTCAATTGTGTAAACTCTCCTCAAGAACACTTAAGTAGCCTTTAATTTAATTTAATCACAATAACCGCATTATATTTCAAGTGCAGATTAAATACAATTAAGCAGACTTCTTTTTCAAAAGTGTGTAGTAGTATGGTTGTGTTTGAAGTAAATCAGTTGTTCGAGCTTAAGCATTTTTCATGTAATTCAGCGACTGAATTAAGTAGTCTAGCTGGTTTAGAGAAGAGTTCAGTCTGCCTGTTTCTTGTACAAACCAGTGTATCACATTTCAGTACAAGGCAAGTGAATACATTCAAAAAAGTGACAAGGACATAATCCCTAAATACACACTGCATAATGCCATTTAAGCATTATATGTAAAGTTGTCAGTGATCTCAGACATGTTATATTTATTATAGAAATATAATAAATTTTTCGTACTTTCATGTTATGATTGTTGTCATTGTCAGAAGTCAATGTGATGCATCCATGCGGCTTTATTTACATCAGAGCAATGTGTACAGTACAAGCACTTGTGAAAGGTCACTAAGGTCATGAATAAAGCACATTCTGTTATCCGCCCTGTTATGTCATGCAGTTAAATGATCGAGGACATAATGAACAGAAGAACAAATGTTATTAGACGACATATTTTGAAATGTACATACTTTGTGTTACGTTTAACAAAGTTTGTTCATGTAACTTTTTAAAGGAATAGTTAACCCAATCCAAGATTGTTTCTTCATGGAAACAAATTTGGAGAAATTTGGCATTCCATCAATTGCTTATCAATGCCGTCAGAACGAGAGTCCAAACATTATTTTGCCATTCATTCTGAGGCTAAAAAGTGTTCATTGCAACATGATGGCCTAGCTTGAAGTGGGCCAAACATGTGTTAAGGCTGAGAATCCAGGTAGGAGCCAGCCAGGCCTGCATCTGAATGGAATCCAAGTGAACCCTCAAGAAAACAGTCAAAACTAGGGGTGACCCCGAATAGTTGACGATTCGATGCTTTGATAGGAGGAGCCCGATTTGACTACAAATGACACAGTTGAATGATCATGCAATTTTGACTACATGGAGGTGCTCAAATGTATGATTTTACATAGAACTACTGGTTTTCTCACAATAAGTTAATATACAGCCTATTAAAATAATGCTGTATGTAAGAAACTTAAAAGAAATATTTCATATTTGAATGAATAGTTTCAATTTGTGTAGTCCGTGACCAACAGAGGAGCATCTTGGCGGCAGGGATTTAAAACTTTAACAAGGATTAGATTGACACAGGCAGAGTGAAAGACTGGATTTATTCGACCAGGTAGGGTACAAGTGATTTCAAAACATTTCAGCCGGTTTATATATATCGTTATTATTCATCTCGTATAAGATGCATTTGGTTGAGTTACGCCGCAGTAAAGCACTTCATTGTAGTACTACGGTGATTTTATTCAGATTCAAAAATTCCAATTCTAATATGAAAATCCTGTATTTTTTTGGCGTTCTTTTCTTTGGCAAAGGAAAACATCCCTGTGGTAACTCACTAATTCCATATAGTGGGCTAAAATGAGCCAGTTGTCCAGGTAATTGAGTAGACGGATTTATTTATTTATTTATTATTACAAGGACAATGCATATTAATAGACATTTCCGTCAATATGCCAGAGTTAGCCAGAAAGCTATTTTTTACCTGCAGTCCCTAGGCAGATGGTAATAGTCACCCTAAAAGAATGTAAAATGACATGTTTACATAACAAAGCAATTACAATACATTTAATAAAAAATGGATGCCCTTGAGCTTCAATGGGGCCAGAACAGCATCCATGCACTTTTTGAATGTCCTTGGTGTCAAGGCCAGGCCAAAGGGAAGAACCTTGTACTGGTAAGAAAAAAAAAGTGACTTGAGTGACCTGAATAAGAAAAGGCATCCTTCAGGTCAACAGTGACAACAGTCTCCTGCATGAATTCTCTGACATAATAGCCTTCCACGCTCAACATCTTAAA
The DNA here is from genome assembly GCF_023724105.1 of Carassius gibelio. NCBI lineage: Eukaryota > Metazoa > Chordata > Actinopteri > Cypriniformes > Cyprinidae > Carassius > Carassius gibelio. The sequence continues at coordinate 18,236,961 of NC_068420.1, forward strand.
CTTCCCTTTGTAAAGGGAGAAGTTCGGTTGTGCAAAGGACTAGGATCAGGCGTAGGTTGCCATCTTTCTTAGGAATGAGAAAACAGTGACTGAGAAAGCCACTTACTACTTCAGCTGGAGAAACCTCCTCTATCACCCCCTTGTGGAGGAGGGTAGATAGCTCCTGCTCCGCCTCTGAAGCGCTGCTCAAGCTGAGGCAGAGGGGTTTTGGGTTGAGTAGCAACAGAACTGAACTGAAAGCCTGGCACATCCCCACGTCAAAAGAGAGTGAGTGTCACGCTGTCTAGTCTCTGTTTCCCTGGGTGTCCACTAGTGGGCTCACTTCCCCTTAGGCACTTCACCGTAGGCACTAGAATTCCTCTAGTCTGGTCCTGTCTTCACAGTAATTGCACTCCTGTTAATTGCACCAGGTGCAGGGACTCTGGTGTCATTAGTATCTCTATATATTCCAGTCTTTTCCTGTTGTTTGTATGGAGTCCTTACCTTTCGTATATGCAGTTTTCTCGTCATCCGAGATTCCCCTTCGTCTTCTCGTATTCCGAGTTTCTCCTTAGTCTTCTCGTCCTCCGAGTTCCCATTCCTTCCCTTTCCTGTTCCTTCCTTGTTTATTTGTTTGTTTATTTTTGGACTGATTGTTTGGTTTTGACACTGGCTTGTTTTGACAACGATTTTTGGATTACCCTTGTCTAAATAAATACCTGCTATTGGATCTCTTGCTATCTCCCTGTGTCTCTCTGGGTACACGATCGTCACAGAAGGACTCCATCACAAAACAAAGATCCAGTGGTATGTCTTTTCATATTTCCTCCCCAGTCACCGAGCGGGTGAGGAATGGGTTCGAGGGTACTCGCCTGGTTGTGTTTTGTGGGACATGGGTAGGTCCCTCAGGAGTGAGTGGTCGAGAGGAGGTCCGGCATCACTCTCCAATATGGCCCCCCGTTGACCCTGAGTTCGGAGGGGAGCCGCCTTCTCTCCATTGTGGACGGAGAGGGGAAAGGAGGCGCAGGTCGGCCGAGCCCGCACCGCTGCACAAGATGGCTGCCAGCCTGCGCAGAATGACCGCAGACCCAGCACCATTACACAGGATGGCCGCCAACCCAGCACCACGAGGCAAAATGGAGGCCAGCCCAACACCATAGCACAAGATGGCCGCCATCTCAGCGATACGAGGCAAGATGGACGCCAGGCCAGCACCACAGCACAAGTTGGCCGCCAGCCCAAAGCCACTGCACAGAATGGCCGCCGGCCCAGCACCACTGCCCATGATGGCCTCAGGTCCAGTGACACTGCACAAGATGGCCGTCAGCCCAACGCCACGAGGCAAGATGGACGCCAGCATAGCGCCTCAGCACAAAGTGCTCACCAGCACAGCGCCACGGTGTAAGATGGCCGCCAGCTCAGCGCCAATGCCCAAGATGGCCGCTGAGACGTTTTTGGATTATTTCTCCATGCTGTCAAAGATCCTAGAGATTCCCAGGAGTGTTTACGTCACGTCTGATGTTTTTATCAGATGTTTGGATCTCAACCTGACGGCACCCATTCACTGCAGAGGACCCATTAGTGAGCAAGTGATGTAATTAAATCTTCTGCAAATCTGTTCTGATGAAGAAACAAACTCATCTACAACTTGCATGGTCTGAGGGCGAGTAGATTTTCTGCAAATTTGTTGGTGACTTGTTCTTTTATTTCATTTTACTTCTACCATTCAAATTGTGAAAAACGTATATGCTAATATAATTTGTAATGGAAATGTTGTATTAAATAAATAGCATTTCCACTACTGGTCTCGAATATTACCACATGAAACCATCATTGTTTTTTGTTTTTCTTCACATTATCATAGTACCTTTTTAGAAAGTTCCAGCACAGTCCTCAGAGCTGTGAGTCATGTATATCACCTATGTTGATTATGACTGTTCTCTGTCATAGTGTGAGTGTACAGTCAGCATGGCAGAAGCACATCAGGCTGTGGCCTTCCAGTTCACCGTCACTCCTGATGGAATCGACCTGCACCTGTGTCATGAGGCCCTGCGCCAGATCTACCTCTCTGGCCTCCACTCCTGGAAGAAGAGGTTCATCAGGTTCAAGGTGACCTCACAACTGACTTCCTTATCCAACTAATTAAAGAGTTACTGTACATGACTAACATTATATAACCAGCTCTGAGTGTCACTTTGAAATAGCAATGTTTAATTGATTTTTTTTTTCAGGATAGTTTGTGCTTTGAAAATGATTGCAAAGCCCATTTGAATAGAACTATGTCTTATTAGATTAATATTTGTTTAATATTAGATTATTTTGTGTTTCCGTAGAATGGTGTCATGACTGGAGTCTATCCAGGAAGTCCCTCGGGGCTCCTGGTTGTTTTGGTGGGTTACATGTCCACCACCAAATATGCCAAAATAGACCCTTCCCTAGGAATGTTCACTAAACTGTCAAAACACCTACCGATCAGGTAAACCACTGAGCAACAGTCACTTTTTTGTCATTACTTATTAGCAATTTTTTATGATATATTTGGAAGATACTCTGTTAATAAGTCAATAACATCGAAATCTTGCCAGAAGTTGTTAATAGGAAAAAGTAAAGCTGGCCAAAATTCAAAGTCATATGCAAACATGAAGGTCTGATTCTTTGCTTTGTAGTTTAATCAGATTTTTTTTGTTTTGTTTTGTTTATAAAGTATAGCTGTTCAAAGTCCAAAAACATAAGCAAACACAAAAGTCTGACTCTTATAATTTTAATAATAATAAAAAAAATGATTAGTAAACTAATAACTAATGCTTATAGTGCTTCGGAAAGGGCACTGCCATTAATTTCTAACTTAACAGCTGTGTTTCCCTGCAGTAAGTACGTAACAGAAGAAGGGCAGCGTGTTGTTGGTGGTGTGCTGATTGGGACCGGATTGTGGATTGCTGTGACTTTCGTAATGAGGAATGTCCTCAAGTGCTTGCTGTCCTGGCACGGCTGGATGTTCAATCGCCATGGATCTTTAAACTTTAAAACTAAAATTTGGTTGGTGAGTGTGGCCTTGATGGAGAATCAATCACTTGAAAGAATAATTCGCAATATGCAATATTATAGAATTATTGGCTGTTTTTTGTAGTCCACATGTACCAAATATTTCCTTGAGTATTTTCAGAGAGATTCCAAAGTCTAAGAAGTTTGTTTCAGCACTGTTTGATAATTGCTTATTTCTTTTGAAGTTTTTTGTTATATAGCCGTTCACTAGAACTTGTCTAGTTTTATTATTGAAAGAATCATGCTTGTCTCATGTTTGACTCTTGACCCAGTATTAATGCTATTCACACAGGTGTTGGTGAAGTTATTTTCGGGGCCAAAGCCAATGCTGTACAGCTTCCAGAGTTCACTACCACGGTTACCAGTGCCTCCTATAAAAGACACAGTTAGAAGAGTAAGCAAAGCATTTTTATTGCATTTTAAAAAGATCTAATTTATTAATAGGTCAATAAATTCTTTTTAAGCACCCTTTTATTTTATTTCTTTCAGTATCTTGAGTCAGCTCGTCCTCTGATGGATGATGAACAGTACAAACGTATGGAGGGGTTGGCAAAGGACTTTGAGAAGAACATGGGCCCCAGACTGCAATGGTACCTGAAGCTCAAATCCTGGTGGGCCTCCAATTATGTAAGTTCCCTATATAATGAACCTTAAGTCACCTTTATTTGTCATACTGTAGCGTGGGGTTTGGGTTTTGTTTCTTGTTTAGGTTTTTTGGTCTTTTGTTTTGATATTTTGCCTAAAATATGCTTCATGTTTCTGTCATGTGATCATGTGAAGTTCTACTAGTGTCATGTTGTGATTGGTTGCTTTAGTCATGTGCATTGTTTGCCATTGGTTGGTTTGTGTCTTGTGACCCTTATTGCTTACATGAACGCTAAATAAAATCATTGGGTTGATTTGCGCATTTACATGTCACAAGCTTCAAATCTGTTTTTTTTTTTTTTTTGACGTGCACAAATATGGAGTTTCTTACTGTTTGTACATAATAACCACTCTCCTACGCAATTTCTTTATTTGCATAATTATTATTTATCCATTTATGATCACTTTGTTAAATAAAAGCTGCACATGGCTTGCAACTTACCTTCAGTGGACTGATTGTTATACATACCTTTTATTATGAAAATTTGACTTTGTTCTACTGTTATCCTCTCAGGTCAGTGACTGGTGGGAGGAGTATATTTACCTCAGAGGTCGAGGACCAATCATGGTCAACAGCAACTACTATGCAATGGTAAGGCTGATATCCAATGGCTAATATGGATTTTGTTGAAAAGAAAGTCAAATTAACACAAATAAATAAATAAATAAATCAAGAGAGTGAAATGTAAAAAGTATTCAATCAAAATATGAAATTAACAAATAGCAATTATTTTTAAAAATAAATATTCCACCTGGGTCACGGCACCAATTTTGTGATGTAAGTTTACATTAAAATGGTGGTTGACTGCTTTTATCTAATCTTGATTGTGTTTATGGGGTGCAGTCTGACATGTGTAAAAAACAAACAAAAAAACATTATTTTTGACCTTTATTATTTTTACCTTTGTTGTATAATAAGTTCATAGCACTGTTCAATGGCAGTATCTCTGTGTTTATCAGGACTTCCTCTATGTGATCCCTACTACACGTCAAGCTGCTCGTGCTGGTAATTCCATCCACGCCATCATGATGTACAGAAGAAAACTGGACAGAGCGCAGATCAAACCAGTGAGTTTAGATTCCACAGCAAACATAATCATTAATATGTACTTAACTGAATGCAATTCATGATTTGTGTTCCTTCGTTCTATGCAAGGATAATGTATTCATTTTACCACTGCTGAAGAAAATCAAACACTTCAAAGTGTCTTCTTGAAATTAATCCTACGTAATATGTCTTAGACTCAAAGGAATAAGTTCCCCTAAACGTAAAATCTTTTGTTATCATGTAACCTGCATGGTTTGCTCTTTTTCATGGAAGATATTTAGCAGGATGTCAAGCAGCTCTTTTCCATACAACAAATTGTCAAGGTTCTAAAACAACCACAACAAATAACATAATAGTAGCCGCTATAACTCATGACTTGTATGTATACAAAGTCTTCTGAAATAATATGACAGCTTTTTGTGAGGAACAGGCCAAAAATTTAAATTTTAAATTACGTTAAATAACTTCATTTCTAATATAAGCAGCATCACGCTAAATATCTTCTTCTGTGTTACCCAAGATATTGTCATAGAGGTTTGAAATGACACAGAGGTAAGTAAAAGGTAATGAAATGCACTTTTGGGTGAACTATACCCTTAAGTGTAATTATTAATGTGTCATAGGTCTAGGTAATGTATGAGTCAGTGGCGGTAAGCACTACTCAGAAATTCAGATGAACATTAACTACTTCTGAAAACTGAGCATTAACTATCACAAGGTGTTTATTATATGACAATGTGTGTGTGTGTGTGTGTGTGTGTGTATATATATATATATATATATATATATATATATATATATATATATATATGTTCTCTTCTGGTCTCTTACATCCTACTTCACATCAAATGTCTTTTAGTGCATGTTTGAATCAGTTTTTTTTTATATATATACTTTATAATGATTAAATCAGTAGACACATGTTGAAAAAAGGCTGTTTGTCATGTCATAACATGCCTGTCTTTCTCTCTAACCCCCCAAACTCTGTGTGCATGGCTGTGAAAGCACCCCCCTCATAAACGATCTTGTGTTTTGTTCCTCGCTCCCGGACGTGTCTGTGTTTGCTATACACGCTCACACACCACACACACAGTTGTACTTGCTGGAGAAGCGAGTGCCGCTGTGCTCGGCGCAGTGGGAGCGGATGTTTAACACGTCCCGTATTCCCGGGCTGGAGACAGGTAGGGGGGCTCCACATCTGACCCACACCCTTCATCAGCTCCCTCCAGCAGCGGCCGCGTCAGACTCAGCCTCAGGACAACAGCACAGCGGACAGGAGAATACAGAGCTTACTGACTCAGTGGTCGACTGATAAAGGCTTTTCATTGGGGGATTTCTAGAGAGCAGGGTTTAGTAATAGTGATACACCAATATATCAGCCAATTATAGAAACAGGTAAACAGTTAAAAAAAATCCTGATAATTAATTATATATTATTATAATAAATCATATATTTTATATGTTGTTATTATTATTATTATTTGAATTTAGAATTAATATTATATATGTTCGTCAACAGTCAACTAAATGAAATGTAAGATGTTAAATGTTTGGGGCTGGGGCCAGTGCGTCAACTGCGTTAAATATTTAAATAACTAAATAAATATTTAAATAAATATAACTAATTCAGTTCACACATTTAACTGACAGACCTAATAATAATTAATTATAATAATAATCATCTTAATATTAATATATTATTTATATAAATATCTGTTGTATATTTAAATTCTGTATCATCCATATTAGGGCTTATAATGACAAACCATAATTGTCAATTATTCCCTTAAAATTGTAAATGTGACTATTAATTACGAGTATCACAATTCACATTGGATGATGTTTATACCATTGTTTGATGCAACTGCATGCCATATTTTATATGAGAATAAACAAGAAAGCACTAACTGAAAAAACCTTTAGTGCTTTTCTATAGTTTTAAGCCTCAAATGTCAAATATACATCGGATTGGTTTCCTTTTTAAATTATAAAAAAGTAAAAATATGAATGGTATTATAATCATATACTAAAACTAAAATTAAAACAAAGGGGAAAACCCTTAAGATAACATGCAAGAAAGAAAAAAACACATCTTAAGCACTCAGAGTAACATAACTGGACTTTGAACGATTAATTGCCACTTTTTAACTATTGTGTAATTGTGGCATCCATAATTGTAATCACAATTAGAAATTCGATTAATTCATATAATCCATTTGATATAATTGTATAATTTCATCTAATTTATAAAAAGTTTTGAAGTGTTATTCACAGCATGAGGTTATTTTTTGTCACCCCACACTCTTCAAATTTTCCTGAACCACTGGAAAGCGCACATCAGACGACCACTATCAAATAATCCTAAAATATCAGATATCATATATTGTATCTGCCTGACTGTTATATCGGTTTGAAATCATTTTTTAGAAGGCTTTTTTGTCATTTGGCAGCTGTGCTGTTATCCGGCGGCTGCTCATCATGTTGAATTCATCTCTTCTGATCATCCTTCACTCCTTCCACTGTTTCCTTTTTAGTTTACAGTTTTCTTCTACAGGTATTTTGGGTTTCTATCTTGTTTTGGTGTTTGACCTTCCGTTCTGCTTCACAGCTCATGGTGTTAAACACGATCCCCTTGTGCTCATCTCAGTACGAGTGTATGTTCAACACCAGTCGAGTTCCCGGTGTAGAAACAGGTAGAGCTTCCCTCTCGCCTTCTTCACTTCGACACCAATCCACTTTTAGACTGCTGTGAGCCTGAACTACATGAGGGTTTGTGATTTGGATTGACTGGTATTTTTCTGGAGAAGGCAGATGGCGAGGAATACGTTTTGTGTGCTGATCTGATTCTTGACTTGATAACCTATTTGTGCGATTAACTGTTTAACCTGTTATCTGAGAGGAGATGAATGGGGAACAGGAAATAGCATGTTTTTACACATGTCTGGCCGTATAGTGGTGCCAGTCAAAGTTTACTGTTGTTTTTATTGCTACTAATTTGTAACATACTGTAATACATTCAAAAGGTTTTAAACACTGAATTAATTCCAGTTTAGTAGCTAGTAAATATACTTTACTTAATGGCTTAATCTACAGCAATACCCTTTAGATAAGATATATGTAATATAATAACGTAATAATGATAATGTTCTGTCACAGAAAAAAGGGGAAATATGTGGAATATAGTTAATAATTCTTACTTAATGATACTAAAATAAATAATTATTGAATTAAAATTAGGGTTGCAAAGGGGTGGAACATTTATGGTAAAATTCTGAAAACTTGACAAAAATCCCTGGAATAAAAAAAAAAAAAAGAATTCTGTAAAGTTTCCAAAATTTCTGTAATATTTCCCAAATTTACTGGCAATCTTCCACCGTTTTGCAACCCTAATTCAAATATAGCTAAAATAATTTAGCATAACTTGTTTAGTAAATAATAATGCAAATATGAAAAAGCAATCAAATAAGTAAATATAGTAATAATAATTATTAGAAGATAACAATGATTAATATTGAACTGTAATTTAGAGTGTATGTATACTTGTAATGCAGAAAACCAAAAACAATAAAATACATATAATATTCAATAATAATATGTAATCGACACATTTAATTAGTAATATTAGTAACAATAACAATAATAATAATAATAATATTTTTGCTAATGATAATCATTCTAATCATTATTGTATAATTTTGTACTAGAACTAATTATATTAATAATAATAATAATAATAATAAACTATAGTTTAGGATGGATGCATACTATTAATGAAAACAATATATATGAATAACAGTATAACAATAATAATAATAATAATACATTTATTAATGATGATGATGATGACAATTATTATAATTAATGTTGAACTATCATTGAGAGTGCATGTGCACTATAAATCAGAAAACCAAAAAAAAAAAACACATAATATAATAATAATCAATAATAATACACAATTAACATGCTTAATCAGTAATTATGATGATAATAATATAAATGTTATATTGCATTTGATAATCGTTAAAATAATTTAAAAATATTATATTATAACAATCAATATTAATATATAATAATGCTCTTAATGAATAATTATAATAACACTAATAATAATCATAATAAAGTAACATATATAGTTATACACACACACACACACACACACACACCGGCCACTTTATTAGGAACACCTGTTCAATTGCTTGGTAACACACATTGCTAATCACATGGCAGCAACTCAATGCATTTAGGCATCTAGATGTGGTGAAGACAACTTGCTGAAGTTCAATCCGAGCATCAGAACGAGGAAGAAAGGGGATTTGAGTGACTTTGAATGTGGAATGGTTGTTGGTGCCAGATGGGCTGGTCTGAGTATTTAAAAAACTGCTGATCTACTGGGATTTTCACGCACAACCATTTCTAGGGTTTATAGAGAATGGTCTGAAAAAGATAAAATATCCTTTGAGTGGCAGTTGTGTTGACGAAAATGCCTTGTTGATGTCAGAAGTCAGAGGAGAATGGGCAGACTGGTTAGAGATGATAGAAAGGCAACATTAACTCAAATAACCACTCGTTACAACCAAGGTCTGCAGAATACCATCTCTGAACACACAACACACCAAACCCTGAAGCAGATGAGCTACAGCAGCAGAAGAACACACCGTGTGCCGCTCATGTCAGATAAGAACAGGAAAACAGAGGATATTATTCACACAGGATCACCACAATTGGACAATAGAAGATTGGAGAACTGTTGCCTGGTCTGATGAGTCTCAATTTCTGCTGTGACAATCAGATGGTAGGGTCAGAATTTGTCTTAAAGAACATGAAGCATGGATCCATCCTGCCTTGTCTCAACGGTTCAGGCTGGTTGTGGTGGTGTAATGGTGTGGGGGATATTATCTTAGCACACTTTGGACCTCATAGTACAAATTAAGCATCGTTTAAACACCACAGCCTACCTGAGTATTGTTGCTGACCATGTCCATCACTTTATAACTACAGTGTACCCATCATCTTTTGGTTGCTTCCAGAAGGATAATGCACCATGTCACAAAGCTCAAAGCATCACAGACTGGTTTCTTGAACATGACAATGAGTTCACTTTACTCAAATGCCCTCCACAGTCACCAGATCTCAGTCTAATAGAGCAGCTTTGGGATGTGGTGGAACGGGGAGATTCACATCATAGATGTGCAGCCGACAAATTTGCAGCAACTGATGCTGTCATGTCAGTATGAACCAAAATCTCTCTGAAATGTTTCCAACACCTTGAATCTATGCCACGAAGAATTAAGACAGTTCTGAAGGCAAAAGGGGGTCCAACCCGGTACTAGTAAAGTGCACCTAATAAAGTGGCCAGTGACGTATATATTATAGTATATCTGAATCATGTTGCAGGGAGATCATTTCCTACATAATTTTAGCTATATTAATATTTAGTGTGCATTAATTTAATTATTTTGTTAATAGTAATAAGTGTATGTATCATTTATTGATTATGTGTTTATGCAAATCCATTGCAGAAAAACAAGCCTTCGTTTGGCCTTTCTTCTCATCATCTACTTTGCCTTTCTCTCCTCACCTTTTGCTTTTCTCGTCATTGTCTACTGACCACCATTAATCATTTAACCCTTAACAAATCCAGCCTAAATATGACACAATTTGCCTCATTTAAACTGTACGAATAATTGTTCAATTATTTTAAATGATTGTTTTCATGCACATTGACACACCTCCACCCTCACGTCCGTATTCTTCTTCAGACGTCCTTCAGCACGTGAACGAGAGCAGACACATCGCCGTGTATCACAAGGGACGCTTTTACAAAGTCTGGATGTTTTATGATGGACGGCTGCTGTTGCCTCGAGAAGTTGAGCAGCAGATCGAAAAGATCTTGGCCGACAAGTCTGAACCTCAGCCAGGAGAAGAGCTGCTGGCCGCCTTAACAGCGGGTGACAGGCGAGTTATTACATTTTTTTACGTTTATTTTTAATTATTATTATTATTTTCAATACATATTTTTTCTTTTAACTGTGGACTTGAGCTGGAAACATTCTGTGTCTGCGAAATTGCAGCTTTCTTTCATGAACCAGACGTTGTTTCTTCTCTTTCTGTTCACTAAACTGTGATCAAACAAAGGTGATTTTATCTCTGCTTTTGTTCCTCCTTACCCAGAGTTCCCTGGGCCAAAGCCCGCTCACAGTTCTTCAGTCGAGGGAAGAACAAGCAGTCTCTGGATGCCGTGGAGAAGGCGGCTTTCTTCGTTACCCTGGATGACAGCGAACAGCGTTACGACTCAGAGAATCCAGTGCAGTCGCTGGACAGCTACGGCAAATCTCTGCTCCACGGAAAATGCTATGACCGGTGACTACGACCTCATTTGATTAGAATTAAGTGACATAACATTCAGCCAAGTATGGTGACCCATACTCAGAATTTGTGCTCTGCATTTAACCCATCCAAAGTGCACACACACACACACACACACACCGTGAACACACACCTGGAGCAGTGGGCAGCCATTTATGCTGCAGCGCCTGGGGAGCAGTTGGGGGTTCAGTGCTTTGCTCAAGGGCACCACAGTCACGGTTTTGCCGGCCCAGGACTCAAACCCACAACCTTACGGTTAGGAGTCATATGCTCTATACACTAGGCCACAACTTCCCCATAAAAAAAGCTAAACCCATTAAACCCGATTATTGTGCAGCTTAATATATTTCTGTTCATATAATGTAATTTTTCAAAAGTATAGGGTCAGTAGGATTCCTTTAAAAAAATAGCACAAACTTATTCTTTAATAGTATTCATGCATTTAGAAATTCAAATTCTGTTTATTAATTTGATTTTGAACTTTCTATTCATGAAAGAATCCTTCTGTTTATAAAAGTAATGTTGGGGAAGTCGTGGCCTAATGTTTAGAGAGTTGGGTTCACAATTGGAAGGTTGTGAGTTCGAGTCTCGGGCCGCCAGGAATTGTAGGTGTGGGGAGTGCATGTACGTGTTTCTAAGGAATGATGCTGAAAATTCAGCTTTGCATCACATGCATAAATTACATCTTGCAATATATTTGAATAGAAAATAGCTATTTTAAATTGTAATAACAACCTTGTTAAGCAGAAGATATGTCTTTAATAAAACCGTACATATCTCAACATTTTGAAAGGTTTTAATTTTGTCCACTTTTTTTTGTCTCCAGGTGGTTTGACAAGTCTTTCAATCTGATTGTGTTCAAGAACGGCACTATGGGATTGAATGCAGAACACTCCTGGGCCGATGCGCCCATCGTTGGCCATTTATGGGAGGTGAATAAACCAATTTATTGAGATATTGAAATGGATGAACTGTTTTGGCAAGAAAGATCATTCCAAACCTCTGTGAGTTTCTTTCTTCTGTTAACACTAACGAAGATATTTTGAAGAATGTCGGTAACCAAATGGTAGCCATTTACTTATATAGCATTCTTTTTTTGTCCAGTTTTTCAGTTTTTTTGTTTCAGACAAGTTTATGGTGTTCAAACATTTGAAACCTTTACTATTGCTTCTATTGCGGCAGCATGTCTTGTCGTCAGATCCAGTGAGACTGGGCTATAGTGAGGACGGACACTGCAAAGGAAACCCCCATCCCAACCTGCCGGGACCCCAGAGACTGCAGTGGGACATCCCAGAGGAGGTCGCTGCAAATGTTTTGTCCATTTTAAACATGCTTTGCTTTCATAATTTAACAAGGAGTGTCCTCTTTCTTCCCTTCACAGTGCCAGGCAGTGATCAGCAGCTCTCTGAAAGTGGCCAAAGCTCTGGCGGACGACGTGGACATGCACATCTTCCCCTTCAGTGACTATGGCAAAGGCCTGATCAAGAAATGCAAGACGAGCCCCGACGGCTTCATTCAGATCGCCCTCCAGCTGGCGCACTTCAGGGTACGAGCGATTCTTCTGCAGTTCTTTGGATTTTTCCTCAGTTGTCTGTGTTATATGCTCAGATTTTCCTCCCGCAGGATAAAGGCAAGTTCTGCCTGACGTACGAGGCCTCCATGACGCGTCTGTTCAGAGAGGGCCGCACTGAGACCGTGCGCTCCTGCACCACTCAAACCTGTGATTTTGTCCGTGCCATGATGAATGACAAAGCAACGGTGGGACTTAGTTTAATGGCTAGCTCGTTTCAGTGTGTTAGCTTATTCCCAATAATTCCACCATGTTTTATTATTTTTTTCTTAGAGAGAAGAGAGGTTGAAGCTGTTGAAGGTGGCAGCAGAAAAGCACCAGGATTTATACAGACTAGCCATGACGGGAAATGGCATCGACCGCCATCTTTTCTGCCTCTACCTGGTGTCAAAGTACCTCGGGGAAGATTCGGCTTTCCTCAAAGAGGTGTGAGATGCAGCACAAGCTAACTCCATATATGTTTTGCTGGCTAAAAACATTGGTTGGGTTTGTTGCAGGTGTTGTCTGAGCCCTGGAGATTGTCCACCAGTCAGACTCCTCTCCAACAGCTCGATCTGTTTGATTTAAAGAGGCATCCAGAATACGTCACCAGCGGAGGAGGTTTTGGACCTGTAAGTTCAACATTTTGTTTCGAGCACTCTGTCCATTCATGATTCAATGAAAACTCAACTCTTGGTTTACAGTGTTGTAAAACTCTGGGGTGGTAAGATTCTTTGAACTTTTTTTTTTTATTTGATGATCAGGGTAAATCATACTTATTTTATCTTCTGGGAAACATTTTTTGAGAAAGTATTTATGTAGCTTCTGAAGTCCCAGAACTATATGAAAAAAAATATCATTAAACAAAATGAGAAGAATGTACACATCATCATCCTGTTCAAAAGTTTTCACCCCCCGGCTCTTAATGCACTGTGTGGCCTTCTTGAGCATCAGTACATTTTCTCACCTTTTGTAATAGTTGTGTTTGAGTCCCTTAATTGTCCTTAGTGTGAAAATATGGACCTCAAAATCATACAGTCACTTTTGGAAAGGGTTCAAATATGCAGAAGATGCTGGGAAACCAATGAATGTGCTTAAGCTGGAGGATTTTTCTGAAGAACAGCAGGCAGTTAAATGGCTCAGGACCAACAAGGGACTCGTGAACAAATAAATTAAATACATTTAGCAGACGCTTTTATCCAAACACAACTTAGAGTGCATCCAGCCTAAAATTTTTACCTAACATGTGTTCACTGGGAATCGAACCCACAACCTTCTGCTGCTAACGCAACACTCTACCACTTGAGCCACAGGAACACTATCACAAAATATAACAATAGTCGTGGATCATCCAGGAAATTACACACAGTATTAAGATTCGAGGGTATGTAAACTTTTGAACGGGGTCATTTTTTAATAAATTAAAAGAGTATATGTAAACATCTGTTATGTGAAATAGCTTATTCAGGACAGTACTAAATTAAAAATAACATGCAATTTTGTTTCAATTATTAACATTCTGCAAGGGGTTTTTAAACTTATGAGCACAACTGTGTGTTTGTGTATGTGCGTGTGTTTGTGTATGTGCGTGTGTGTGTGTGTGTGTGTGTGTGTGTGTGTGTGTATATATATATATATATATATATATATATTAATATATATGTTTTTGTTTTTTAGGTTGCTGATGATGGTTATGGTGTCTCATATATTATTCTTGGAGAAGATCTCATCAACTTCCACATATCCAGCAAACACTCCAGCCCAGAGACCGTGAGTTCACTTTATTATATCTCAAATTTAATATAAAATATGATAAAGTACAAAGTATTTTTGGTCAAATAAATGCAGCCATGGTGCAGAAACATAAACTCAGCAACATTAAACTTTTGAATGGTAGTGTATAATGAAATTGATAAGATTATTTAAATGATACATAATGTAATGTAATAATTCTCTACATGTGTCAAATTAAAATATTCCCTTCTTTTGTGACTTATAGGACTCTCACCGCTTTGGAAGTAACATTAGACAGGCAATGCTTGATCTCCTGGATCTCTTCCAGCTTGACAACAAAGCTAACAAGTGATCTTTCTCTTCTTGTTTTCTCGTTTCTCAGAAGGGAATCATTTGAAAATATTTTAAACCGAGGGCTGATCCTCCTTAGGCATGTACAGAGTAATTAATATTCAAAGAATGGTCATTTAAACAGGATGGAGCATGCATTATTGAGAGAAGATACTTTATTTTGGATTAATAATTATATCACATATTGAGTTTGTGCTGGGATGTATTCGTGCATTGTTGCCTTAATCTCCGGGACGGATGTGAATGGGCGAGAAATGTTCTTCTGGAGATCCAGGAAAACCTGTGGCCTTTCTGTGCTGCTGTACATTCAGACTTTCAGTTTTTCTGCTTTTGCGTTCAAACATTGAAGTGGTTTTCATCTAATATATTCACTTTATTTTGACTTGAATTGTTATTGAATTAAAACTGTGACAGGTTACAGGGAAGGTATACAAATATTTCAAACATGTAGAGCAATGATTTTTTTTTTAAGCAAGGTCAATGAATTGCAGCAATGTGAACCTTATCACATATATGGTTATTTAAATTGATTTAATGACTCACTAAGACTCAAACAACACTCCAAATAATAATTTAGCTGTGTGTTCATACGAGGAGATTCTGAGTGCACTATCAATAGAAGAAATTGGGATATCATTCCCAGGTATAAGGGACAAAAAGATTTATTTCTCTATATGTTGTTTCTTAGTGACAGGAAAGTGTGCTATTTATTTATCAGTTCCTCATCAAACATTTCTGAAAGTGTGCTTATATATTTAATGAATAATAATTATTCTTGATTGTAAACATAAATGAATGCAAATTAATACAATTTAAAGGGAAAGTGTCACTTAGCTTGATGTGTTGTGCAATGTATCAACCATATTTGTATCATATTTTCCACAGTAGACCTCATTTTTGCAGCGCAGCTGATATTGTTACTGTAATTCAAAACCCATTTCAATGCAATAAAAGTTCACTTTTAAGTCTGATCTGTATATTTCACAATTCCTGTTGATGTAAAACGGGCATTGAAAGAAGGTTTTTTTTTTTTTTTTACTGAAATTTAGTTTTTCACATTGTGGTTTATGTTCATGGAGTATAGTCATGAAATAAAGCAAGTTCATTCAAGTAAAATTACAAATACTCAAGCAGCTCCTGGAGGGCCACTATTCTACATAGTATAGTTCCAAACCTAAACCAGCTAATGAAGGTCTTCTGGATTATTGGAAACTTTGGAGCTGGCTGGAGCTAAACTCTGCTTTCTAACACTAGACACTCCTCTACGAGTGTTAAACTTTTATCTTTTATGTCACCAGTAGATGGCAATATATACTACTGATACTGATAAATAACATGCTGAAATTTATAAAGACACTAACATTACACATTTGTGAAGTTGAGAGAGAGCTATGAGCGGCCATGACGAGAACCTTTGGGCTGGCAGTGGCAGGAATCTCTTCTGAGGTCAAGACCGGTTCGACTGGGACAGGAATACTTGGGTGCCTGCAGCAGGGATCTCAGGGGGAACACCGGTATCAAGAAATCACAGACAGATCTTTGGGACTGCAATACCTCAGCTTCCTTAGCATCTGTGACTAGCAAAGAGGTTGCCAAGAAAGAAAGCTCTTAACATTAGGGAGGCAGAAAGCTCTGGCATTCAGAGAGGGCTGTGGCAGGAACCGCTTGGACTCAGGATTGTGTAAACCAAAACCAAACGTTGCAACCAAAAGAGCCATGTAGAAATACAATATGTAGAAATCCCTCCGGAAGCAGTTTGTCCATGTGCAAGACAAGGCTTGCTCACCCCAAAAAAGCGAGAGGAGGGATGGAAGTGTCTCCAATTGTAGCCTACAAGATGCTAAGCTGCATTAGAGAGCAACTACTATTGTCGTATGCAATGATCTGAAACAAAATGAAAACAGATTTAATTTCCATTGCAATCTTTGATCTTATGTACAGTACCTCGAACCAGTTGTGGTACAGGATTTGCCCCAGACCGAGCCACTGGTTTGGCTTTTCCCCTTAGGAGATGCCAAGCACAAGGTGCTTGAAAAGGCTCGCTCGCCCAGCAAGATGCAAAGGCGATATCTGAAGCCATTTTCCAACAGACCATCTTTTATTAAGCCACTTGTGTCTGATTTGGATTCTTTTTTGTGAAGCTATTACCCTTTTACAGGCTGGGTTTGGACCAATGAGTCCATTTTACAGATCATAGCCCCTTGTGAAATGTCCTGATGGCTAACAACAGAACCACCAAGTAACCACACCATTGCTGGTCAGCCTTAGTACTCTGGAGAGGACTATTCCTCTGTGCCTGGAGGAAAGCGATTTAGTCTGATATGAAAGTTTTCTTTAATGCAGCATGTTTTTTTCTGGATCCATTAACATAAATGGATTATTTAATGCATATCAGAGTATGACTTGTAGGGTGACCTCCTCGTAATCTCTCCACATCTGAAGTCAATCAGCTTGACTTTGGATGTCCCTCGGTAATGAGAAGGTTGTCCAGTTTGAATATACCACAGTTTTTATGCCAGTCGTATCATTTTATTTTTTTCTATTTATCCATCACACCTTAAAGTCCGGTCCGTGAAAATATTGTCTGACATTAAACCGGTCCTTGGCGCTAAAAAGGTTGGGGGCCGCCATGTTAAACAGTACACTAATCTCTGGAAAAAATTTAAGAGCAAAATTGTCGGTCATGCTAGAAATGACATCACAACTATAGAAGTCGCAATTCAAGTTTGGTTTTTTGATTCAATTTGAGACTTACTATATATTGAGCCCAGAACATAATTTAAACACTAAGTAAAAAGTTAAGACTCAAGCAAACAATAATAGGCCTCCATAAAACTTGCAATCAAATTTACAGATGAGATTGTCAATTGTCATTTGTCAATAAACATTTGAAATGTTACAAAAGGCCAATCGTGTGCAAGTAGTCCTTCTATGGTACATCCTAAGGCATAGAGAGTTACACAACCCCTGAAGGGAGTGATTCTGTTTGGTCTTCAGATCAGGCAGACCCTTAAAGCCATTGCAAGGTGACAAATACCTCAGAAGGGCAAAACAGGAAGCGCACACTTTTCCCAATGAAGGGATTCCCAGTGAAGACATGGATTCACTAACTCATATCCGCTGCATCTTGTATTTCGGATATTGTGTTCTTGTCTGCCAAGACCCCCATCAACCCACACACACACACACACACACACACACACACACAAGCATCTGGTTTACCTCGAATAGCCTTTGGTCTATTGCGTGCTGTTTTTCAAAGCACAACCAACGTTTTTCCAAACCACATCTCAATTATTATCAGATACCACTTTCACACTAAAACTTTTCACTTTATAAGACACTTTAAACCTTTCTTTGGTTTGTGTGCAGCTTAGAGGTCCAAAGACATTTGTATTGAGTTGGCGCATATGAATGTGACTCAGCTGATGAACTCATTGAACTTCATCTGAAACACTAGTGTTGTTCATTAACCATTCCTTAACCCCAGAAGTGTCTCAGGCCCACCTGTAGGCTACTCGGCACTCTTTTTTTCTCTCTAGTTTATACATTTTAGTAATCATCATAAATTACATATAATTTGAAAGCATAAAACTTAAAAAATTCATCCTGTGAAAACCATTCTGAAATGGACATTGCGTTACCATGGAAATGGTACTTTAAATGTTTTAGTGGACTCCTCCCCATTAGTGGGCGGAGTCAAGTGTCATTGTAGAAAATGCATTAAGTTCTTTTAGGACAAAAACTTTTTATGATCTTGACAAAATCCAGACCATCGGAAAGGTCTCAGGATTCCATATTTGGAAGTTATTTTGTGATACAAGTAATATGACAGAGAAATTTTTACATTTGTGGCAGAAAATGGCATTTAAAAAAATGGAGTTTGGATGGCACGGTGGCTGTTCGTGGTATAATGCCCTAAATAACCTTTTTTTTTTTTGTTATATCAGCTTCAAATTTGGAATATAACTTGTGTACACACAAGACTTTTTGAATTCAGAAATATTTAGTAAAATATTTATTTTATTTGAAATACAAAAATTGGTACAGTGCATTTTCTTCACAGTAAATGTAAACTTCTATAATTTTTTGATACTATCATAATTTGCAATATTTCTACTTGTGCGATAATCTGCATATTGTCTTAAAAAAATTTTATAAAAAAAAAAAGAGTCCAACCTTAAAGCGTTCATGAATTATAGTAATTTAATTTAGTTGGGATAGTGCACTTTCACGTCTATGGTAAAAAATGAGGGGTGACATTTAAGGGGTTAAAGTTGAAAATGTTAAAATAATTTTTCCTGTAATAACTATAAGCCATGAATATACTGACTGATCTCCCTGAAAAGTGTAACAGCAGCATTGGCTTAACCAGTGGTGTGAATTTGGGGACAGGCTTCCTGGTTTACTGACTAATAGAGTGCATTAGTGCAAGCCCACTTTTTTTTGCTGGCACAGGTTCCAGATATATATTTCCCGTTCATTTTTTTTTTCTTATAGGGTTTTTTTCAAAAAGCATTTCGAAAAAGGATCTTTGAGCATGAACCAAGCCAGCCAGCTAGGAGTTGAATCAGAACATGAAAAGACTGTGTACTTAACACTTTGATTTGGGAAAGAACTACAATCCCATGAAGCATAGTGATGGAGAAATACAATATAATGGTTGTATCTTTAACAGACAAAATACAAACAGTTGATTGGAAAAAAGTCAAGCATATATTCACATACTGAACTAGTTTGAGAGCATAGGGGTGCTTCATGAGAATGGTGGGAGCAAAAGATCTCTTTTGGAAAGCTTCACTCATTGTGACTCTGATAATGGTATTTTCTACAGCATCATGGGTAATGTAGTTTTTTGCTTATTGGAAAAAAAAAAAACTTCTCCTCTTTGTGACACTGAATGGGGCCAATATCCATTTTTATTTTCTAAACAAAAAATTAAGTACATAACTGCATTCAACACTATGATAATCAAACAATATATACTATTTTATAAAAGTATAAAAATAAATGATAAGTATAACCTTTTCTTGTGTTTTCTTGTGTGTGTGTGTGTGGCTGCACAGTTCCCGAAAAGCCTGTAATGGAATAGGTTCAGTTTAAGGTAAGGTTGGGGCCCCTGAATATGTTTTCCATATGATTCCATTTGCATGCTTTCTGCTACTATAAATAATTCTTATTGGGTTTAAGTGGAATTAGTGCAGGTTTTCATCGTCAGCAGAGCAACTGATACTGTGAGAGCATGGACTCTCGCTTACATATCCCTGTGCACACAAGCAATAAAACTATATAGGCTTACAATTTATTGAAGGGTCTTGGATGGTGGCTGCTTCTACAATGACAAAGGTGGGAATTCCAACACCCTGTCAAACAGCTCACATCTATTGATTAATGTATTTCTATTTCCATGCAGTACTAAACATACTGTATGACTTTATTATGCAAACAGTTAGAAACTATTTGGGATTTAAGTAACTTTTCAGCCCAAAATCAAAATAAGAATGAATAAATTACATTTGATTCAGCAATGTAGCATGTTTTAGGACTTTATATTTTCAGAACTTTTAAGATCATTATCAGTACCATAATTCATCTTAATGTTATTAACTCCCATTTTTCTGTGTGTTAAAATCTTTTTATATATATTTTTTTATAATTTGATAAAAATTTACTTTTGTAATTTTAGTCTGCAAGCAATATTTCAAACAATGGTATCCTACAGTAACAAAATGTAAACTTTATTGCAGATTGACATCTCTATTTTTCAGATTGACAGAAGACAGAAAATGGCAGTCATATGATATATGCATATTACTGATTGGCTTGTGGCAACTGATTCTTACAAAAAAGTTGAAGGTTGCTCAGCAGGGAACATTTCAACATATTGCTTTCATAGCGCAGCATTTTCATATAAAATACAAGCAAAAAAGGCTCCCGAAACACCATTCTTCATAAGATCATCACAATTAGTCTCTCTGTAAATGCTCAAATGAAAAGAGCATCAAGAGATTAAGACATCAACAGTGTGCTGGGGTGTAAGACATTTTCTTTCTCTTGGATTTGATATCGTTGACCTGAGAAACCTGCAGATACAGTAAACGTTCAAAATCACAGTGAGGATTAGGAGGACATTCCCAGTAGGCCACATGTATCAGGTGATACTGATCAAGTTCTCGTTCTCTCTCTGCACTGTAGATTCACACGGAGGTGATTGTGATTTAGAGTTTTAGCACGGGGACCAATGCTCCAAGTTTGGACCTTGTCAAGGCATGAGAGTGTAAGTAGCAGCATCTATGGCAAGCCATATTAACATTTAACCCCCAAAACACATCAATTTTAATACTACTAGTACTTTTTTTTTAGCTACTAGTATTTCATTAATTACTAATACTTATTCACTAGCTACTAGTGCTTTTTATTCAGTTACCACTACTTATTTTTTCAGCTACTAGTGCTAATTCATAAACTAATAGTGATTATTCATAAGCTACTAGTGCTTATTTATTAACAACTACAGCTTATTCATTAGTTACTACTGCTTATTCATTAGATACTAGTGCTATTCATTATTTAATAGTACTTATTCTTTAGGTGTTAGTAACCGTTTAAAAATACTAGTTTGTCTTTATTAGATACTAGTTCTTATTTCAATCATAACTAGTAACTATTCTTCTGTTACTAGTAACACCTTTCAAGTTTTTACCATTGACTAGTGCTAATTCATTAGGTACTAGTAACCTTTTAAAGATACTAGTTTGTCTTCATTAGATCCTAGGGCTGATTAATGCGGATACGCGTTATGAGTCATTTTCTCCTGATAACCCCGAAAGGAACTTAAATTAAACTTTCAGTTTTAATCGTACAGATAAGAGCAATACATCAATCGAATCTGTAAAGGGTCTACTTGTTTTTGTTTACAGTTTTGTTTTTTTTGGATACAGACATAATAATAACAAAACTTTGTTCACTTATAAAATAAAGATAACAAACAAGGTGTGCTGTCTGCAGCCTTTGTCTGCGCTGATCGTCATGTATAAACACGTCATTAAAATGAAGTGTAACTCCGTGAATACTCAACGAAGAGACATGAGAGAGATATCTATAGAAAGCTTGACATGTCTACTTTTAAACTAAACCAAGTGCTGCCGAAAACAGATATTCTGTGATAAAGTAATCCATATGAAAACAAGGCAATGTCCCTTTTTTTTACGTCTCCCTTCATTATATCTAAAATATCTTTTGAATTGGTTTGTATCGTACCGTGGGTCAAAAATCTGGATACGAACCGAATCGTGGGTTTGGTGTATCGTTACAGCCCTATTAGATACTAATACGTATTTCAATGTTTTTTTACTGTTACTAGTAAAGCAATTAAAATTTTTATACAGTACAATTTTATACAGTACATTAGGTACTAGTAATTTTTTAAAGATACTAGTTCTTATTTATCATTAGATACTATTTATCATTACTATAATATTTAGATAGTATTTATCATTAGATACTATCATTAGATGTTACTTATTTCAATCGTAACTAGTATGTATTTTACTGTTACTAGTAAAGCAATTACAATTTTTACCATTGACTAGTGGTTATTAGGTACTAGTAACTTTTTAAAGATACTAGTTTTTATTCATTAAATACTAGTAAGTATTTCATTAGTAAATAGTTAATAGTAACTAATCACTGCTCCGGGTGTGTGTTCATGGTGTGTGTGTGTGTGTGTGTGTGTGTCTGTATGTGTTCACTGCTGTATGTGTGCACTTTGGATGGGGTAAATGCAGAGCACAAATTCTGATTATGGGTCACCATACTTGGCTTTATGTCACATCACTTTTACTTCACTTTCACTTACTATTCTACAGTTACTAGAAAGACATTTCTAAATGGTACCAATCTGTCATTCAGATATCAACTATTCAGTTCTGAGAAGTATGTATTCCAATAGTGACTAGTATCTTTTTACATTTAACTATTAAGTATTCATTAAATACTAGTTCCTATTTAAAATTATTTAATATATACTATTAGTTATTCATTAGGTACTAGTACTTATTTATTAGACACTAGTATCTTTTGTAACTGTTACTAGTAACAAATCTTACACTGGTCACAACTGCTTTTTTACTCATCATATGTTATGACTAGTCAGAATGGCCACTGCAGAGTTCAATTAAAAATATTACTATTAAATTAAAACTTGAACTACTCTTAAACTCTAATTTTAATTAATACTAGAATCTAATGAATAAGTAGTAGTATCTTTAATGATGTACCAGTACCTAAAGAATAAGCACTAGAAGCTAAAGAATACTTATTAGTACGTATTACTAATGGAATAGATTCTAGCAGCTAAAAGCACTAGTAACATGAAACTAGACACTGATATGTTTTAGATTAAACTTAAAACAGCTTGCCATACATCACCTCTAGCAAATTATTATAAAATGCATCTGTATTTTGCCCAGACTCATTAAACCACAACTCTACAGGACAATTGTTGCCCTCGGGCTGTGAGATCTACATTTGTTATCCCAAAATATTTGTAATGGCAGAATTCAGCTTTATAACAATAAGCAACTAGATTTCATGGGACGAAATGTACAAATGCCAATACAGTCGTCAAAGTTTTTCTAATGTTAAGGCAATGAATGATCAAGTTTAGCCTGAATTGATATACTGTAAATACAAAACTCTAATTCTACCTTGAATAAATGTCTTATGAATTACTTAAGATCTAGAAATACCATATTGGTTAATCTGGTAAAAACAAATAATTATTAAAATCAGCATAATATCAAAATCTCTCAAAAACGACCATTATGAAATAACAGTTTATCCTTTGTTGTGTGTTGCATTTCAACTAAGACTGTACAGCTATGAAAATTTTGTAAAGCATTGGCTCATATTCAACTACTAATGATTGATCTTCACTATTCTTGTTTTGTAGACAAAAATAATTGTGCTATTCACTCTAAAAGCCCTCAGTTTCAGTCTACTCTATCAGTAAGTGCTTCTCTCACAGTTCATGATGAAAAATATACTTGAGGTACAGGTAAAATATTACAAAACTACAGCAAATATACAGCAAAGTTCAAGTAAAAACCCCGCTGAAATGAGATGAGTGATGCTTAGCGTATTTTCATCTCCATCCATTTAGCGCATTCGTTTTTCCTTGTAAAGTCTTTCTCAATTTTGCAATTTTTGTGATTTTGCAATTGTTTGGTCTTCATAAAATTCCATTGATTGTTCTTAAGCAAAGAATTTGATCTCTAGCTCTATATCATGATAACAATTTAAGAGGCTGTAAGAATCTATCAAATGTAAACTGCATTCTGAAAAAAATAAACAAAAAAATTATGAATTAAAACAAGTAGTGGAGAAAACAAGAGGGATCTAAGAATCATGAGAAAATATAAACCACTTTGATTTTTAAAGTGCAAATTATCTTCCTACTAATCTCAAGGTTCCTTGAGACTCAGATATGGTCTTTATGGAAAGTGCAATTTGAGATCAGCACAAGTGAAAATTTCAAAAATAGAAAAAAGTGGTAAATAGGCCTCATGATCTCCATTGTACAAAAACCGCCACGTCACCAAGGCCGACCGGGTAACTTTCCAGAAACGTCCCTCCATCAAACACTTGAGCATTGTTAGTGTTCTGCCACTGAAAGTCACTCTCCGGGAGGTATATGTCTCTTTGTAAAGCTCCTTTCTCAGTAACCGGCGCAACAAGGACCTACAAAAGCAGAAGAAAAAAACTTCGAACAACAAAAACAACACTACAATAGTGGAGATTCCAAAAACAACAGACACCTACATTGACAAGTGCTTGTGCGAAGGAGGTTATGAGAGAGCTGCAATGCTAGGTTAGAAGAGTACAAAGAAAAATTTTCGCTCATAACTTCTTAAGTTTTCTAGAGTGCACGTGTTGACTGCCTGCACTTGTGCAATCAAGTTGGAGTATACTATGAAAGGCTTCATGTCAACTGTATGTATACGCCAGGGTTGCCAGGTCTTTGTAACAAAACCAGATCAGTGTTCCAGGGGAAATTAGCTATCAAAATAAAAATGAATTATCCTTTGGCCTTTAGATGCTAGGTGGTGTTATGGTGTCATTTTAGTTGCAAAGTAGCTTATCGTACACACAATAGCATAAGAAACAAACAGCCTGAGAGAGATTTCAAATCATTGACCCACATTGCTATAGTGAGTGAATGGTTGTGGGAATGTCCTCATTACAAGCACATAGTTTGCGGGAAAAAGTAAAACTGCGTGCACTGAAATTCTGGCTTTGAAAACCCTTCATTAACTAACATCTCGTCAGAACTTTAAATGTTGAAATCAACACTGAAAACATATAATCTACTGATTTCAGGTTAGGCCTGGAGGTTTGGGCTCTATTGTTCCAAAACGAACAAATGATTCAGGAATATGTCCTACTTGGTAAAATCACAGTCACCATGTCTTCGAGCAGGGCGCTTAAGCTCAGGTCACTCCTAAATGGGCCAATTAGTAAAATAGTGACTTGCATATTTCACCGTTCTATAAGCAGCTTACCTCATTTCCAATGAGGAACTCGTCATCAATAGTAAACGTGATCGGGTCATTTGGACTGATCCACCACAGTGGCCTATAGATGGGGTTTCCAGTATCTTGCCATTCCTCTGCGTATTTCAGTATCAAAGGAATGACAAAGTCATGGTGCTTGGCTATGTAGAATCTGGTGAGGTTTAGGACCTAGGAAGAAGGTGAAACTGTCAGTGAACAATTGATAAAACATATATGAAAAAGGATATGGGTTTTTGTTCAACACCGTTCTCATCTAGTTCTGCTGTGGTTCGTTTCTAACATTCCTTGAGAGGTCATATCCTTCAGTTAACATCCTAGCCAGCCTCTGGTGACGGAAACAAAGCAAAACCACGTTCATAAAAAATGTATTCTTTAGATGAAAAAAAAAAGTTTCATGAGATGAATTTTGAATAACTGCCTGAGTTCGGCCTAATTTTGAATGGAGAAAACAGGCCTGCGGCTTCCATTCCCTTTTTCCTCCTATTTAGACCCAACATAGTCATTGGATCTCTAATGGGTGTTGGGTAATCACACAAAAGCTATAACATGCACGCACACACACACACACACACACACACACACACACACACACACACACACACACACACACACACACACACACACAAAGCCTGCAGAAGGCAATAATCCAAAGAGAATGGAAAATAACAGCAAGTGACGGAAAGCCTTTCAGTATGATCAACACATTTATTATTAATACTAATGAACTATGATTTAAGAGGGTTAAGACTGTCCAGATGATATCCATGAGCCAAGATCAAAACCAACAAAAGTTCCAATACCATTTTCTCACTGTTCAAATACGACGTGCTAGAGATTAAAGGGATAATTCACCCAAAATTCTGTCTTCATTTATTCACCATGGTGTCGTTCCAAATCCATCAGACTTTTTTCCTCAGAACACAAAATGAGAACGTTATGACTTTTTTCCATGCAGAGTCAGTCTGATTCGAGAACGAATCATTTAGATGATTTTTTGGACCTGAACAACTGATTCAGTTGAAAGATATGACTCAAAAGAATGATTATTTCTTTTATCAGGCAACACTACTTCCCTCATGAACATTCCATAGGCAGTCGGAGAGATGTCCAAATTATTATTTTTCTTTTTTTTAGAATAACAACGTATATTTCAGTTGTACAGATTACTTTTAGAATATATGTTGTTGTGGTTTTTTAGTCAGCCTTCTTAAATTTTTCCCACTTTGGCCACGGACACACTGCAGCTAAGTTTGTTGGTCTTTCACATTACAGCTCTTAATTCTAGCTGTTAATGATTTTTAAACGTGTATCAGAGTCTTTTCTGTATGTGCAGTGTTCAACCATCACAGGGTGTCTCAGACTCCTTAGTGTTGCCAGATCTTGCTAACGAACAAACAGATAAGAACAAATCCCACAATAACTCAAATCCAAACACGTTAACTTGGAAACAAGCCACATATGAAGATATTGTGATCACCCAGGAGAAACAATTTATATAATATTATTATATTTTTAGTATATTAAGTAGAAAATGAGTGTGTAAAAATAGAGCACTTTAAGTACATTTTGGAAGTGCGTTTTTTTTTTCTCTCCTGGGCTGCAACTGCCTATTTTATTAACTCCATAAAATGGATTGCTTTATTTGACGAACTTAAACAACAAGCACAAAGATGCTTAAAACGCATAATTTATATGAATTTAACATGGCAACCCTTCACACACTGCAAAATAGCCTTGCAAACATAAAAAAAAAAAACCTGATGGCTCTGTAGGCGGTGGCTAAGTTAAAATCATCAGATTTAATGAGTCTTTGGTTACTGTTATATAATTTTAGTTAAAAACTACAGATACGTAGTTTCGAGAGTTGTGTTCCATACACACACAAAACTGTAATTCAGGGGATCCACTCCTACATTTAAGTGAGGCTGTCGCACCTGAATCTTTACAGTTTGCACATGGCCTTTGTATTCAACCGAAGAGGGTGAGGTTCCCTCTACTTCTTGCTATTTGGCCATTTCTAGCAATGAAATCCATTGAAAGATCTCCTACCAGGGAATAAAACACACACACACAAACAAACATGACAACTACTTATTCTAGTCTGTAAAGTCAAATCACTAATGAAACCTGTAATTGTCTCTGGAAATATTATTTTCCTCTTATCCAGTGATTCATTATCATTCCTGGTGCAGTGGTTCTCATTGCAGTTGAGATTGAGAGTCATAAATTTGAAAGAGACGCTAATGCAGACCAGATGGACCCTTAACCACAGGTGATGTTGGGGAAAGGCCAAGCAACTACACTATGAAATGCAAGAAAAACGGCCACCTGGAGGATGCGCTGTGCCGGTCCTAAACTCAAACCCTTCTCTTAGGGCTCAAACATATCACTGCTTGGGACTCAATATTCCGCTGTGTATTTAGGTTGTACTTTGAGGAGAACATTCTCATGGTACACCATGGAGTGAATGAGTATTATGTTTCCAATGTTCTGTTAGGAGTGTAAAAGAGAACGTCTTTAATTATGAGGCATTTAACTCTCAATGGTCAACATATTGTGCCCAGTTTTGCTTCCTTAAAACTCAGTCTTTCTTATTGTATGACCCACTTGGCTCCATCTTATTTCCTATTTTCTGACTTCAACGAGAAAGGAACTGAAGTGAAAACTAAAACCCGGATGGGGCCGAGGACCCGCCCTTGTGGCACTCACCCATTCCTTCTCAAAGACCCATGGAGGTGTCTGAAAGCTGATGACAGGAAGAAAAGCTGCGATTGCCAGCCAGCGAACGAAAAGCTCGTCATCGGCAACCAGTTCGGCAGAGAGAGAGCCTCCTGCAATTGACAGTCCCAAAAATGCATTCACATGTCAAGAAGTTTCCCAATTGGACAATAACGATTTTCTAGCATTGTGATATTATTCTTATTAGAAATTGGAAGCAAAATGTGCTTAACCCTATAAAGCCTACTGTAACATATTTGATACACATATTTCTAAGGCATCTAAATTATAAACGTGATCAAATCTTGCTGAAAAAACTGTTGTACACAATCTACTACATGCCTTTTGTTGTCTGATTGATAGTTTATACTTTTTTTAAGTAAATTGCTTTTTCATGTAATTGAAAATACTGTCATCCCTCTTCAGATCATGGTATATGGTAATCAGTATTTACTGATTTTTATAAAGTTAATGTAAGAATAACTTTTATATTTTTAGTAATATTTCAAGATGAACACTTACTGGACTGAATGAACTTAGATTTTATATAAAGATCTCATTGATTTATATCACTAAGCTATCTGAATTTAACCTTATGTTTTGGCCATATATCAGCATCTTCACCAAATTGTGTATTTTTGCTCAGTTTGGGCCTCTGAATAAATATGAGCTTCATATTTTGCATATCATGCTATCGTGAAATTATCAAATATCATGATTTATCAAATATGACACACATACTGTATGTAAACTGTGTTTTTTTTGTTGTTGTTTTTTTTTGGCTAAAGGATCCATAAACTGTTCAGTTTCAGGTAGATTTAAAAAAAAAATCTACTGAATTTTTTTGTTAAATCTAAGTCAATATATTTAATATATATATATATATATATATATATATATATATATATATATATATATATATATATATATTTTAGAATATGTAAGGAAAATGTGCTTAACTGTCAGAGTAACTATGCATCAAAGTAACAAATCTAACAGGCATAACAGCCCCCTGACCCCCCCCCACCCCACCTGGGAATATTCTGGACGTATTTTATGAGATTTATTCGCATCATACTGTGTACTGTACAACTGTGTGCCAGTGGTCTTTTGTTTTTGTAAAGGATTAAAGAAGACAGTTGATTAAATTTTATTGTTTTTATCTATGGTATGAATTTTTGTTTGATTATGCATGTGTGGGCAGGTATTACCTACTGCATCAGGAATGAAGAAATTATATCCCAGAAGACTGTGATGCAGCAGGGATGGAATGATGCCCTTCAGGCCAGAGTAACTCCAGTCTGACTGCAGCGCACTCATACGGATGAAGAGCGCTTTGTGTCTGGACCTGTGCGGACAAAATCAGCCAGGTCAAAAACAATTTCAATCACACACAACACAATTCCAATTTGTTTTCCAAATCCAATATATAAATGCAACATTTTGAACAAAAAGCTGAGAAAATTGTATCTATGTCTGGACTGGATTCAGATCAACGATCAAAACATAGATGGAGTGGATCACTTCCATCAACAATCCCAAAACTTCACAATTCTAAACCACTTCCTGGGGTCTACTTTTTTTATTTATACGCTGTTTAAATCTTAAAGACCACATTATTTTACATATGCATCTGTTTTTATGAGTAATCAATTGTTTCTGCGTCTTCTTCACCGTGTTTTGATCCAGATGTTCAGTACTCATCAGAAGCTGTGTAATAGCATCTCCTACCATGCAACAGTGAAAACACGGAAAGATGGAAAATTCTGTCAATGGCGGGGAAAGTGTTAAATAGATTTTAAATCACATGTATGCCTGTGGTTTGGATCAGACTTGAAAAAATAAAATCAGATTTGGTGCATTTTTTTGGAGGTTCAGACAAAAGATTTTTGTCGGACATTGGCTAAGATTTTGGTTTTTGGTTCCCTGTCTGAACAAAGTCTGTTAATTGTTCCCAAAGTTGTATGTTGGTCATGATTGCCAAATGAGGTAAATTCTTGAATTGTCATCTTCAGTGGATCCTTGAACAACATTCCCCTCAAACAAACTCAACCAAACGACCTTAAAATCCCAATCCCAGTCCTGACTCTAACCTAAAACCTCACAAAGATGTTGGTCCATGTGCTATCTGGCAAAGTAACAGTAATTGATTGGGATTATTTAAAACATTCAACCACCTTGTTCCTGAGGTCACAATGGTATTTTCCCCTATCCTTTCTGCCAGGTCAGCCAAACGTCTGATGTATTCATCCCCAACCCATGCCAGAGGGGGGCGCAGGGCCTGTTCCTCGAAAGGGTTCCCCTCACCGCCTTCCAGGATGACATACTCCATGCCCAAATGGCTATGTAAACTGTCCACTTTGTCCACAAACCAAGTCGTGGCTTTTGGGTTGCTGATGTTGAGCTTCACACTGTATTTTCCTTTCCACTGAGTCAACAGAGGCACCTTAAGAAAGAGAAATCATGTAAAAATTAAAAGTCAACAATAATAATGCATTGATAAGCATATGGGTCAAGAACAAACAGAGTATCAATGAAAAAGAACAGGAAAAATCTTTAGCTCAAAACGTGAAAACTCTTGGTTTCAGATGGCTCTGAAGAAACTTTTATACAATTTTCAGGAAAGGTTTAGATAAATGTAACAACAATACTTTCCTTACACATTTAATTCCTATAAAAGAACACATCTGTCATATTTAGAATTTTACCATGAGTTAATATAAATAATAATATAAATAATCTAAATTCAAGTCAAAGTTTGTGGGGAGTTGCGCCACA
This sequence comes from Carassius gibelio, assembly GCF_023724105.1. NCBI lineage: Eukaryota > Metazoa > Chordata > Actinopteri > Cypriniformes > Cyprinidae > Carassius > Carassius gibelio. The sequence continues at coordinate 18,267,745 of NC_068420.1, forward strand.
TGATATATAACCATATAAAATAATTTAATAATACTAAAAATGTCATTCTTTAAGGAGTACCCACCTCTTATTCTAATATAAGGACAGTTTTTTTTTTTTTTGTGATATAAAATCTAATAAAACCTAAAATGTAAATGTTCCCTTCAAGTTGAAGTACTAAAAATCTAAAATGATGCAAATTAAAAGTAATAAATACAATTATTTAAAACTCTACATGAGATTTAAACAGAAAAATAGAACTTTAAAATGAAAAAGACAAGCGATGGGTCAGTCTTACCGCTCGACCCTGTGGTCCTGAGGGCAGACTCAGCCAGAAGTCTTCAATGCCTTCCTGAATGGAGGTCTGAAACTGCTGCGACTCCACACTCAGGTACGGGGACAGGGTGATGGAAATGTTCAGAAGCTTTACAAAAGGGAGGTCCCTCGTCTGTCTCTTAGACGTCCTTTTCTTGCTATTGAGGTAGCTGTGGTCCTAGAAAGACAAAAAAAGAATCGGCAAATAAACAGTTTGTTTGTCTAATGGCACCTGTTTAAAAAGTCATACATTCGGGTGCAGAAATGATAGATTTAACCTCACAAATCAAGCTTTTGAGATATTTCTGACATACACAGGAAAAGAAAAACATGATGTTTTAGAAATGTTAAAAAAATTAAGAACTTTCATTGGTATAACCTAATTTAGGCTAATTCAGTCAAATAAAATACTATTTTGGACGCAACATACACAACATATTCTTTAGGGTTTTCAAACTTTTGATACCAATGGCAGCCAGGTCTTCAATTTGAAGAAAGACAAACACGGTAGTTCCCAATCAATAAATAATGCATGTGTATGATTGCTTATGATCTACTGTTGATGAATTATGGTCATGTTTACTTAATTGTATATTGTAATTAAATATGTTATATGTGTGCAAATATTATGCCAATCACATTTTTAAATACGCAGCTGGAAGTAGTAAAGCATATTTCAAAATCAGAGTCCTGTTGTAATTTGGGATTGTTTATAATTTTGCATTATGCATACAATTTTTTTCTTTACTATTGGTTTTTTTGGTTACATGAAAAATTATATTGTACACACCCTCAGGCCGTATAGATGAGATATTTTTAGAAATTGTGCACCTCTTGCTCACCAGTGGATCCTCTGCAGTGAATGGGTGCCGTCAGAATTAATTACAATAAATGTAATATTAAGACGTTTCAACTTTTAACCATCACTTCCGACCAAAATACAAGGCCATAATATATAATAACTCTTCTTCCGTTTTGGACTGTTTTTGCTTGAAAAAGGCACTTGATTTGTGCATATTTCTCTCCTGATTCGGTCAAGATGATTTTTCCACTGGAGAAAGCAATGTTATGTATGGAGGAGTCATATTTTAGCTGAAAGCAATGGTTTGAAGTGGAACACGTCTTAATTATAGACTTGTTTTGGACTGGAGTGGTGTGGATTACTTGTAGATTACTGAGATGTTGTTATCAGCTGCTTGGACTCCCATTCTGACGGCACCCATTCACTGCAGAGGATCTGTTGAACAAATTTCAGTTTTATGGGTGAACTATTCCTTTAACACACTCATAATGTCTCACCGCTTGAACACACACAGTTTGTAGTCTGCTTTTGTAGGCAGTCGGATATTACAGACAATGGCAGCCATCAACGTCAACGTCTCAGAATTCTAATTTTGTTGATTATTTTAACAGTATGGAAAATATTATTGTTTTACCATCACTGAAAATAATACCTCAGCCCCTATTAATGTTTTTACCATGACAGTTGCTAACAGAGCCACGGCGTCTGAAAAAATATAACAATAATGTCATTTATATTAATCATATTGTACAGGCATGCTGAACGCTGTGCTTATGAGGAATCTGTGCAATAAATAGCGAATACTGGCAAATGTATTTATAACCAAATTCATTCCAAGTCAAGCTGTTGGTTCTGCTTATGACTGTGTTATTTCAAGCTAAAATGGAAACTAGTAAAGAAAAGAAAAAAAAACAGTATTGGGATTGTTTGCCAATTGCAGTTTCATATAACTGTCACACAAGGGAAGGTTTTCCACTTCAATTTAGTGGTATTTGACTTTTATTCCGGTTGGGATATGGGAACGTGTGGTGCATGTATCAGATAGCACACATAATTCTGCTTCATGGTGGGTGATCTGATATTTTGTTATGAAGTCCCCAGTTTTTTGTTATTTTATGGCATAATCAAACTTTTTATTTAAGACTATAACCTAATGTTCAATACATAGAGCTATTGCAATATAGCAAAATGTAAGTGTAATGGAAGGGAAAATGTGTTGTATGGAAAACGATAAAAAAATAATAATAATTCAAAAGAGTAAAATCAAAGTCATGAGTTATTGGAATAAGAGGGCTGTAGTCAGCATTACATTGACGTTAATGTTCTGATAAGCCTTTTAAGTATTTTAGACAAAGAGAACATTCTTTTCTTGGAAGAAGGTTAGCTTTTTTTTTTCTCTTTCACCTGCCTCTGATCTTTCCAGAGGAATTCAGCTGTGAAACGAACTGCTCACTGTAATTTATACTGCATTTATATTAATCAAGCATGCATGCCCAAGAACAAAGCCCTGATTAGACAAAAAATGTAAACCAGCCTTTGTGTCATAAAACATAATGAGTTCATTTAAACAATAAATCAAGACCATCCAAAATGTAAAATTCTAAGTTATGCACAGAGATATATATATATATATATATATATATATATATATATATAAATATATAATTTTTATTTTGTATTTTTTTCTGGCTGATACAGATATCTTTTTTTCTAGATCTATAAATTTCTTAATAGCATTTATGAATGTAAATGTATTTTGGGGGGATGAAGTAAGTAATATCAGGGTGATAACTGTCCTAATATCATAATAACCTATACTAATTTATGAATTATTAATATTAATAATGATATATTACATTAATAATGATTCTTTCTTAGAAAAACGAATGATATTAAGGAATTAATAATTTATTTTATTTTATATTTTTATTTTATTTTATAGGATAACATGTTATTACTTTTTATTTCATAGTCACACTGCATGACAGCTTTAGACCCATTAAAATTATTATAAAAAGACAGATTCAAGTTTTTCAAAACCATGTGAAACCATACAAACATAAATGTGACACTCCGATAAATGCCTTTAGCGTGATATCAGTAAGTCTCAAGTTGTAAAATGTCATGTGGTGCGACAAAAAACAAGTCATATTTATGAATTAATACATTATATTTGTAAAATAAATAAATAAATTAAGTATATTTTAACACATTCTTGAAAATAAAGATATATTCACCGTGCAAGGAAAATGTTTTTGGTTACACCACATGACATTTTTAGACTCATTAAAATGATACTTTTGTTGAAAGCGGTATAAAAGCATTAGCAACCAGCATTAGCACTCTTTATTTGTCACTGACCCAACTATATATTGATATTACCCATTAGCATTAGCATTAGCAAGTGTTCTGATAAAACATATACTTTGAATGCACTATAAACCTTAGATAAAAGCATTGAGAAATGCATAAAAAGTGGTAAAAAGACAAAGCTAACATAACACAGATGGCCCACACTAGTACAACATATCAGTCTTCCTAACACAGCAAGTATCAGCTTATTGTAAACCAGTTCACTGTTGGCATTTCAGTGAACCAGAGATGTGTGTCTTTCTCTCAGGGGATCAGATCCTGACCTCTCCTCTTAGAAAAATGAAGCCTTTCATGTCCACTGAGCAGCTCGGACTTGTTTTGTTCCCTCAGAATGAACTTAACAGGCCAGCTGGTGGCTTTTAACGTGAGACGTTTCTGCTTGAACACAATGTTCCCGAGGTAACTCTGTCTGTTATGTACCTCTGAATCGAATTCTGCCAGACCCTGGCCTGTGTTTGTGATTATAACGAGTCCTTCAGAAACCTCACCATCAACCGCATGAAAATTAACAGTGAGGTCTCTTATTTATGCACCACTAGTGGTCAGTAGTTTGTTTGGAAAGTCATACAGGTTTGGTACAAAATGAGGGTGAGTTACTGACGACTGAAACAGTTTTTGGGTGAACTGTCCGTTTAAACTGGGTTTTCCACCAAGTGCATGGATCAAAATAGTTTGGCGACTTATGTTTTATAATTCGGTTGAAGGCTAATAACCGTTCACAATCTGATTAATTAAAAGTCTTTTTGGTACAAAATGTTCCATATGCACAGTGCTTAATGCCTAAGCAGGATCTAAATCAGATTTGAATATACTTTATACTTATATAATTACTCATGGCTGTGCATATTAGCTGACATTGACGCTGCTTGAACGCTTGAAAGTTTTCATTAATTTAGATTCACTTATGTTTTAACTACAACTTAAAGAGTCAGAAATGTTGGACTGGCAGCTAGCATGAAAACTATGTAATATTATAAACATACACACACACACACACACACACACACACACACAAACAAACACTTATATATATTTTTATATATATATGTATATATATATATATATATGTATAAATATTTATTTTTTTATTTTTTTGGTATAATTTCTTTTTTACAATATTTTTGGAAAGAGAAGCACAGGGTTGACTTAAACTAAAACCAAAACAAAAAAAGAAGAAAAACAATTGTTGATGATAACCCTGCATGATGATTTTTTAAAATCTTTTAATTTATGAAAATTATTAATCACATTTTTAATATGACTATAGTATTTTTTTAATATTTTTTTTTGTTTCTTTAGTAATATTAGTGTTCGAGCTTGATGAGAAATGTTGCTTTGTCGACTATAAACTATTTTTTTATTTTTTTATTTTTTTCAGTACACATTTATTTCATTTTAATCAACGAACGTGTTTTTTTTGAATGGATATAGTTAACCATAATAACTGATAAATAATAATAATAATGATAAATAACTGATTTGTTGCACTTATTTGTATGCAACCGTACATAAATATAAACAGAAACCATAAAAAAAATCAATTGATAGATGAGAACTTTCAACATGTATGTGCAGAAGAAGCTGTCCAGTTGGCTCTGTGGGCTGTGTGTGAGCCGGTGGGGTGTTGAGGCGGAAAATGAAGGCCTGAAGGCCCGGAGCTACAACAGGTGCCGAGGCCGAGCTGCTGACGGCTGGAGATTAAACAGCACGCTGAAGGTCAGAGACGGGGAATACACTGCAGATCACCACAGCCCGCTCTGACACTGAATGACTTCAGCTTTCTCACAACCTATTTATTACCTGGGCTTCAATCTTAATTGTTTGTATTATGATTTATAAAACAACAAGCTACTTGATTTGATGCTTTTATATTATTGTGTTTTTATTTTATTATTATTAATGAAGAAATGTTGCTGAAAAGTCAGCTTTGCATCGCAGGAGTAAATACATTTGATAATATATTCAATTTGAAATTGCGATAATATTTTACAATCCTTATTTGTGTATTTGTGTTTAAATAAATGCAGCCTTGATGAGCATAAAAAGACTTGTTTTAAAAACACATTTATCTAGGATGAATCCCCAGTTGATATACAGAAGAGTCGGGCGTTATTGTGTAGCAGGAAGCCGGCAGAGGGTGATTTAGAGCGCGTGACCCACCATGTTTGCGAGGAGAGCAGTGGAATGTTCGTCGAGGCTGATGACCCCCTCCCCGAGGTGATGCCGCTTCAGCCGGTTTGAGAAGGTCCTCAGCTCTCGCTCTAGCTTGGCCCCCGAGTCCACGTTCGCTAGAAGCTTCCAGAAAGGCAGCCTTCAGAGAAATATTGCATTTGTTTATTATTAAGTACCAAAATAACTAAAACTAAATAATCTAAAACTAAAAACGGTAACACTTTTTTTCAAGGTGTCCTTGTTACATGGTACATGTACTTTTCTAATAAAAAATAAATCATGCATAATTACATGTGAGTTACCCTAAACCAAACCTAAACCCTAACCATGCTGTAAGTTACAGTGTAATTATACATTTAAGTACTGAGTATATTAATACTAAGTACTGAGTATAAATAGCTAAAATTAATCAGTACATAAATGTATAATTACACTGTAACAAATACACCTTAAAATAAAATGTAACCCTAAAAACGAATATATAGTAGTATACGTAATAACTATACAAACTATATGGATTAACAATGACAAAAAAAACAACAAAACAAAACAAACAAAAAACTAAAATTGTAATGAAATCAGAAAGTACAGTATAATTCAAATTATTAACAAAAACGAGGGTGCGTGGGCAGGGGCGATTCTAGGATTTTTTTCAACTGGGGGGCACAAGAGGGGCCAATCTTGTGTTGTTTGAACTGTATATCCAAATCATTTCAAGAGTTCAGTAACCTTTAAAATCAGTAATAAACAGTGATACACTATTATATTTTAATAGCAGTTATTCACTGCTCTAAATAAAAAAAAAAAAATCAAATACAATTTGTATTAACTTTTCACTTTACAAAAGTGAAAGAAAAACTGTAATAAATAAAATAATCCAATGTATGAATAGTGTACAACTCACAAATAATAATAATATAATTTATTTATAATAGCCTTATATAATATATATATATAATAGCCTTATTTATATACATGCAGAATCACATTAATAATTCATAGAAATAAATACACAATTAATTAATTAATATAACTAATATAAATTTAATATAATTTAATTATATTTTTTTGTTTATTATCCACATCCCATTCAATTTGCATAGCAGCATTTGCATTGATGAATAAACAAAATCAACTTATGTCAAGGCTAATTAATCTTGAGAATATTGATTTAAAAATATCATATATCCATACATTGTTAGAAAGCTACTTGTTCAAAAAAGGTAGCTTTAATTTAACATGTAAAATATGTGGATCCTATAAAACAGTTTAGAATAGCTTAATTGGTCCAGTGTTATTTTAGTATTAGTTATTTATTTTGCTATTTAATCATGCATTAAATAATTATGTATGATTTTTTTGAGAATGTTTCTGGCTGTCATCAAATGACGTTTTGTCAATAACTTCTGTGAAGGGAGGGAGAGAGAGCTAGAGAAAGAGCTTTCCAGGGTGCAGACAGCAATCGCGGAGCACCATGGTGATTTAGAACGCCAACTGAATTTATTAGGAATCTACAGACGCAAATAGACTAAAGGTGTAGAAAAATAAAGACCTATATGTGTATTTTGGACTTTTTTTTCACCACAAGTCTGAAAGAAGACATGTTACTGAAGACAAACAGCCCCAAATCTCAAAATTGACCAGTAAAAAAAACGATGTTTTTGCATGTGTCTCACCCATATAGACATTAAAAAAAAAGTCTCAAGTGTGGAGCGTTAGATAATCATTACACGATTTGTTTCGTCACCTCACTTGAGTGAAAAAAGTCGCTAATCGACTGCATGATTCAATAATGACTTTATTAGAATTGCTATTATAGTTTTTTTTTAAACCATTGCTTTAAATTGCGTTGTTGCCTATATCGGCGCGTTCGGCCGAAAAAAAAAAAAAAGTAAATTGTAACGCAGTAAACCCCTTTTACATTCAGCATCAGAGGAGCATAGTAAATATAATGATTAGCATCTTGGTCTGCTCTAGGAGATAACATCGTCATCGAATCTGGACTGTCTAACACCGAAAGACGTTAACGTTAGTACCAAACACTTCTTGCACTGCAACAACTCGCTAATCGAAAAACATAAGCTATTTAAAATAAAAAAAACAGCAGCTCGCTATTCTTGGTCCTCATTGAGAAGCATCGCGACGCAATCATGAGTTATTTACTAAACTGAAAGATTATAATTTGAATTTGTGAGTGACAGACAAGTAGAAGGGTGGGGGCACACTGGGGGGCCAATCAGTTTTCAGGAGGGGCCAGTGCCCCCATGGCCCCTCCCCTGGCTACGCCACTGTGCGTGGGTCAGTGATAATGACAATGCACCATGCAATAGTAAGAATTAATATATATATATATATATATATATATATATATATATATATATATAGTATATATGTGTGTGTGTGTGTATGTGTGTGTGTGTGTGTTGCGTTAGACTTCCGTCGTAATTCTGTCATAATCTATTATTACACGTCATTAAAATGTTTATATTTTAATTATAATAACACATTTAATTGCTTGTATTTTTGATCTCATTTTCATTTTTAATAATGAACCTACAGGACGAGCATATAGGCTTGTGCATTTGTTTATTTATGATGAGAACAGATGAACAAAGACTGTGCCTCACTTTTCATGTACAACACACCACAGTGACAGCGGAGGCCACTAAAACAACAAAATGTGCTTGGGTCGGTAAAAACAAAAAATCGATTTTAATTGATTCAATTTTTTATGAACCAATGTTGATTCTTAAATCTCAGATTTCAAATGCTGTCCATTTTATTGGGAAATTAAATTAAATAAATATCATTTTGGCACTCTGTAATGTGGCGTGATAGATCGCTGTAGACAAGCGAAGTGGCAGTGCACGTGAACTGATCTTCTCTTTCGCTGTATTACTAACTATTGGAGAAAGCGCAACGAGTTGTGCGACCCTCAATCACAGATTAATGATACCATAGGAATGAATAAGTGCCGTAAACTGAATCCCACCATTCGCAAAAACTCTGTGAATTCTCTTATAAAACTTGTGGTAAAATGCAAAGTTAAAGATAACAATGATTAATAACAATAAAAAAAGGGCTTGTAAAGTTACCGTAAGACATCCATGTTTGGCAGCTCTCGTCTGGCTGTGGAGAGCTGACGCATTGACTCCTGATGGACAGCTCGAATGTTGTGTCCGACACACACGGTGTACTGCAGCGGCATGCGCTCCATACTGGGCGGCGTCTGCAAACAGAACTGCTGTCTGCTCTCCATTCCCACATGAAGCGGGATGTTCGGGGCCACTAGAACTGACACACCTTTGAAAAAAAAAAAAAAAAAACAACAGCATTGGGTTAATAATGGTTAGCTTTGCACATTTTTAATTCCCAGATACATCAAGACTGACGTTTTTTGGCTTTTAGTCCATGTCAGCTAACTGTGAGGTCGTTTACATGCTAGTGTACATCTAAAAGTTGACAAAAACAACTTCTATTAGATACAGGGCCAAATTAGCAAAAGAGCACAACCCGATAAAAGCATAAATGGGAGTGGAAAGTTCTGCAGTTGATCTACTGACAATTAATTCATAAAATTAAGGGGACCGTTCACACAGAAATGTCAACCTCAGTCACCTTCAATCCATCCTTGACTTTCTTCTGTCAGACAAATACAATTGTAGTTTTAAAAAATGTCCTGATTCTTCCAAGCGTAAAAAATGGCAGAATTTTTTATGCTTTTATAAATGGTACAAATTTGTGTACCGTTACACCCCTAGTTAAAAAATAATAATAATAATTCAGTATAATTACTCCAGTCTTCTGTGTCTTACGATCCTTCAGAAATCATTCTAATATTCTGATTTCCTTTATATGGTTCTTTTATGAATAGAAAGTTCAAAAGAACAGATTTAAAATCAGATTTACTAACAGCTAGCGTCAGCGCAAATCCTCATTTGGCGTCAAAAAAAAAACTACTGTCAGGTTAAAAATAATGCAGGTATTTTTGCAACTCACTTTACTAAATAAGCATTTGTAGGAGTTTCCTATTCGATTGGTAAATTTATGAGAGGAGAGTATTTCAATAAATCGCAAGGCGATTTACTAAGATTTGCGCTTGTCAATTAATTTCTTAAAGTGCTCTAACGCTAATTTGCCCTGTTTAGCAAATCTGGCCCTAAATGTCTTTAATGTCACTTTTGATCAATTTAATGCAGCCTTGCTGAATAAGAGTATTAATTTTATTTAAATAGAAAAAAATCTTTGAATGGTAGCGCATGTCTTCGTGTTACGAAATAACTGAAATCAGAAATAACATGGTGAACAGTTCAGTCAGTGATGCTGACCTGCAAGTCTTGGACACTGTTGAGCCGTCAGGTGATTTCAGATCACACGTTAACTCATGTAACTACATTCGTGACTCTGTGTGAATGGCAGACACAGCATGAACGAAACCAAATCCATCTTTCGGCCTGCCCCAGTAAAGCAGCCTCTACAGCCTGATGTACTGTATCATGAACATTCCAAGACTGGGATGTTTGGAACAGGAAACACTGGGATTTATTATTGAATCTTTATATTTTCAAAGCTCCTTGAGAAGGTGGGTGCTTCTGATGTCTTTCTGCACCTGAAAAGTTGAGATTATGTGAAGCAGATAATGGTGTGCGCAGATGTAGCTGCCCTCCCTGGAATTCCTCCTGCTTCTCGGATTTCACCACCATATCAATGTACCCCAGTGTAGACGTACACAGCACCGTCCGTCTGAATGCCCCTCACCTCACCCAAACTCACAGCATGACTTTAAAATGAGCTTTTAAAATGAAACAATATAACTTTGAAAATGTTTTCCAGCAATAAGCATTGCATTGTTTCAGAAGTTAGGTTATATTTTTTTTTATTATTATTCAGATTTGATGTAGTTCAAAATAAATAGACTGATAATCAGTTTGATTTTGTAATTTGTACTGATATTCGCCTATTTTCAACTATCTTTAAAGGAGTCATATGATGCAATTATACGTTTTCCTTTCTCCTTGGTGTGTTACAAGCTGTTCGTGAAAAGATGAGATCCCTAAAGTTGCAAAGACTAAATTCTCAAATCCAAAAGATATTCTTTATAAAAGTTAAGTCAATGTCACGATGTAGGAAGATTTGCATAATGCAGCCCAATTGTTCACGCAAAGAAATAAGGCGTAACTTTGATTCTCGCTGTATTATTTTTGCTGCAGCCATGCTGTGTGTTTTTCTTTGCGAAAGCAAAAATTCTTTGTTTGGCATCTCAAAAAAGGACACAACTAGAAATCAGTGGTAAAGTTGTATTTACAACACTGTTCAAGAAAAGTTCAGTCCCAGGCTGTTCTGACTCACAGTCTGTAAGTACGTTTACATATTTAATCAGTGCTTTGAGCACTGTAGAGTTGCGCTGGTTGTTTGTCGTTTCTCTGATCACAAATGCAGACATGGTTTTATGTTTACGTGGCGTGATGCAACGTAATGCTTAAAAAGACAGTAAACAGTAAGTCATTATAATCAGTAATTATGTCCCCACTGGATGCAACAAAATGCCTCGTTTGTAATGGGTTTTATTGTTTTTGACTTGTTGCGCCAGTGTTCTGACTGGGACACAGAATCACATTATGGCAAGGGGGGTCACACGTTTGAGGCATTCAGCCAAACACAACGCACTGGATAGCTGGCCAATCAGAGCACACCTTGTTTTTCAGACTGATGCGCTTTGTAAAAAACAACACATTTCAGGAAGGCGGGGCATAGAGGAGAAACAATTATGAGGAAAGTATGAGAAAAATAATGTTTTTTTTTTACCTTAAACCGCTTAAACACATTTAATTAAAAATAATGTTCTTTTTAGCAACATTATATGACCCCTTTAAATTCAACGATAATTGGCACCGTTTGTGATTTTCTGTAGAAAAGCACCAACAATGATTACATTAAAGGGTTAGTTCACCCTTTAGTAGAAAATTTATCACCCACATGACATTCAAAACCTGTAAGAACCTTGTTAATCTTTGGAGCACAAATTAAGATATTTTTGATGAAATCCCAAAGCTTTCAGACCCTGCATAGACAGCAATGCACCTGAAACGTTAAAAACCCAGAAACTTAGCAAGGCCATCGTTAAAATAGTCCATGTGACAAAAGTGGTTTGACCATAATTTATGAAGCTACAAAGAAAACTAAAATAATTATTTTATTCAACTAATTCTTCTCTTCTGTGTCAGTCTTCAATATGCATTCATGAGAGTACCGCCATGCATGTGTGGGACTATTTTAACGATGTCCTCACTACCTTTCTGGGTCTTGAACGAAGTAGTTGCATTGCTGTCTATGGAGGGTCAGAAAGCTCTCGGACTTAATTAAAAAATATATGTTTTTGATGGTGAACGAAGGTCTTATGGGTTTGGAACGACATGAGGGTGAGTAATTAGTGAAAGAATTTTTGGGTGAACTATCCCTTTAACCCTGTAAACATGACATACAAAACAACAGACCAAAAACTGTTAGTTTGGTGAAGCTTTAGCCAGAATATAACAACAGAAGCTTGCATATGTTTTGTTGAGTATCAAATTTGATACATCAGGATTTTATGGCTCACATAGCATGATATAGTTGAGAGGTCAAACTTGAGACAAAAAAAAAAAGAATAAAAAATAAAACACTCCAAGGTCCAAACTGAGCAAAATGCTATTTGGTGCATATGCTGATTTTTACACGGCCAAACATTTTTTTTTTAAATGCTCAGTTTTATGATCAAAGCGCTCTAGTTTGAAAACATTTAATACTGTGCAGTACATTGATGATTGTGAGATGAACAAATAATTGTTCCGCAAAAAGCCTAATGGATCATCTTTAACACATTTTAGCATGATTTTCATTACAAATTAATGTATGTATAATCAAGAAAAACTTACTTCAAAGTTAAAAGTTGCTTCAATTCAGTTAGTGTTCATCTTAAAATATTAAACAATATAAAAGACTTAAGACAAAGCATAAAGACAAAACATGAGCTGAGGGGAGATGTTTTTACAGTTACAGTATATGAAAAGGTCTTTTACTTGCTAGAAACAGTTTAAAAAATCATTTATATGACAGAAGTAGTAGATTGTCTAGGAGTTTTACAACAAAGTTTTGATCATGTTGACAAATTAAAGGCCTCAGCTTAACAGTTATACATAAGCATGTAAAATTGTGCATTTTGTAAAACACATTTTTGACCATTTAGATTACAAAAAAATGTGCATGTCTAAAAATTTTATATACATTTGAAATTATCGTGGGGAATTCTGCATAACATTAGAAAAAGATGATTTTACTCTGGACTTTTTGTAAACAGACACTGTCAACTCAAAACCTGTAAACCTTCTGCTCTCCCAGACATGCTACCCCACACACATGGCAAAATATTACCAAAATATATAAATATATAAAAATATATATATATATATATATATATATATATATATATATATATATATATATATATATATATATCAAAATTACTGTAAGTAGTAAAAGTTTCTTAAAAATAATAAATGCTAGATAGATTTTACAAATCAGCTAAACTCAATATAGGGAATCTAGTTTGGGAATGAATGCAAGTTTGTAGATGTCGGTAAATTTATAAAAAGTTAAGGTAAAAAATGATTGTTGTTTGATGACAATGAATGCAGTCGACAAAAAATGAAAAGTTGTTCTCGTTGTCTCGTTAGTTTCTTTTACCCTTTTATTTTGAGAAACTTCTCTTAAATAAGATAGATTCTTTGGCAAACTTCACCAGTTCCCTCGATTTATCACTGCAGATTAGACTTGGAGAGAAATGAAGGCTGCTGTCATGGCTAGCACCTGCAGTAGACTCTAGCCAAGTGAAGAAAATGAGCCAAACTGTTAACCGTAAGATTATGCATATGTTTTACATATGAATAAGTAAAGCCAGTTCATGCCAAAAAAGAAAAAAAAACTCCTGTCATGGCATTCCAATCCTGTATATATACAGTATAAATATACATCAGTGCTTTGTTTTTCCTTACAATGAAAACCAAAGGAGTCTAATGTTGATTTGGACCCCATTGCACTGAATGGACAAAAACAGTAGAAACACTTTGGGTTTGGGATGACATGATGGCTATGACATGACTATCACTTTAAGTAGGAAAATGAGAGTATCAGTTCAACTAATCCCATCCAAACACACAAAAGATTTATTTGAATGCGCAAATAGGAGAGAAATTATAATGACTAGCCAATTGGAAGACAAAGTAAAGACTGAAACCTCTTAGACCAACTTTTCAGTTGTTTTCAATTGTTTTCTACTTTGCATATTTCTCCTTGTATCAAGTTATATGGTACTCTGTTATTATTTATATGAAATAGCACTTCTGCAAATCATTAATTTATTGTTCTAAAATTGTTCCACTCTCTGCTCTCATCCAGTCCATATAAAGTGAAAAAAGTGAGATGGGATGCTGTTATTCATCTTTGCTTTAAAGACAGAGTGGAAAATATTTCAGGAAAGCTGGTAGTAGTTACCGTAGGGAATTATTCTAAAAATAATAGACAGCTCCCCCTCTTTTTCAGCTTTTTCAGCCCACCTTGCTCATAACTCCAGCCGAGAGTCTCTTAAACGTCAGCAAATGACGTTTATGTTATTTATACGCCTCTGTGCAGAACCCATGTTATACACACCTTAAGAATGGGGCCTCAGAGCGATTGAAGGGTGAAACTCAAATCGTCCGACTCTGGACGAATACAAACAAAATGAACTTTGGTTGACAATCTACATGACTTCAGGTTCACGTGTCACACAACTGTTGAGTTTTGGCGTTTTGCAGGCCATGCATCACTATTACTATTGCTTATTCTGAAGGTTAGTGATACGGCATTGGCTTGGCAGAAAACAAATGAGACTCAAATTCCCAGTGACTTACACTGAAGGAGAAAGTTGAACAATATCTAAATACTCGAACTGGTGTCTCTTGAATTTTGTTAGAAAAGGTTTACAGTAGCAACCACCCAACCTCCTAAAACTCTAGCTTGAGATTCAGGCCTAATTTTTACCATTTCCAAACTAAAAATAACTATTGCTTGATTATTTCATGTTATAATATAAATGATATTATTGAGCAGTGTGGTCAAGATTTAAACACTGGGGCAGGCAGGCAGGCCAAATTTTAAGTTCAAACTGTTTTATTGTATCATATGCCATTGTAATGGGTAAAACATAGGTATGCGGTAGCAATGCACCTGTCAGGATTATAAACCTGCGCTTCTTTGTCTCCTCCACAGTAGACGCATTGTGACAGACTACCAGACCGAAAAAAGTAAGCGGCTCCCCTTTCCCCCATTTTGTTTCTGTGTTTTGTAAGTCTTTTGTTTGATGTTCACCGCCCTCGCCCGCAAAGATCTTTCCCTTTTGGGAGTATGCGATCAAGTTCAGTCATCTGCCATGGTTACAGTGTTTGACGATGCTGCACTGAACTCGTTGTTCTGGATCAGAGCTAATTACTACCAACCTGTAGACCCCCCAGACACCACCAGACTGAGCTGGAGAGAAGTGATCATCCAGTGTCTGGAGAGTGTCTACATCCAATCCAGAGCATAGCCGAACTCAAAGCACAGCCCACCATCTCCCCACAGCGTGGAACATCAGCCCGAGCTCACCGTTGACAGAAGTGCCCAAGCTGGCCGTGGGAGTGACAGAGAAATGGGTCGCCACGAAGCTGGAGCTGCAAGTGACATCAGGTAAGAGAGCCAGCAACAGAGCCCGCCATGAGGGAGAATGCGTGGACAGTGAGAGTGCCAAGAGTGAGATGCACCACAACGGATGGTGAGCTGATAAGGGATCCGTGACTGCTGGACTGCAAGGGAGAGGTTATAGAAGGGGACCTCATCGACCGGGATGCTTCCTACCTCCTGCTGCGGAGCCCTCTATTAATCTTATTCCCACGTCCAGCCCAGTGAAGGCTGCAATTTCCATGTCCTTCCCAGGGAGAGTCCCGGTTCCCAAGTCCAACCCAGTGAGGTCTCCAGTGTCCAAGTCCTGCCCAGAGAGGGCTCTAATACTTGAGTTGGCAGCCATTTATTCTGCGGTGCCCGAGGAGCAGTTGGGGGTTCGGTACCTTGCTCAAGGGCACCTCAGTCGTGGTATTGCCGGCCCGAGATTCGAACCCACAACCCTAGGGTTAGGAATCAAACTCTCTAACCACTAGGCCACGGCTTCCCCTTCCGCCTCGACCCATTGACCTGTCAGCTCCACCATGGCTCCTAGCTTCCTTCTCACTGCCATTGCCCGTCAGTCGCCTAGCTCCACCATACTCTCTTGTCCCTCTGTCTCTGACTTGGTCTGGCGTCGACCATCCTGTTCCTTGGGTCTCCACTCCTCCGTCTGCACCTTGTCCCTTAGTTTCTCCAGCTCTGTCAGGCTCCTTCATCACGTCGGCTCCTCCTCAGTCCTCTGTCGCTTTGTCTCCACCACTGTCTTTCAGATTCATACCTCGGGCAACATATGCTCCGACCTTGGTCATCTTGATCCTCCCCATCGCCCTGACTCATCGGCTCTCCATCTCCACCACCATTGGTCAGCCCCCTGGAGTCCTCAGCCCTTCCTCCACCATGGCTCCTCCCTAATGTCAAGATTATGGACTGTTTTGTGTTGTGTTTTCCCTCCCCACATCCTCGTTACATAGTTTCTCTTAGGTCTGATTTTGTTCATTGTTCCCAGTTGTTTCCTATGTTTATGATGTTATTTGATTCCAGGTGTGTAACTTTTGGTTCTAAGGACTTAAGCCCTGTGGTTTTCCATGTCTATCATCCAGTATTGTTTGTAAACCCCTCATTCTACATGTGTGTTCCTGCCTGTATTTGGATAAATAAAGAGTGTTGAATGTTAATCCCCTTCTTCTCCGCGCTCCTTTGTGTCCTCTTCTCCTCCACAGTAGCAAATTGTAACAGCACCATCGTACAAAATCTAAACATATGAGTGTATTTTGGTTCACTGTGCACAATTCAGAATGCTTTCATAGAAGATTGCATTAATATATTATTACAAAAAAAGATGTCCTAGAACTGTTGATTTAACAATCTTAGTGTTGGTATTTTAGGTAAAATCTGGTTGCATGGACTTTAAAAAAAATCTGTTATTTTAATATTTTGGCATGAGTTTATGTGGATATATATTTTTTAATTCTAAATAATTTACCAGAAGCATAAATTCCATTCAACTAATTATTTTAGAACTGCAAAATAATTACATCATGACAACGCAACATTATTTCCAGATCCAATGCTGCTGAAACGCAGCTGACAAGGAAATAAACAAAGCATAAATAAATAAATAAATAAATCACTCACATTTTAATTGTTCACACTCCTGTGTCCATAATTTTTGTGAACACACAATATGAGCAATTGAATTTATTACATAAAAATTTACTTTGATTTCATTTGGAAAGACAAACTTATTGACACACCAGTTTAAATGTATATTCTTTGATGCTTTTATGGTCAGTGACTTTTTAAACTTTGGCAATTATATACATTTTATTAATGAATTCATTTTATTTATTTATTTATGTATTCTTTCTTATTTTTTATTGCTGTTGTTGGTGCATATAGCTAACATAGACGAAGGTTGACATCATTACTTGGAAAACATCAAAATCTAAATATGTCTCAGTCCCTTTAAGTTTCTTTCAGTCATCATGTTGGGCCAGACACAACTGTCAACGAACCCAGTAAAGGACACAACTTGCCTAGATACTTTAATAATGTCTCTCATCGACAAAGTGGACAAAGCTATTTGAAAGACGTCGCATGACTGAAGCGTCACATCACCAACCTGTTTAAAACCACTATCCGATTTCAAGGCCTAAATGTAAATATACAGTGCTGAAAAGTTTACCTTTGGGTTTGCCCCTGGTCGCCGGGGGCTCGCTTTACATTTGGCTGCACAGCGGCTACTCAGGGAAAACAATTATGTTCATTATCAACACCGCCGACCAATAGCAGCCGAGATCCATGGCCACAGGCAGCTGCTGGGTTGCCTTATGAATCTGAGCCAACATGACTGTCATTGTTATGACACTAGGCGTTATAAACCACGATATGTCTGCGGTTACTTGGCAACCTGGGACAGCTGCGTTGGCAGGAAGCTCAACATTTCTGTCTTAAAAGTAAGCCAATTAGAGAGGGGTTTGAGAGGTCTCTAAAAAACCAAGGCCGTCCTTTAGCAAGGTGGAAAAGGGATTAAAATCATGCGATCATTTTGGTTAAACTGCTCACAGAGTTACATAACACTCAGTGGGCCAAACAATGATCTAGGAAATCATAAAAGGCCTTTGTTTATGTCACATGACGAATATTATGTCCTTAGCTGATGGCATGCCCTTTTGCTTTAATCTAATTCTGTTCAGCTGTCTGGGACGCAAATTACTGCTTTCACCTTTCAGCTGCCGAAAGCTCTCACACAAATTTGGAAGACACCAATACGGGTGCAAACAGTGCGGCCATACAAAAAAAGCAGCGTGACTGTGTTGAGTAAATACGGTTATTAATTGCTGGATTGAGCATGGGTGACAAGGTGCTGTGAGAGGGTGAGAGAGTCTCGGCTCTGAGCGGTACCCATGTTTAGAGACCAGCTGCCCACCCACCCACACAAGCGTTACATGGCACGCCTGCTGGTCTGAAGCACGAGGGGTCATCACAACGTCCCTTTGGTGAACATATTAAACATTTATTGAACATATAAAATGTCAAAGCTGGTCCAACACATTTTTAAGGCCCAAAAACTTGCTACGTTTGCACACTGAGTATGAGTAGTAGTGGCAGCCTATTGTCAATGTGTTATGAAGCTTTATTACTAAAATTAATGTGTTACAGTGTTCTGTTTTATTAAAACATTTTATTAAACATTATATTAACTAAGTCAGTCCAACAGGCTTTTGTTTGCACTTCAAATGTGAGTAACAGTGGCAGCTTATTGTCAAATGTGTTAAACTTAACTATGCGTTACAATGTTGTGTTACTCATTTTGGTGAACATACACAGTGGTAATACACTGCATTACCAAACAGCATGCACTGGCTTCCAAAAGCAAGATAACATGAACTAGTTTGTCATCTGCACGCTCTGAGGCGCAAATGATTTATTATATATGAAAAAAAAAAACCTGTGTATTCTTCTACTGCAGAAAATGACCTTTTTCTTAGTGATATTTGGTAGTTTATCAGGAATTTGCGAAAAGCATACTCACACATAATACAACACTTCGTACAATGCTTGTGTAATCTAGTACATCTGGTGTGTCATGTATGCTAAAAAAATAAATAAATCACATTAAATTTGTTGGTCCCTCTGCCTTTTTACTGGCAAATTTTGATGTAATAGGACAAAAAGAGGCCATTTTAAATAACTTTGAAATTTAGCATATGCACCTCGATACATGCTCTAAATACAGCACATCTGAGCTTTTTTTAAACATTAATACTGTAAAAAAAAAATCCAGACCACCAATTACTCCAAATCTCATTAGGTGGTCCCATTTGACATCCATTCCACCAATTGTGTCTTAAAGCTACAGATCCATAATGAGGTTTGACTGTTGCTTGTTTCACTGAAATAAAGTAGACATCGTTACTTTCGGCTAATTAACCTAAATGAGTGAATCATATAACTAATTGCTCAAAGCTGCTTAATTAATCAACTCACTGTTGATATTCTTTGTCAATTTACAAATGTTAGGTTTAGTTTTTTTGGTCAACTCATGGTCCAAAGCACTTCACAGACTGCAGTTTGTGAACTCGTTTGAAGGTGATTGATGAAGTGCTATAGTGATGGATTGGGACAGGACCACCCATCTTTACACAGGTAATCTGAAGGTCTTCTGAGGAGCTCTTCGTCACCTCCCTGACCTTCCAGATTCTTAGAATACCACATTTAGCAGATGATCGATTCTAGGAAGAGTCTCAGTGGTTTCAAACTTCCTTCACACGCAAATAATGATGCATGCATCTGGGAAGCTTGAATTTTATAGCTTTTTCCAGCTAAAGGGATTAACAAATCGCTATACTGGAGGTCGAAGGCGGTTCTGGATTCTGCTGTGTTGTCGAATAAAATGTGTGGAAGTACATTTTCATATTAATAACCACTGCTTTAGGTCACGTAAATACTTAAAATATGCTGCATTTCGTGACAAATTCACTAAAAGTTCATTCAGTGAAGGATTTGTTAAACTGATTCAAACCAGTTTTTGAAACATTCTTCACAATAGTCATTTCATCATTTTTATACAATAAAATAAACTTTGCTAATTTTTATTATTTTACAATTCTGTATCATAATACAAGTTAAACTGGTAATTAGATTCAACTAAATCCAACTAAAATCACACTATGAAAAAAAATACTGTTGTAAAGAAATACAACTTCACACACACATACACGCACGCATGCACACACACACACACACACACACATTTGTTACTGAAACATCCAAAAAGGTAAGATCATGGGTTTGATTCCCAGTAAAATGCACATTTTAAACTTCTTGGAAATTTGCTATTTTAACACAGCGTACATTTTTTTGAATAAAAAGGTAGTAAAAACTAGGTTTACCAGACAACACAAAAATGTGTTTGGGTGAAAATGAGTTAATTAACATTATAAACCCGGGGGGTTCAACCTAATCTAAAATTAGATTGCAAATATTTTCATGTTGTAGACTTATTTCACAATAACCACTTCAAGTCTAAATTGCATTTGGAGCGGTTTGGATAATGCTTGAATCCACTACGCTTCTGTCCATAAACATCTCCCACCGTGCCTCGGATTAAACTAACAGCCAGACATAAACACAATGGTTATTTAAATCTGCCTGAGATTGTTTGCTTAATCAACTCTCGATATAAACATCAAGCATCTGCTGACAAATACCAATGGGTTCAGACTCAAGTCCGATGTTCTTTGTGTTGCAATCTTTCAGCAAGCAGAAGTAACCATTCGTATTGTGTTACGCTCTCTATGTACAGTAGAGCCCAGTGATCTAAAGCCCGAGGCAGTTTAGAATTGTGTACATAGTCACAAGTGAATGCATGTTTGGACTGGTCAACAAAGTGTGAAAGGGCAGGGTAAGGGCAAATTTGGCTTAGGGGGTCATAGTTAGAGATGTAGAGTTCCTCTTTGCTTACCTGAGGACCCCAGGAAGTAGCGTTCTAAAACTGACCCGAAGCCAGAAGGGTTGTCCCTAAGGTCGCTGACTGTGAACGGCTGCATGGAAATGTTGGCTTCGTTTATTGGCCAGTTGGGTGCATGGACGCTGGCACCTCCGTACCACGAAATATTCACCATGGAGAAACAATCCTGAGAGAGAAAGCGGTTGACTATCAGCAAACTGTATTGTTGTTGTCCATCTATACCATAGGTAGATCATTTATTGACTAATTATACAGTTAATGATTTAGTTTCTTCATATAGATTGCATAACGTTTTCATTAGTCCACAATCTGGACATCCAGCTAAGAAGCTTTTGGCTCTCATAAGACATGAAAACAGGTGCGGAATACCTTTAAGTCAAAGGATTGGACTGAACAAAGAGTGCTTAAATCTACAATAACACACGACAGAGCATTACGGAGGTAGGAAATGTGGGAAATGAAAGGATTAAACTTGAAAACTTCCAAACGGCATTAGGCGCTTGCTGAACAAAGAAGACCTTGTCTTATCGGAAATCTGTGAAATGTATCTTTGCAGCCTTTTTAGTCTGGCAAACTTTAAACCCTGCTTTAAGAACTTTTTTGGCAGGTATGAATGCAAAGTAAATCCATTTTTACAAATAACAATATGACCACATTAAAAAAAGAAGACGATGATTTACAGTCAAATAAAAGCCACTAATTAATAATGATAAGTTAAATGCAAGCAAAGAGCCATTCAGATTTCAGATTTCAAAAGTTAAACTGTTTATCCTTCTGAAACAAGAAACCTTTAAATAATCGTTTGTAAATAGCCTACTTAATTAGGACTTGAAGTCCCCAAAGGAAGCCAAAACAAAAATATGAGGTAACCTATGTATTTTATAAGGCTATTTTTCAGTTATGATTTCAAAGATTTCAGTAACCACAAAAAAACAAAACAAAAAAAAGGCCAGTATTTTCATCAAGCGATAAACCCCAGCGAACAAAAATCGTGTTCGCTTAGCGGTTATCATGGTAACTATCGCGATTATCGTTAGGTCGTCTCTATCAAAACAAACTCGTTATCACATACACGTTATTGATTTCTATATTATAAACATTAATTGATGTTTAATTGTGCTAGCTGTCACTATTTGGTTTCTGTGCGAGAAATGTTCACACCATACACAGGTTATGGTTCTTGAAAGAATTTTAATAGCTAAAGGTTCTACATGTTACAAGGCTCTTGAAACAAACACGGTGATTTGTTATTTTAAAGAGATCCGTTAATTTTTGTGGAATTTCTTCAATGAACCACTATGGCTATGAACCACTTATCCGTCTATTTGGAACATATTTTCAAAAGTGTTTCAAACAAGTTCTAATGGCATTTTACCTTCAGGTCCACATGACAGTGAATTGGAGTCCAGGTGACACTGTAACACTCGGTCTCTGAGTCCTCCTCTGATGTTTCCAGAGAGATCTTCACCTCTGCGACCGAGTCCCAAGTGTAGCAGAACTCGGTTTTGTTAAGCCAGCACATGTTCCTCACGAACGGAACCTCAACATCGGTGTTCCCCGCGTTCTCCACGTCTATCTCCGCAAACGTCTTGTCCTCAGTCAGTGTCTGTATGACGAGAGTTTGCGTCCGTCTCTCCCAAATCAGCCCACTAAAGCTCCCCTTCAGGACCCAGTTCTTGTTGGGCTGATCCACAACTTGCCAATAAATGATCCCAATTGTCATGACAAAAAAGACAGCGACTCCCAAGCAAGCAATAGCCCCCTTCCAGGTCTCGTTCATCTCTTTCAACCCCGTGTCCCATGTCACCTCTGGGATCGGGCTTGGGTTCCTGTTGCGAGAGTGTGGCATGCTGATTTCACAAAGAAGAAGACGACGAAAAATATCTAATCAAACGTGATGATAAAAAGTAACAATCCCTCTGGTAAAACATGCAGAATCGTCATCATGTCGCGCTCCTTCGCGCTCGACTGTCTGTTAACGTGAAGTTTTGGATTGGATCTAATTGCGTTGTTGCGCGCACCGGCCGCCGGTCATCAACGGATCCTGGTCAAGTTCTCCATACACAATCATTCCAGAATAAATCGAAAAAAAGCATGCATGCTGCTTCCAGTGCTGTAGCAGGTTTAAAGCACTGGTTGCCGAAGAGTGAGCAGCCTTACCCGGGTTTGGCAGCAATGCCTACAAATAGCTTCTCGGCGTCTTATTTGCTTGGACTGCAGTTTTGCGCGCTGCTGTGACGTAACTCCATACTACTTCTTCAGAAAGGTACGAGAGAAAGTGATTAGGCGAGCTTAGCGATTCCCGGGGCCCCCGGTCAGGAGCCGGTCAGCGCGCAGTGTACGGTGAATCACCCATTCCCACTGAGTGCACGCGCTTGGCAATTGGAGATGCGCGTGCAGAGAGATCGACTAGCAATATATTCCTCAAACCTGCGCATAGCCTGTAGCTGTTTAAGCAGGTGCTCTTCATTCTTCATTCTTCAAAAAATAAAGGTTATTCATTGGCATCGATGGTTCTATAAAGAACCTGAACATGGAACCTATCAGAATGCAGAAGCTATATATATATATATATATTGATCTAATATTAAAAGCTGAAATGTCTGTTTAACTTGCAAAGTTGCAAATTACACTTGCACCAACTAATGACGCATCATAGGCTACTTGTGCATTGCGTCGTTTGTGTTACTCCTAAACAACCATACCACATTATATTAGTGTATTTTGTGCGTCTTTGTTTGGGTCAATGATAATTTAAATCTCCGGTATGATAGGGGAAACATATCTTTTAAAACAGACAATCTTACTCTTTGTGTATAATTCAAAAACATTGATGCCATTCTTGACAACTGAAAAAAATAACCATAATGAATTTTTTTTTAGTATTTAAATAAAAATATAAAATAATTATTTTAATTAAAAAAAAAAAAAAAAAATATATATATATATATATAGTCTTGTCACGTTCACCTCATAGCTTTGGCGGACACATATTTTTATTTATTTTTTTAAATACAAACAGACAAAACTGCTTTTCTGAATATTTTATAAAGAAATATAAATGACATTACACAATTACTGGCATTGTAACTATACACCAACATTTTTACAATTTCTATAATCAAATTTGTAATTTTTATTAAAAAAAAATCTAAACTGATGTATTTGTGTTTAAGTATAGCGTCATATTTGATGAGCATTTTTTATGTCATTTTGAACAATTTAATAGATTCCCCATTAATACAGTGCATTTATTGCTTGGTAGAATATTTACAAAAAAAATTGTCAATTACTGATAACAGATTGCATTATGAAAATTATAGATAATGTAGGTTATTCATTTTAGGTAATGTATTCTGACTACCATTAGATTAATTTTAGATTACTTTTTAACTAACTGGATTTAAAGTTTCAAGTAAATATTTTAGGAGTTTGGCTGACAAACACACACACACACACACACAATGGAAATGCCTGCAGGAACAAACATTAATAAACATGAAATTAACATTTACATTAAATGCCCAAAGTCTTCCAGATTTAAAATTGTTTTGTCCTGACTTCCAGATACATTACTGGATTTGAGAAATATGTTTCACAGCTATTTATCTCCTGTGTTTAGTGACGTGTATAAATATTGTTTTTATACATGTTCTAATTGCAAAGCATAGCATGATTGGCAAATTTCTATACACAACATCTGTGAATGTAGTCAAAGCTAAATTGTTTGACATGGTAGGATTGTTGTGAAGGAAACTTTAGAAAAGATAAAAATCAATAAATGATGACTAGTTCACTGGCATTTTATGAACAATCTGTAATCATGTTAATACACAAAAGTGACAGTAATCTGATTATGAGCATTTTAAAATGTAATTTAATCCAATTAGGTGTGCTCAGTTTTTGGAATCTGGTTACATAATTCAGATTAAATGCAATCAGTTACATCTTCGCTATCTGCTCAACGTAATACAAAACAAATGAACTGAGAACTTCAACAACAATCTTTATGTAGAACTGTTTAACATCACAAGACACATAACTTCAGTAGTCTGTAGATTTGTTAAAATGTGTTTGTTTGTTTGTTTGACACTGAACATGGCACGATTCTTTGGAGCAGTAGATATGAAGCAGGAGCAGCAGGAATCCCCCTCATGACTTATGACATGATTAATGACATGAAAACATGGATGACCGGAGATGGCTCCTATGAAATTTCATCTAGCAACAGCCATTGAGTTGGGCTTATGTCTATCTATCTATCTACTCCTAAGAAAGGGCTTCTGATAGTGAAGCACTGATGTGTTGAAGCGGCCGATAGCCTACATGCCTTGAAGATTAGTTGTGACTGGCTCAGATTCTGTAAGTCAGCCCTTTTGCACCTCAGGTTTCTGCTGGCAGGGCTGTGGTCACTGGATAAGACTGTGGGAACCTCACCTTGGCTGTTCACTCTTCTCCGATAATCACAGAACCACTAGACGGCTTCACTTATCAGCTGACTAATGACTGCCCCCATTTTCCTGCTCTAATTTCGATTAATGTTCAGATTTGGACTTAGAAAACTGTTCCAGAGTGGCAGCTAAGGGTTGCAAGCTGCATCTCCTGCACTTGTCTGCAAATGTGTGTGGGAGGTTGTGTGTGTGTGACTACGCCAAGTTCAACTTTACAGTGGCCTTGGCTCAGGGTCAGAGTTGAGCATGCTTTGGGGCCATGTCCAAAGGAAGAGTCTCAATTTACACATCAACTATATGACTCCGTTGAGAAGTGCTATAAATAACAGTTTGAAAGATTGGTGGCTGGCTCTGCTATCCACTGACTGAGTTTCACTAGTACATATAGTGAAAACATTTTGCAAATGACACTAAACTTAGATATTGTGTTTTTTTTTTTTTTTTTTTTTCATATGTAATTGGAATATCTGTTCAGTGGGTCCCAAAGGACAGAGACCAGCAGCAAAAATGCTTCTACTTCTCATTTTACCAGCAGAATAATTATTTTATATTAAATATATTTTTTGCTATTTATTCATTTCCATCTGTTGCACCAAAATAATAAATAAATAAATGAACAACACTTTCTTTTTAAGATGAGATTATCAGCAGTAAATAAATAAATAAAAATTGATATCTGTGTACTTTAACACATACAAATTAAAGAAAAAAATGAACAATATTTTTCATTTTAAACTATATTATCAGCAGTACAATTGTTTTATTTTACTTTTGTGTATTTATTTCCTTTTATTTGTCATTGAATATAAATACACAATAAAATTAAAGGGTTAGTTCACCCAAATATTTAAATTATTTTATTAATGACTCACCGTTCATCTTCGGAACACTGTTTAAGATATTTTAGATTTAGTCCGAGAGCTCTCAGTCCCTTCATTGAAAATTTATGTATGGTCTACTGTCCATGTCCAGAAAGGTAAGAAAAACATCATCAAAGTAGTCCATGTGACATCAGAGGGTCAGTTAGAATTATTTGAAGCATCGAAAATACATTTTGGTACAAAAATAAGAAATATTACGACTTTATTCAGCATTGTCTTCTTCAGTGGCGCTGCTAACGTGTTATCTTTGTTATTGGGCTCACCAGAAAACATGTCAGCAGTGTCGTACGTCAACAGCACCACTGAGCGCGCTCACAACAGACCCGGAATAGAAGACAATGCTGAATAAAGTCATAATTTTTCTTATTTTTGGACCAAAATTTATTTTCGATGCTTCAACAATTTCTAACTGACCCTCTGATGTCACATGGACTACTCTGATGATGTTTTTATTCACACAGTGACGCTGTGAAAAAAGTAACATTCAGAAGCTCAAACTTGTTGTCAGCACTGCCATGTGACTTTTATTAATCAATACTGAATCGCAACATTCTATTTCTCTATTTCTCATTGTTTGTGGAGACAGGCACAGATGCAGGTAATTAACACTCTTATATCCAATATTTGTATCATAAAATGTATTGTTAAAAGTTCACTAATATTAAATGATTTGCAGCTTCATCTTACCTCGCTCTCTTTAATGTTAAACTGTTGCTTCACGCTCTGCTTTTGTGAACAGTTAACCCCGCCTACTGTGATTTGATTGGCCATCTCAGTCATTCTGACATTTGATGAGCGCTGTTAGACCATTAGGATCACTAGGATAAGTGTGTGATGTCACGGTCAAGCGCGCACATCCTTAGACTAGCGGAAGTTCATTCTCAAACTTTAATAGTATTTATAGCTCCTAACAGGCAGCGTGACTATGAGAAGTTATTACTTCAAATTGTACGTCAGTATGTAACTTTTTCTTATTGCTCTCGTGCCAGTGATTATCCCTCTGCATGCCACTGTTTGCATGCGTGCCACAGGTTGCCAACCCCTGCGGCTCGAGAGTGGGGCTACTCAGGGCCCACAGCACTGTGGACATATCCCATGAAGGGACCGTAGAGGTACAAGGTGGATTCAGCCTCCTGGCACCCATTAGAATGCGGAAGACCGCGCTGTGTCTGCCCACAGGTTGGCCCTTAAAAGAGACATGAGAAGCCGCTATTGCCACCACATAGCCTTCGAGCTAGGATGGGGAGCACCCCTTATCCAGCAGCTTTTGCAAAAATGACTACACCTCTGACAAATCGGTAGTCTGAGGGTCCTTGCTGTGGTTTAGACACCAAGCAGAGAAAATAGACCACTTTAAGGCATAGAGGCATCTAGTAGACGGGGCTGTAGCCTCCAAAATTGTGTTCGAAACTCGCTTTGGGAGGCTGGAATGCTCCCATTTAGCAGCCAGAGGTGCAGGGCCCATAGGTCGGGCCGAGGGTGCCATATTGTCCTGTCCACTTGAAAAAGGAGATTCCGTCTCAGTGGAACAGGCCAAGGGGCCACTATCAACTGCTGTATGTAGTATGTAGACAGTTGATGTAGGCAGTTGATGTGGAAGCCCTTTTTCCACCTTCGACCAGTGGCCGAAAGTTAGTGTGTCTAGTTGGAGCAATCTGTAATGACAACTGTCATGCCCTGTTCCATCCAACGGGGATTCGTCCAGGGGGCCAGGGCTGTTACACAGGCCTGACTCACCCTGATGTGCAGGCGTCCGTGATGCCATGCATGGGATGGAACTCATGGTTTCTTTATATATATATATATATATATATATATATATATATATATATATATTTTTTTTTTTTTTTTTTTAATCCAAGGACAAATGCTATTGTTTGTACAGAGATTGTATTTTTTTTTTTTTACATTTTCAATCCCTACCCAACCAACCCAGAACAATCTGCCTTACATAGTATACATTAATAGTAATAGTACAAAAGATGATGAAAATAATAAAATTGCTAATAATGATACATTAAAATAAAATGATAAAAATATGCCACAGTTAAACAATGTAAATAAATAAATGAATAAATAAATAAATTTAATAATAAAATAAATAAATAAGAGAGAGAAAAGCAGAGAAAAACAGCTGGACACCACTATCAAAAGTGTGGAACTTGTGGTTTCAGTCAGCGCTGGAGGGCATCAGCATCAGCTTTCAGAATATGTATGTAATCAATGCATCCAACCACACTGGAAAACCTAAAGGAAATTCTAATTATTATGTTTTTACTTCCAGAGGTCGCAGCAAGACGTTATCAAGTGAACCTCATTTAAAAGTGGTACCGCTCAAGTAATGATGCATGTGGATATGGAGAAACAAAATAAATCAGAATCCTCTCCTGATGTCAATGTAACTCCCCGTGGCCTTCTCTTCTACAGGATCCTGTGTAAAAAGATATGCCATTTTTTGTTACATTTACAGTGTCTGCATGATGAAAATTAAAGTGGTGTGGTGAGAAATAATAAAAAATAATCTTGTTTGTGTTTGCATTACGATAACTTTTCTTACCACATTATATATCTGTTTGTGTGTGTGTGTGTGTGTGTGTGTGTATATTAATATATTGTATATATATATATATATATATATATATATATATATATATATATATATAAAATGCACCTTGATTTAAGAATTTTGATATTTAAAGGCTACTTGAAATGAGGCAAAAATCTCAGTAATAAAAGCATTTTTGCAGCATTAATAAATTAATGGATTATTTAAACATTGCTTGTGTCTACATCCTCAAGACTCAGGATGATAGATGTGTGGGTGCTCTCGGTTGAAGCACTGCATCAGACAAGTAAGCATCACCGTGCGGGGAGCAGGAAAAGGAAAACCTGACTAGCAACATTCGATGAGAGATCAGGACTCAGGACATTGAACAGGTAGGCCTCACCAGGCGGGGGGGAAAGACTTGAAATTTAGCTGAGAGAGCTTGGCATTGGACGGCTGAGTCTTGCCAACTGTCAAACAGGAAAGTAATGTTAGGTGGCCGGGGGACACTCTCCGACGTCCGACAGGAGCTCAATACTTACGGCATCGAACGGGTAAACCTCGCCAACCGTAGAAAAGAAAAGGTTAGGTTGCCTAGCCGATAGACTCTCACCGACGTCCGATGGGATCGCAATACTCAAGTCATCGAATCGGTAAGCCTCTCCAGAAATAAGATAGAAAGGTAAAGTTGTGTTGCCAGTAGACTCTCGCCGACATCCGACAGGAGCTCAATACTCATGCCACCAGATGGGTAAGCCTCGCTGACCAAAGAAATGAAACGGTAAGGTTGTCTGGCCGGGAAAATCTCGCCGATAACCAATGGGAGCTTAATACTCCCAGCATCAAACGAGTAAGCCCCGCCGACCATAGAAAGGAAAAGGTAAGGTTGTCTAGCCAGGAGGCTCTTGCTGATGTTCGATGGGAGCTCAGTGCTCACGACATCAAACAGGTAAGCCTCTCCGGACATAAGACAGAAAGGTAAAGTTGTATGGCCAGGAGGCTCTCACCAGCATCCGATAGGAGCTGAAAACTCATGGTATTGGATAGGTAAGCCTCACTGACCGTATTATGATTTTTTTTTTTAAATGGAGTGATTCCTTTAATTGGCTTGATGACCTATGAGGGTTTGGTGGGCTTTCTTTTATGTGAAACTGATAGTTCTGATGTAGCCATGATAAGCTTCTGAAGACCATCTTCCTAGAGTTTGGATCTGCTGTTTTTAAGAGGCCTTTTTGGGCTGCTGATGTTGCTGCCCCGATGCTGAAAGAGTTGCTAGAGAAATTTTCTGCTGGATGCCCGATAATTAAAGGATGGGATTGAGATGTTTTGGAACCAGATGGGAGTGACAGTTTTTTTATCCTCTAAAATTAAATAGTGGTCTGTGGGCGAATTTAGTCTGAGAATTTCTCTAATAAATTGTACTCGTAGATGGACTGGAATGGTTGAATTGGAGAAGAAAAAGTCAGGTTGCTGGCCGGGAGGCTCTCGCCAACATCCGACAGGAGTTCAATACTCACGGCATCGAACGGGTAAGGTCTGCTGACCGTAAGACAGAAAGGTAAGGTTGTGTGGCTGGGAGGCTCTCGGCGGCATCCAACGGAAGATCAATACTGGTAATTGAAAGAGAAACATATTTGCTCCACCGAGAGCACTCTTGCAGCACCTGACAGGGAGTTCGATACTCAGAACAATTTGAGTTGCTAAAAGGGTAGATGCTATGAGGATTACTTTGCGTAATTGTTTAACAAATCCAATAAGCTGTTTTGGATAACATGTCAGAAAATCTTGGTGTGGTTTTGCATTCGAAAGGTAAATTTGAATTTCCTGTGCCCGTGTACCCCAATTAAGTGCCATGAATCTGGACTTTTGCCAGCCAAGTGCTAAGACCCTCTCTCTCTTCATACTGATTGCATGATCAATATCCTACAGTTGAGAGAAAGAATTCATCAAGAGCAATCAAGGTGATTATGCTTGAAAACGGCAAGATATGCGGAGCTGACAGATTGATTCAGAGTCCAATGGGCTAATGCAAAACTGAGAAGGTGTGGCATCAAAATGGCTGATCATGAACCCTTGTTTAATTTAGGCTGCCTATGGGGGAAAGCTGAACAGATTATTTCAGTGAAATGGCTGAACGTAATGAAAAATTCAGAAAAACGGCAACTTTTGATGTAGAAAACAATCATCGGCACGTTGATGCCCTTTGAAGGCTTTTGATATAATGCGCATGTACATTATATTGTTTAAAATACATGTTATATGTTAAGTTTTGTCCCTTTGTTACCAATTCAGCCATAGTTGTTTAGACTTAGAAATTTCTTAGACTACCCTAGCAACTTGTTTTCCCCAAGCACATTGCAACTTTTTAAAGCTATAAGATGTTAAAAAGACATGGATTTTCCTCTTAACCACAAAAAGAAGA
This sequence comes from Carassius gibelio, assembly GCF_023724105.1. Taxonomy (NCBI): domain Eukaryota; kingdom Metazoa; phylum Chordata; class Actinopteri; order Cypriniformes; family Cyprinidae; genus Carassius; species Carassius gibelio. The sequence goes on from NC_068420.1 coordinate 18,298,872, forward strand.
TAGCTAGCCAAGCAGCACATTGGCTAGAGACTTAGAGGGAAGTGCCTAGTAATACTCACGTCACTTGTGAATTAGGTTGATAGTTGCACTTGATCAATAATTGTTTCTCTTGATAAACCTTAGTTGTTAGTTTGTGCCTATGATCAATCAATCATTTAGGTACCTGGCTGAAATCATTTTCTCACAAATAAATCTTTTTCATCCATTTATCTGAGTGGAGTGGAATTTAAAATACAGGAAAAAATACAGGAAAAGTGAAAAATGAATTGAGATAATCTGAGTAATTTATTTGTATTCTACACCGCTTGTGACGTGGCTAAAAATGACATCAACATCCCTTTGTGTCACAACCTCATTTAATAACTTTCAGCGACAAACGACTTGCCTTTTAGCCAATTTACCGAAAAATTTATTTGCAACACAGCCTTTGCCACTAGGGCAAGAGCTTAAGGCCTGCATATGGCGCTGTGGCTGGATGAGCCGTGGTAAAAGATTGAGCCGAAGCAGTATGCGAGTGAGGCTTTACTGCGGTGAGATCAGGGGTGCGGCCCAGGCTCATTGGAAACCTGCAGCTGCGAACTAGTGCTTAAGGAGAGCCGGGTCTTGTGCGCCACAGAGCGATGGTGGTGTCGATGAGGCGAGTTTGGGGCTTTGCGCTTTTTGCTCAAAATTTTGGCCACACCGTTGGAGTGTATTTAGGAGTAAGGTTTGGCTGATTGCTGGGAGATGAATAACTTAGATCAAACAGATTCGCTATGATTACCATTCGCGAGGATGGAGCATCGGAATTAATCAGTGTTTGCCTCAGGCTTAAATACGGTGAACTTTCCGATTGGAGTTGTAGGCACAGTCGAAAGATAAGAGGAGCCCTTTCAGTATTTCCCCACTGCCGCAGCAGTGCCCGCTCCCGCAGGAGCCTTTTCTGTATTTCCCCACTGCCGCAGCGGTGTTCGCTCCAGCAGGAGCCTGTATCTGTATTTCTCCACTGCCGCAGCAGTGTTCGCTCCCACAGGAGCCTCTATCTGTATTTCCATACTGCTGCAGCGGTGCACACTCCCACAGGAGCCTTTTCTGTATTTCCCCACTGCCGCAGGAGTGTTCGCTCCCGTAGGAGCCTCTATCTCTATTTCCTCACTGCCGCAGCAGTGTTCGCTCCCGCAGGAGCCTCTATCTGTATTTCCCCACTGCCGCAGCAGTGTTCGCTCCCACAGGAGCCTCTATCTGTATTTCCCCACTGCCGCAGCAGTGTTCGCTCCCGCAGGAGCCTCTATCTGTATTTCCCCACTGCCGCAGCAGTGTTCGCTCCCGCAGGAACCTCTATCTGTATTTCTCCACTGCCGCAGCAGTGTTCGCTCCCACATGAGCCTTTTCTGTATTTCCCCACTGCCGCAGCAGTGTTCGCTCCCACATGAGCCTTTTCTGTATTTCCCCACTGCCGCAGCAGTGTTCGCTCCCGCAGGAGCCTCTATCTGTATTTCCCTACTGCTGCAGCAGTGTTCGCTCCCGCAGGAGCCTCTATCTGTATTTCCCCACTGCCGCAGCAGTGTTCGCTCCTGCTGGAGCCTTTTCTGTATTTCCCCACTGCCGCAGCAGTGTTCGCTCCCACATGAGCCTTTTCTGTATTTCCCTACTGCTGCAGCAGTGTTCGCTCCCACATGAGCCTTTTCTGTATTTTCCCACTGCCGCAGCAGTGTCTGCTCCCGCGGGAGCCTCTATCTGTATTTCCCTACTGCTGCAGCAGTGTTCGCTCCCGCAGGAGCCTCTATCTGTATTTCCCTACTGCCGCAGCAGTGTTCGCTCCCACATGAGCCTTTTCTGTATTTCCCCACTGCCACAGCAGTGTTCGCTCCCACATGAGCCTTTTCTGTATTTCCCCACTGCCGCAGCAGTGTTCGCTCCCGCAGGAGCCTCTATCTGTATTTCCCTACTGCCGCAGCAGTGTTCGCTCCCGCAGGAGCCTCTATCTGTATTTCCCTACTGCCGCAGCAGTGTTCGCTCCCACATGAGCCTTTTCTGTATTTCCCCACTGCCACAGCAGTGTTCGCTCCCACATGAGCCTTTTCTGTATTTCCCCACTGCCGCAGCAGTGGTCGCTCCCGCAGGAGCCTCTATCTGTATTTCCCTACTGCTGCAGCAGTGTTCGCTCCCGCAGGAGCCTCTATCTGTATTTCCCTACTGCCGCAGCAGTGGTCCCTCCCGCAGGAGCCTCTATCTGTATTTCCCTACTGCTGCAGCAGTGTTCGCTCCTGCTGGAGCCTTTTCTGTATTTCTTTACTGCAGCAGCAGTGAAGGCTCCCGCAGGTGCATTTTCTATCTTTCTCTACTGCCGCGATAGTAATGTTTCCCACAGGAGCCTTTATCTCTATCTTTCAGCAGTGAACGCTTCCACAGAAGCCAAATTCTCTTCCTAGATACTGCCGGAAAAAAAAACCTATACCAAAGGACGTCCAGCACCCCTCTAACATGAAGCCTTGCTTTTTGGGGGGTTGCAAATGTACATATCTTGCTGCTGTCCTGTACTAATTGCATTTTGGGGGAGTGCTTGGGTCCGGGCTATACGCAGAGCTCGGATCTCTCTCCCTGGACAGGCGGAGTACCCTGGGCTCCCTCTCCCTGGACAGCATGCCAAATACACATCCTGTGGATAAAGACTGTTTACTTTACCAGTTCCTTCATTAAGTTATGATGTTATGTTGAATTCTGAACTTACCTAATTTCCTGTTCTCATCCCGGAATCAATAAACCTGCTGAACTCACTTACCTGTGATCTCTGTTATCTGTTTCATTACAATTATTAGCAGTAAAGCTATTCTATTACATTTCCTGTTTTTGCATTTAAATAAAATATAAATAAATAAAAGACATTTGTCATTGCAAACAAATATATAATACGTTTTGCATCTGAAATTATTTTAGCAGAAAAAAAACTAAAAATTGTACTTATTACCCAGTTTTACACTTAAACAAATACAAAACTTTAATTAAAGTAAATATACATTTTAATTTTAAATAAAATAATTTACTTTTGCATTTATTTCCTTATTTTATATCTGAATAAACACACACACACACACACATATATATATAATATTAAATGAATGAATTGAAAAACGATTGATAGACTATTTTCATAGTGATCACAGGTTTTAGATGAAATTGAAGTGCTCAACTCTTTGCGTCTGCAATAACAGAAAAGATGAGTGGCATGGTAGTCAATCAAGGAAATATTTTATATTGTTTGACAACAGTATAAATAAATAAAAAATAGACCTGCAGACCTTTACAAGTATTCACTTTAAGCAAAAAGACTTTTCCATCTTCCTGTCTGGATCTTCACTTTACAATTTCCCCTTCCCTTTGGAAGGATTGGTTTTAATATAACCCGAGCTGGGAAAGTTTCCATGGCTTTTCTCGCACCTGAAATCGTGGCGTCTCTGCCGCAGTGAACCCCAATCCTTATTGTATTTTTATTTTCATCTAAACAAATTTTAATCCTGATTGCCCTGCTGACCGAATTTCTATGCAAAGAAACTAAATTTTTAATAGAATTAGGTGATGGTAGTGATGCAATTGTAGCAGAACTTAACATTATTGTTTACATTTACTAATTAATTGATTAACGTTTTACCCTTTTTATTAATTATTACTCACAAAAAAAAAGAGAAAAAACCATTAATAAATCACAAAAAAAACTTAACATTGACTACATTTAAATGGACATCAGTAATCTAATTATTTACCTTAGGACAATGGCATTGACGCTCTTTGCACTATGGGTTCTACTAATCTGAATAAGATCTATTTTGTACTAAAGCTAATTAAGAAGTAATATCGATCATTTCATATTTTACTTCACAGCAGAATAGGCATCAGATTCAGTCACAAACAAGCTGCATGGGCCAATCTATAAATGGCAGCATTGGAAAACAGTGTGTGAACAGACCTTTGCTTGAAGGTTGAGAGGAGTCAAGTTGCATATGTGCGTCTCCTCTAACCCACCCAAACCCACCCTTTGCTAAACATTGGCACCTAGACAAGGAGCGTCAGCCAACTGTCCAAACCCCAAGAGCTCTTTCTAATCTCATTCAGGTACCTGATAAACAATTACATTCATGACCAGGTACTGCTTGTCTCTGCTGAAAAAAAATTTATAAGATTTTTTGATTAATCAAAGTGACATAAATTATAAAAGAACCGATCTGGCTGGATCCGGACACTCATTTCCAAATGGACAATTCTGACATGTTTTTTGGCAGTGGTAAATATCGCAAAAGTCACACTCATTTACTTTGAATAAAAGATTCAGAGCTAAAATTACAAGTCCTTCAGTAACAACAGTGAAGAATTCTATTCTTGTCATTGTCAGGAGATGGTTATTTTAACACCCTTAAAATGCAAGTCAATGTTGGTTCAGGTTTCGGATCAGTGGACAAGATTTCCCTCTTCTGTTGGGAAATGGTTTTACAATACGGACACTCAAAGAGCCTCTCAGTTAGCAGTGGGTGCTTCTCATTTCTTATTTGTGCATCTATGTTTCCTTTCCTGGCCTCTTAGCTCCACCCCTTTAGGATTTGAGGGAAGGATGCAAGGAAAATAAATGAGGATGGAGGAATCAGAGGATGAACGTTCTTGACCAATCAAATGTCACTTCAAAGCATCATCAACTCCGCTAAACGTATCTGCCCTTATGTTGTTAAAGTTTGTTATTTAAGGCATTCATAATAAATATTAATAAAGCAAGATGCCCTGTTGAAATATATCACATATGGTTTACTTTAACTTCAAAGGTAAAATGTAAATTTAATTTATTAGGAAAGATGTGAAAGGGGGAGGAGAATTTATAAGCATGTACATTTTTCAGCCTTCAGCACAGGATACACCTGTGTATCCTCACTCATGACTCCTCAGGAAACCTGCTCAATCCTCAATCCTCGTCTCCTCAGAATTAAGATGTCCTACAAGATGGCTCGATCGGTTTCTGGGTCAAAGCTCTCGGATTTAATCAAATATGACATGAGGTGAGTAATTGTTGACAATTTTCATTTTTGGGTGAACTATCTCTAATTTCTTTAATCCTCCCAGATTGGCGTCACCCCAGCATGCAACGCTTCACCTAGTTTTACATTCTCTATAGCCTTATTATTTTTGCATATTAGATTATAAATAGATTACAGTATGCTTTCAGCAAATATTATTGCTTTTTTTATTTTATTTATTTTTTTATTTGGTTTACCTTTTTAAATAATATATTTATATTAAGGATCACTATACAACGTGTTGTAGTTAAGATATGGCTGCGTTCACGTAGTATTATTACATCACATATTTCAATAACTAAAAGTCTAACCTGCAATTAGTTCGTGACAGCACTGTCCGGGACGTTTGAAAATTGTGTGCAAAAACAATCCCTCACCCTGTTGAGGCCCTGTTATAAAGAACAAACAGTATTACTTTAATTTAACGTCAATACTACCTTGAAACCGATAACAGTGTCTTCTTTTCTGATTACTGGTCTGTTCTTCCTGACTGAAGTGGCGGCAATAATCAGTGTAGTTCTCGTGCATCCTCTGCTGGTGAAAATAATCACTACACAAGTGTTCAGGAAACGTGTAGGCTACGGTCGGAGCAGCTTTTTTTGTAGTGTAAAAACGGGGACATTTTCGGAGAGAGAGGACACCAAAATGTATTTATATTCGAATGCAAATAGATCTGTAAAAATATATTAAATTATTTGAAACTATATTAAATCAAATGTGACTTTTTTTTTCAATCCGACAGACTTTTATTAAACCATGTATGTAATATATATATATATATATATATATAACATTATTTAAATATCCTATATATTACAACACTCAACGTTTAACTGCACTGTGCAATCCAATCGACAACAGTTTTTGCAAAAAGACTTTTATTTTGAACAGTGTCTGACGCTTGTCTGCGCAGTTTTCACAGCAGTCGGTTTTCTAGGACCTTGAGCACATGAAAATAAAATAGAAACAGCACATGTGATTGTAGAAATCCAGAACATTTACAGGACATGGCGAAACGGATAATGTGAGTGTTTTCGTGTTTGTTTACAGTATGTAGTTATGTAGACATGAGTCAATGTGTTGTATAAAAAGTAGTGAAGATAACATTATATTTTGTCCTTCTGAATGTGTAAATTAACGTTACCTGTGTAGATTTACAGTATGTACTTACACTTGTAGTACTCTTTCACATCAGTAATATCATATTATGGACATGGTACCCAGGTAATACTATGCTTACCAATAAAATTTTTTGTAGACGTGATACCAGGGTAATACCATGCTAATTTCGACATAGTATGAGACTAATTCCATCGTTCTTGTTTATTTGTACCAATGACCCTGCGGAAAAATAAAACAAATAAACAAACAGCTAAAACCAGCATTTGCTAGTTTAAGACTGTCAAGTTGGTCTCACAGCTTGGTCAAGCTGATGTTCAGCTGGTTTTAGCTGTTTAGACCAGTCTGAACAGAAGTGGTCAAAATACAAATCCCCTCAAAAACCAGCCTGCTTTAACCAGCTATGACTAGACTGAAAGACCAGCTAAAACCAATCACCCAGTTTAGGCTGGTTTTAGTGTGCTTTTTTTTTTTTTTTTTTTTTTTTTTTGCAGGGATGGTAATGCTACCCTTATTTTGAACACATAATTTGGATAATACTATAGTAAATACATGTGACAGCCCTGCTAAAAAACAAACAAACAAACAAAAAACAGCATATGCTGTTTAGGTATGTTCCGGCGCTGGGATGCTGTTTTTTTTTTTTTTTTTTTTTTTTTTTATATGCCGGCTTAAACCAGCAAAGGAACGGCTTAAACCAGCAAAGGACCGGCATAAACCAGCAAAGGACCGGCTTAAACCAGCAAAGGACCGGCTTAAACCAGCAAAGGACCGGCTTAAACCAGCAAAGGACCTACACAAACCAGCAAAGGACCGGCTTAAACCAGCAAAGGACCGGCATAAACCAGCAAAGGACCTACACAAACCAGCAAAGGACCGGCTTAAACCAGCAAAGGACCGGCATAAACCAGCAAAGGACCTACACAAACCAGCAAAGGACCGGCTTAAACCAGCAAAGGACCGGCATAAACCAGCAAAGGACCTGCATAAACCAGCAAAGGACCTGCATAAACCAGCAAAGGACCAGCATAAACCAGCAAAGGACCTACACAAACCAGCAAAGGACCGGCTTAAACCAGCAAAGGACCGGCATAAACCAGCAAAGGACCTACACAAACCAGCAAAGGACCGGCTTAAACCAGCAAAGGACCGGCATAAACCAGCAAAGGACCTGCATAAACCAGCAAAGGACCAGCATAAACCAGCAAAGGACCTACACAAACCAGCAAAGGACCGGCTTAAACCAGCAAAGGACCGGCATAAACCAGCAAAGGACCTGCATAAACCAGCAAAGGACCGGCATAAACCAGCAAAGGACCGGCATAAACCAGCAAAGGACCTACATAAACCAGCAAAGGACCGGCATAAACCAGCAAAGGACCTACATAAACCAGCAAAGGACCGGCATAAACCAGCAAAGGACCGGCATAAACCTGCAAAGGACCGGCATAAACCTGCAAAGGACCGGCATAAACCAGCAAAGGACCGGCTTAAACCAGCAAAGGCTCTACATAAACCAGCAAAAAGAACCTGCATAAACCAGCAAAGGGCCGGCTTAAACCGGCAAAGGACCTGCATAAACCGGCAAAGGACCAGAATAAACCAGCAAAGGGCCGGCATAAACTGGCAAAGGACCAGAATAAACCAGCAAAGGGCCGGCATAAACCAGCAAAGGGCCGGCATAAACCAGCAAATGACCGGCATAAACCAGCAAAGGATCAGCATAAACCAGCATTCCAGCATCAAAACATACCTAACCAGCAAATCCTGTTTTTTTTTTTCTACAGGGAGTAGTGTTATTCTTTGAAGCTCATTAGTTACATGTAATTACATGTCATTTAGTGTTGTGGTAAATATGCTAAACTCTACTATGGTCTTCCACTATTTTGTAAGTGATTGGAACATTTAATTAGAAATCGCTGGAAAAATATAAAATAAATTGTTGAATTGCATGACTACAAAAATATTCTTTACATATTTATACAAGTTCTATGATAATACCTCGGAGTATAAATACATGGAATGGTAATTTCCTTTCATGTTATTTTATGTAATTTCCCTATTTGTTCAGATATCCTTTATACCAGCTTGGTAACCCACAGCTGAGAATATTCCGGCCCACCTTCAATCTAACCCTGGTCAGACCCGGCAAAGAGCAGCCACCTGAAACCGTACAGTTTCGCATTCCTATGGAGTAAGTATTTAATGTCATTCATTCAATAAAACCAATTGTGTCACTGTTAGGTTGAAAGTTTTCAATGATGTAGTTGCATTATTATCCACTAGGTGGCAGACAAATCCCACAAATCTATTTAATCTTGGCATTGTTAATTGCAGAGTGGGAATCTTATTGCGCACGATGATCACAAAGAACTAAAGCCTCTGAAGTGATGCTTAACTATAATTGCAGACCGGTTAGATGCAACACAGCATTTCGTAACAAAACCCGGGATGACGTTTCCGTGTGCGGTTGCATGGCCGATGATGCCTTGGAGCTTCCTTGCCTCTCTCAAGATTTGTTTACAGCTCGTTCACCTACTTAAAATCCACCTTCTCGTTCCTTTATTGATGACGTTTGTTAAACGTCACCAAGAATACAGCCGTAATTATTGCATTGCTGCGGTGTAATACGAAACAGGCAGTCAGACTGTTAATAACGGGTCTAATCGGAGTCCACACAAGAAAAGAGGACAAAGTCTGCTTTGTTTTCTGGAGAACCTCAGGGCGTACATCTAAAGCAGTGACGGTGGAGCCCTGTTCCTCAGTTGTTATTCCACCAGTATGTGTTCCAAACCGCACACGTTTGTAATTGGGCTATATGCTATCACTTGCGCAAGTGCTAAGAGGAAGCTTTATTTACCTGTTTTTACTCCTTTGTTTTTACAGACAAACAGTTTTGTGATCTTAAGTGTCTTAATCCGCACCAGGCATCCTTGTCACCTGAATCTAATCATTTCCTGCCTGTGCAATCAAAGGAAGAGGTGTTTTTTTTCTTCTTCTTGTTTTAGGAACCACTGCCGCCTCGGACATCAAGAACTGTTTTGTCTCCTCTGGAGCTGCATTTGACACAGTCCCATCGCAAACAGTTTGAAAGTAGACAAAGCAACAGAAGTATCATTAAAACATCCCCCTCTTCACTTTCTACTTTTCAAAGATACCCTTCACTTTGGCAAGGAGTTGTTTTGCTTGAAACCAACCTGGTTTGCATAGCGATTATCAGAGCCAAAGAATTTCAAAGCACTTGTTTTTGTGAAAGAGGGCCTCTTTACAAAGTGTTTGTCTTTGCGGGATTTGTTTAATCTCGTTTATTTACTGTCCTATAGGCCTTTTAAGTATGTGGTCCATCGTCAACATTTGATCTTTCATCTTTTTATTTACTTTCTTTCTTTTTTGAACAATTTCATTTTAATGATCTTTTCTTAGTTCATTAAAGCTATTTGTCCACTCTCTTGCCGCCTTTATAGTCCCAGTGGTGTGAATGTAACCTTAGAGGTCATCGGCTAACAAAAGATCCCCCTTTTTTTGGATTTCCTCAAAATGTGGAGTGTTTTGTCCCTCTGCTTCTGAGTTACCTACTTGGAAAGCCTTTCAAATGGGCGGTTTGAGCGCACAAGTTCAGAGATGAGCGAGGACTGTTTATGTGTGAAGGGTGGGGCGCAACTCGCAGTAGACAGGATTGAACAACGAGGAGGTCTCTATCTTTATAAGACGTCAGCACTTACAAAAGATAAGCCACACAAGCGCAAGGCACTGTTTACATCAGCTGAAGGTCATGACCGTGTCACCCAGTGCTTCATTTAATTGATTCTATGGAGTAGAGCTAAGAAGCATTGTCCAAACAGATAAAAAATTTACAGTATAATTTAAATGATTATTAAAATTGCAATTAAATTCCCACTCTTCACCGTTATGTCCTCGTGTATGGGATTCCCAATTGTTTCTGTTTTTGTTTTTGGGCCAAACACCTCTGACCTAAAATATTTTTTATTTTAACTTGATATTTCACTAATATAGTAACACTATAATGATTTATTTTAATTTTATAATAAAAATAAATAAACCATTTTAAAATAAAAACAATATTATGATTTAATAAATTATTACAAACCCCCCTGCAGTTCCCTCATTAACCCACAGGGGTGCGAAACCCTAGTTTGGGAAACCCTGCTGTGTATGATAGATGAAGTGGAAAATGACACACAATTATCATCTTTTCTTTTGTCTTTCTGCTTTCCAAGACGAAGAGTCAAACATGTGGTATAGTGATTTGAATGCTTTTTCTAGACACATTGTGCTCATGTGGGGATGAGTCCAGTCAGTTTGTTTCGCTCCTTTGACCTAAACTGTTTATTGTTATAACTTAATATTTGCACAATTTAACAAAATATTTAATATTTTTAATAAGTGTTTCAATTAGATGTGTTTTTATTTTAAAATAATTTTTCAATTATACAATATTATGAATTAATCAATTATTATTTTTTAATCAACCTCCGGAGGTTTGCGAACCCTTTTATTTTTGCAATATTTTGTCACTCTTCACTATTTTGTCATTGATAGAGGGAGTGGAAAATATCATAAAATTATCATGGAAAGAAAAAAAAAAATAGTGATATGTTGCTGGCCAAATTCGAGCTCGCATTTCCCATCTTAGCACCAAATTTCAGTGTGATGATTTTTCCGCCTTCGTAGATGAGGTCTTATGGTGTGTTCACACCAAGCCTGAAGGGAATATACCTATCGCGTCCCTTGCTCTAGATTACTCACGGTATGTTTATGGCGAAAAACTTCCCTTGAGTATAACCATGGTGAGGATAAATACAATTGCTGCTTTGTACTCGTCTGGGTTCACAACACCATACAGAGGCGCATAAAACATTTTTTAACTTGCGTGAAAGACTAGATTGAGGCCAATATCTTGCGTTCGCAGAAAACATATCGTGCATTTCACGTCACCTCGCACGAATTCCCCTCTATTCGCATCATTGCATTGACTTTGTATGCAATCTACTCTTGAAAATAAATAAAGAGTTCACGTTTGGTGTGAATACACCATTAGATATGTGGCCTAGTGATCTTTATTCATTTGAGTTTGAGTCTGATCAGTTTGCTTCGTCCCTTTTGACCAAATGTTTTTTTTCTGTTATAACTTTTTATGTTCTAACAAAACATTAAATATTTTAGTGTTTTATCTGGAATATTTTCATTTTTATATTAATTATATAATTCATCAACTGACAAACCCCCAGGTGTTCACGAACCCCAGTTTGAATATTTTCAATATTTTCTTTTAATATTTGCATTATTTTGTATATATTTAACAGATAAAGTGAAAAATGGCAGTAAATTATCAAGGAAAGAAAGAAAATATCATTGAAATATGTTGCAGGTCAAACTCAAACCAGCATTTCCCAAGTGATGTTTTTTTTCTGTTTCTTACATGAAGCCTCACATATGTGGCCTAGTGGTTTTAATGCATTTAGCATAAATATTGAGCTGTGCTGCTCAAGTGGGGTCGATTCCACTCCACATCCTTTCCCAATCCTGCATAAAAAGCCTAAAAAGAGACTGACAGAAAATGTAATCTTGTCATTTAACTTGTACATTACCATCAGATGCTCTAGCTTTATACAGCACTAGACTTGGATGGGGACGCAAAGGTCCTTCCTGTTGGCAGTGCTGTCGAGGTCACCAGGAGGTCGGAACTGAAAAAGATCTCCACTCCAAGATCTCAGAAAGCACTTATGTCTGCTAACTATTTGTCTCACTGTGGCTCGAGTGCTCTGCTCTCTAGGAATCGCCTCACTCTCTCACTTTCACATAGACAAACGCGCGTTTGTACGCATCTCCTCTCTCACATAAATTAAGCTGCCAACACTCCACTCCACTTTATTGAAATCTGGGCATCACACGCTGGTGCAGACTTGGAAAGATGTGCGTACAATACTCTTTCCGAAGGAGCATCTGTTTGTTGGGTTTCTTGGAAACCCTCTCCTTTACAAAAGAAAAAAAAAATGACATGGACTGACTTGTGAACAAACATCCTTGTTTTTCAAAGCAGATCATAATGTTCTTCCCGTTAGCTCCCGCGTCATGTTTTCTGAATGGTTCTCGTTGGGTTTTCAGTAACTGAAAACATAATAATACAATTATGTTTTGTTTGTTCATGAAAGCATGTCTCAAAAAGCATTGTACGTCATTTCAGTCCTCGAAAAACTAAATTTAAATGTGGGTTTCTCAGCCTTAGGGTCTCCAGAGATGCAGATGATTGTAATTTGCCACCTGTGAGATCCTAAAGCATTCATCTTTAATTTTGTTATGTAGGTGGGTGGGATGGGGTTGTGGGGTCACAAGAATTTTGGAACTTATAAGATGGATTGTGGACCAAAAAAAAGGTTGGGAATCTCTGTTTTAAATACTTCCATATGCCATGAATCTTAAGGTCTTACTTCAGTACACCATATTTTGTTCTCTTACTCCATGGCAACTCTAAACTTCTATCCGTTTCAATTTTCTTCAAGAATGACCAAGTTTGATGTCAGAAATTATCTAGAGAAGATCTACAGTGTTCCTGTTGCAGCTGTACGCACAAGGATCCAGTACTGTGAGTAAAACGTTCTGTTCGTTATTTTTGATCTAGAGTGATTAATGAAAGATTTTAAAGCAGTTTGTTTTTATTAGACCACATTATTACAAAAAAAAAAATTTAAATCTATTTTATTTAGATAATGTAATTATCTATTTTATATGTAAACAATTACATGTATGCCATTTCTCGGCTGATGTTTTGAAAAGTGTAAAACTCCATCTGTGATTGTGATTATGATTTTGTTTACTAAATTAGACGGTTTTTTTTTTGTGCAATTTTTGTTTATTAAATTATATTTGCGTTTCTCTTGGTAAATTGGTCATACCAATTTAAATAACACAGGTTTATTTGAAAATGAAACATTACGGTGCTTTTTAGTATCCTGTGCTCTAATAGTTAAATACTTGATTAAAAATAAAACGCACAGTGTCAAGGCCTCTTCATTCTGGTCCATTCCAGTCCATTCCGGCCAGCTGTTTTTGCATGCGAGAGCATGTCTTGTGAGCCCCCTTCACTCTTTTGCACCTCTGCTCATTCTGTTTTGTTGTCGACTTGCCTAACATTGCAAGCCAAACTCAGCTGACTGCCGCAGTGCCATCAACTGGCCTGAACTTTATGAAGCCCTTATACAACAACTCGCCAATGTTCTATGTTTATCACTTGTGTTTGCGCTCCTGGGGTGGTCGGTCACCTAGATAGGGGTAATATGAGTGTTAGTCAATGAGAATGATCAATACTGACAAGATGTTTTGGAGATGCTTGACAGCCGAGCGGGAGTTTACTGAAGTTTATGTATAAACATATGGCTAATTCAGGGAACTGTGTATTGCGGAATTCGAATCAAGTGGGAGACACTGAGGGAGGGAAGGAGAGGGAAGTGCAAGAAGCAGTGGTTTGCGTGATTCCACTCACAGCTGCTTATCTCTCCATCCATGGCTGTAGTGTTCCAATCAACAGTTGTCCTAGGATGCCCTGCCCTGTTTATTTCTTCACAAAGTTTGCCAGAAGTCTTACACAACCATGTTTTTTTTTTATATATATATAATAAAAGCGTCTATGTACTACCATGCCATTACAATGTAAGCTCAACACAAAAGGAGATTTTGTTTTTAAATATTCACAAACATCTCTTTTTCATATAAATACAGTTCATAATGTATCACATCTGTAAGATGCCAAAAATAAATGTCAAAATTTATTGAACCCACATTACAGCTTTGTGGGAGAATCACATTGAAATATAAAATTAATAAGAAAAGGTACTGTAATGTTGTTGGTCATCCTTCAATATGTTTTGTTTTGTTTATTTAGACCATGCAATTTTTTTTTTTTTTTTTTATTGAAATGTCATTATCCTCTACCTGTAAAACATCAGACTTTTGGCACAGCATGTCATGCTTCTCCAATCATTTTGTCCGAATAAACTCCAGCCTTTCTTACAATAGAGTGCATTAGTCCCTGCCGAATTCTTCAGCTGCATTTTTTTCCATTTATTTTTCAAATGTATTTTAAAAACGTCTTTTATTAAAGCTCTATAAGCCATGAACCAAGCCAACCAGCTATGATAATAATCACAACGTTGTATTAAAGCAAAAATGCCTATATAAAACACAAACAATACAAGACCTTGTTCTTAACAGTTCAGAGTCACCAAAATCCTTTGAATCTTAATGAATGACAGAAATGAAAAACTATGCATTTAAAGGTGTTGATTGCACATAAAAACAATATATTTTACAGTTTTTATTTTTTATTTTAGTGTTTTGACTCATAACCTGCAGTTCTTCATAGGACTGGGTGGAGCAATTTGCTTGCTGCGACTCTCTGATTATTAATGTAGTTTTTCACCAGGGACAAAGCTGTTTTTACTTCCAAAATGAGACTATTCTGCTCGCATTCAGATCTGCCTCCGTCCAACCAACAACCAATGGATAGAAACATTCATGATGTTTTATAATTACAACAAATCTTCACACACAGATTTAGGCATTATCGGTTTTGAGCTTTTTCTTTTCAGTGAACTGGCTGATCTGGTTGGCAAATCGGACAAACAGTTCATTCACAAGTCTAAGTTCTGAACTCAGTGATATTTTCGCAGTTCTCAAGTTAACATTTAACTATGGAAAAGATTATCAGTGAATAGAATGTAGCTCCGTTCCTCACATAATTAAGAAAATAATGGATTTAAATATCTATTCAGAAAACATTGAATACAGTACTTAGGTTGTATAGACTACTTGTAATGGTGCAATGAATTTTTTTTAAATTTATATATATTTTAACGTTTTTAAAGTTTAACAGCTGTGGCCACTTTGAGCTGTCATGGTATGGAAAAGATTGCATTTTTTATTTATTTTTTTTATCTAGTTTTCATATAAAAATAGGTTGTATGGGTTTGGAACAACATTAGGGTGGACCTAAATTACATAATTTAAAACCTGGAACCATTCCTTTAAAAGCATAAAGGTTACGGCAATATAACATAAACAATAATACCTAAGGGTAAGTAAATAATGCCGGGGTTATTATAGGCTTTACCGTCTGGTTAACGCAGAGGGAACCACTTTTACGAGCTGCCAGTTGGGTTTACGCCACTGGGATTTTTCCGTGCGGTTTCCACACCAACGCTGGAGAGGGCCAATAAGCAAAGTGGCCATTTTAACAGCCACAACGTAAAGGCGGAAAAAAAATGCGGAACAACCATTAGGTGAAATAGACCACGTCAGAGAAGGTTTCCCACTCTGCGTCATGGGCTCCACTCCGCTGATGGTTTAAAAGATATGGAGAAAAGGGGGGCTCGGGTCGAACCCTCGGGCTCAAGGCGTCTATTATTTTTCCTATGGAGTATTTTGGAAGGGGTTTCTATAACTACCCCTCAGGCCTGGGATTTGTAACATAATAGTAGCCAGCCAAACACACAACCTCAAAAGAGAGCTTGATTGAATATTTATTTATACTATATAATGTTGGGTGGGAGTACGGGAATGGAAACAGAGGTCGCATACTTGAACAAAAGTGCTTCTCACCTGTTTTGCGGGTTGACCGTTCATTTAACCCTAAATGGAGGGAGTGTTTGTGTGTTTAGGGTTTCCTTGTACAAGTAAAGGAAGACTGCCACTCCTGTTCAAGAAAACTCATCACACAGGTCGTCATTTAAACTTTTCTGTTGAGAAGAGATTTCACTGCAAAATCTTGACATTACAATACCACTCTCATATCATTTCAGACTTTATATCATTGCAGAACTTTCTTCAGTGGAAGAAAAAATCTTCTTTGAATAACAACAGTTCCTTGTGACAATACTGCTATTAAGCTACAAAACTATGGCCTGTGTTTTATGGCTTCGGAGGACCTGAAATGTAGCACGGATTATATGGATCACAGTTAAATTGAAATTGTATGTATTTCGAGCTAAGTAGACACGGTCACTATGAACTTGTAGTATGAAAAACTACCTAATACTACGTAATAATAACTACCTTTAAACTTTCTGACTGAATGAACCAAATGTCATGCAGTAAAGATGTTTTAAAGTAAAACAGTGCTGTATTCTGTCATATATTTTTAATGATTGAATCTTTTTACTCTTCTTGCACTGTCTTGTTTTTTTGGAAGTGATTTGGTTCGGATGTATTTCTTGACTTCTTTCTCTGGGTTCTTGTGAATATCACCCAGCAGGCTTTGTGCAATTACATATCGCCAGCTGGGAAAAGGTTAACATGCATTCCACAGTTAACATCACTGAAAACATGGGCTTCTTAACAGATAAACCCAACACCCTGTTACCCCTTGAGGTCTTACTAACAATTATAATAATTAGCTACATTTTAAATAGCATCTCCTTAACCAGCACTAGTCAATATTAATCAGTATTCAATTATTACTGGTTGATTTATTCGTGGTTAAACATACACATTGATAGTATTGCTTTGTTGCAGTGTGCTTTATTTTTTAGACAAGTAAAAACAAGTATTTTTCATTAACTTTATATCTGCGATTTGTGCCTCCTCTAGTGCAACCAAACAATTGTTTACTAAAAACATAATTACAAAGTAAAATTCAAAATCCGTTTTGCATTACGGTATTTAGAATGAGCAGTTGTAAATGAATAATAATTATAATAATCTTTTAGCTAAATATTCATCACCTCCTTTTTTTTCTTCAATCAAGGTACAAACAAGAAACGAAACCACTCAAACCAGCGAGTGAAGAGGCCAGATTACAAAGTGGCATACGTTCAACTGGTGAGTGTTATTCTGTTGAGGCCTGGATGTGAAAGGGCCTGATATGCATTGTTAAAGTCCCTGTGTGTACATCTGTCCATCTTGATTTTCAGAAAATGCTTCCATCATTAGCACAGGACCATTTAATCCCTTTTTATGACTTTATAGATTATGGGTGCTCGGGTCAGATGGATTGTCTTAGTTGAAATTATTAAACAAAACCATACCCCCTTGAAAAAATGGAAAGTTTAGGCATTTAAGCCCTGCATTTTTGTTTCTTCTTTGTTTTGAGGGCCCAAAACAGCTTATGTTCCCTTAAAAACCTCAAGGCATTGGTACTCTTTGAATGCGAAACCCTCACTTTATTGTGTTCGACTCCCTGAGTCCCATCGCTGCTTGTTTAGTTTCTGTCTCTCCCACATATTCGCCCCTAGTTTCCTGAGAAAGGCAGCAGTCTGTGTTCTGGCTTTGGCCAAGAAGGCAAGAGGTCGTCTTTGGTTACATGCCAGACTTTGTGTAGGAATTATAGTACAAAGTTCTCAGAGAGCTATGGTTATTATCATGGGCAGATAGGAGAGTTGTTTCTCGGGGCATCAACGTTAGCATTGGTCGCAATCCAGTGGCGAATCACACTGCTGGGTTCGCACCTGCTTTTGGGCAGAGCCCTGGGCTGTTGATACCAACCGTGTTTGAAGTATGCTGGTGTGAAAAAACCTTAATCTGATCTCCTTGGATTCATTTGGGAAAGCTGCTTTTGTTTCTTTATGGTTTTTTAGTTTTCAAGAGAAGCATTGGATTATTTGCTCTCTTTTTTTTCAGCTGCCAATCAAGGCAGGGGTAAATAATTAAACTTGTCAAAACAGAGCGACTTGTAATGGGATACACAAGCAAAACAGATTAATATTTAACGGTGAACTTCCTCTTGACGAGCTGAATGACTTCCTGTGTAGCTTTGTGCCATCAATTTAACCTTCTCATAAACCCAGTTAGGGACTTGGATCCAGAGAATTACTGCATCCTGTTCCTAACATTTGTCTTCTTTCTAATACAGTGCCATATTTGCTTAAATATTTCTGGAGAGAACTGCTTCCTTGTTGTCCAATCTTTCAGCTAAAACAAATCTCAGAAAAACACTGATATGAAACCAAATTTCCGGCCTCTTTCTTCTCCTTTAGCAGGTCTGCAAAAAAAAAACCACTGCCCAAGAAAAGCCCTCCTTTCTTTTCAGTGGTGGGTAAAAACAAGATTGTTCCTAATTGACACCACATGTGGGGGAGTGTTCTGTGGTTGGATACCTTCAATGGTTCCCCCTGCCAGCCCCCCGCCAATCCACTACATCAGCTAATATTCCAGAGGCAATACAGTGTGGAACGCTCTCTACGACCCCCCCGAACCCCCCAGATTTTACAAACTCCAGGCTTGTTGAAAAAGCTGTGTGTTAGTTCGGTTCCTTGACGGCCACTCTCTCATCAGACCTCCCCACGGTGGGGAGGAGAAGGAGTTCATCAAGGAGGAGGAGGGGGTTACGGATGGAGTCGACACATGAAGCGAGGTGAGCAAGGGCACCATGGAGCCATGCCAGAACAGGGAGGTCCAGACAGGGGTCAGGGAAGTCTTAAGCAACATAAAATCTTGAGACAATATCAAGGCTTTACGTACGACCGCTTTGGAAGTAACGCTCTAGTTAAATGAAATGATATCCTCTGCTTCTCTTTGCAAGGCCGTGACCTGTTCGCTCCTGGCATAAAGGTTCTGTTTGTTGATTTTGCGTCTGTAGTTTCCCAGGCTGGCTGGCATAATGCATATAGCACATGCTATTGTATAGACTCTCCCTATCAGAATTACTTACCCCCTACGCTGAATTTCACTGATCTGTAATGTTATATAAATGCCATTTTGCTTAATTATATACTTCACTGAAACACTGCCCCTCAAAGCCAAGGATTTTGTGGGAACACAACAACTATTTATATTGAACCCCCACCCACCCTGTTTTTTCCACAAGGGTCTTGTTGCAAGTATCTGTATTTGGCAAGACAAGGCAACTGTTGTTGGTACTAATAGATGTTTGTTGTTGTTTGAGAGCTTGTTGCTGAGTCGTTGTTTTTTGGGGCCGTGTTTCTGTCTGGATCAGCTGGTAGCCAGGCTACCTTTCAGATCAGATCGCAATGTTCCACCTGAACTTTTGAGCACACTCTGCTCAATTACTACTCAACAAAACCGAGTGAAACTCAACCATGCTAAGGCATACTATTATTTTTTTCTATTCAAATGGGTTTCTTCCTGTTACACACATCGCCCCTAATGATTGCCATGCCCAAATTAACACCCTTTCCATTTTTGCTGTTTTAAGTTGATGGCTCGTGAAAGTTCACATTGTGATCTTATCAACACTAGATGGCAACGTTTGGCTTCAGTGGCGCTTAATTGAATGTAGGGTCCTACACATTGCTGTCATGTATTCCTTGCAGTTCACAGTACTGTAAGCCAAAGTAATGAAAGAAGAAAACTGAGATGTTTTTGAGTAGTTCACGTGTTTCATGCCTTCAAACACGTTTTGAAATGCTGATTTCACAAGCATTGAGAAAGTTACGTTTAAAATTGTTAAATAAAAAAGGTACGAGGTAAGTTTGTAGTTTAGAAAAAGTACCGGCTGAGTTATTGTATAGTAGAATAGAAAAAGGTACAAGGTAAGTTTGTCATTTTAAAAGGCACAAGTTAGGTTTATTGTTGCACTGTGCAACAGAGAAGGTACAAGGTAAGTTTGTAATTTAGAAAAGGTATGAGGCACATTTATAATTGAATTTTGTACAACAGAAAAGTAACGAGGTAAGTTCATCAATTAGAAAAGGTATGACGTTCATTTATCATTGCTCTGTAGAAACAAAGAGTTATGACGTAGGTTTGTCAACTTGAAAAGGTACGAGGTGAGTTTATCAATGGAGCAAATGTATGAGGTAAATTTGTCGTTGTATTATAGAAAAGGTAGGTACAAGTTACGTTTGTCAGTATATAAATAAAAATATATTGTACAATAAAAAGCAACTAGTTAGGTTTGTTATTATAGAAAAGATACAGTACAAGTTTAAAATGTAAAAAAAAACATCAAAAAAGGTACGAGTTATACATTTTGTCTTAGTAGATAAAAAGATGCAAGCTAATTTTGTCATTGTAGAATTAAGAGAATACGTTTGCCGGCATTTATTTTTATAATTTTTTTTTAAAATGGGGGACTAGGTATAAACCGTAGGCACTGTTTATCATATATGGTTGTGCATGTGATCAGGGCATTTTTAGGCAGAATTTTCTTTTGTTTAACTAGCATTTTAATTGCAAATGTACAGTATTTCATCCACCAAAAAGGACTTTCGTAAGGCTGTGTTCAGATGAAAGAAGCACAGCATGAATAATGGAAAGGCCAGCGGGGTCTCTGGCATCCTGTTTGAAGCAAGCACACACACACACACTCAGCTCCCCAGTGTACGTCCACTACGGGACAGCCTCTGTGAGTGCCTGCAGACGTGAGCAAAGGAG
Organism: Carassius gibelio; assembly: GCF_023724105.1. Classification (NCBI taxonomy): domain Eukaryota; kingdom Metazoa; phylum Chordata; class Actinopteri; order Cypriniformes; family Cyprinidae; genus Carassius; species Carassius gibelio. The sequence goes on from NC_068420.1 coordinate 18,319,373, forward strand.
ATGATATTGAAGCCCTGCCTCCACCTCCACTCCACGTCCTTTATGACCTGTGTATTTCTTGCATTTCCCTCAAAGCACTCTCATTTAGGATTACTACAAACACTCATTGTCATGAAACACCATTCTTTTTCCACCTCATTACTGTTTTATCAGTCTCTCGATGTCCAGGCACCACCCAGCTTTATTTCTGTATCATTTTCAAAATAAATTACTCAGAAGCTAGTAATGCTTTTCCTGTTATGGTACCACCTCAATTTTCCTGCTTCTGTCTCTCACTGTTTCTTTCCCCCTCTCTTTTCTTTTGTGTGTTTTGTACACCGGAGATTGAGGGAGAGGTTCAGGACCCTACATGCAAAAGTAGGGGTTATCTTTGATTGCTGTTGACAGGGTCCAATATCCTGGGGAACTAAAAAAGAGCCAGGAATTGGGCAAGTCTGAACAAGTCGCCCGGTCACAACTGTCAGCACTGCAAACATGGAACGAGTGACTCAGTGGCTTAAAATGACATGAGGGCTGATACTGCTCTGAATGGAGACTTTGCCACCCCTTCGTTTAGACTGACCGCTTGGCTTGACCGTAATGATTTAACAAGCCAGACTGTGTGCCAGCCGATTGTCTACGCCCGTGTGTACGAGAAACAGTTCCCCAGTTGCAGTGGAAACCTGCTTCTGTTTTACAGTAATGGGTAGAAAAACGTCTGGCTCATGGCTGTCCTCATTGAGGAAATATAATATGTTTTGTTTAATTTTTCCCTCTGCACACTTTTCCCTGGCATTGAGGATTCGTTAGAGTGGTTTTGGGAACAAAGGCTCTGGACCCCCACACATTTTTGGCAAGGCAGCTGTGTCTTGGCAAGGGGAACACATTGCATGAATCATGTTCTCTACTGCTGTGGCCAGTCAGGTTTTGACAGCTGGGCCACTATACCCATGCCCGAAGGAAGTGTTTATGCACAAACGCTGGTCCTCTGCTGGGAGGCAGTCAAGGCGTCAGAGTGAAGCGGAGCAGACAGACAGACTGGCACAGGCCCAGATAGGCCTCAGATGGGCCAAATCCTTCTCTCTGAAATGCTTTACATTAGCACTATTGGTCTGTGCTCTTTTTCACAAATACAGATACAAAGACGTGTTATAAACTTGCCCCATTCATGTCATTCCATACCTGTTGTAGTACTCAACTTTTTTTTGTTCACTTACGTTACATTTACAAATTTAGCAGATGGTTTTATCCAAAGTGACTTACAGTACATTTCAAGTAAACTTTTTTTTTTTTTTTTTGCTTCATGGGTTTCCTGGGAATCAAAGCCATGATTTTTTTTTATTGTTTCTTCAGATCAAATATGAAATGCTACAGTAATTCCAAATAGTCTCATTGTCTATATTGTTTTTACACATTTTTTGGATTGTACATAGGCTGCATTCCACTTAAACACAATTATACTTTTATATAAACAAACCCATCCACATAGCATTTTGTTGGTCACTGTGGTTTAAAGGTCACACCAAATTTGCGAGTTTATTGAGATGGTGTAGAGGTCATGTACTCATTGAGACCATCCGCTCCTCCCTTGTGGTCAAGTTTGGGAGTTTTCCATTTGTTTGTCCCAACCTGGGTCCTCGCTACTGAGACTAGCTTTGGAATTCCTGTCTAGCCATAGAGCTGCCCTGAATTACCACTTTGATTGGCAAGAACCATTAAAGCTACAAATCAACTCTTTATCAGGAGCCTGTCCCCACTATCCCACCATCGTTGCAACTTTTGGCTCAGTTCAGGCTCAATTTTTGGTATGGTGTGTGTCAAGAGATATGGGGTGTCTCAGGGCAGCCAAATATCTGTGGTTAGTGTGTATCGGTCGTCAGTTAAGACTGTGGACTCGGAGGAAGTAGCAGTGTGGCCCACCCAGTGAGACTGACAGAGGGAGCTGTTTACAAGCATTTCCTGCTCTCCTGTCTGGTAATGAACTTGTTAATAGACTTTCAACATTACCCAAACATGCACTCATCATTAAAAGTCCTGAAAATGCGGTCACATGCAAAGAATGTATCAGATTTATACATTTTGTTTGACTTTAACTCCTTGGTGCAAAATAAATCAAATTTGGCATAGGTCCATTTCTCGCAGCAGTGATTGGCCAAGGGGAAATCTTGATAAGCATGAGAAGAAAAATGAATGTCTCTGAGGAGATATCGGCAAAACAACCAGGTCTTGATCTCACTCCCATTGGAGGGTTTTGCTAGCTAACTTGCTAGTACATTTAAATAGTACAACCTTTTAATTTATACTCCCAAACTAGTTCATTCTGTTTTCTTTGGGTACTTGCATTTCTTTCTGAAGATAAAATGTTAATTTTTTCCCCTTCATTTATGGGAATTTAAAGAAACATCAGAAACATTTAAATGGGAGCTTCTGTTTCTGTCTTATAGTTTAGCTATCTTCATAGAGCAAAAAGTGGACATAAGACAGCGACTAAAGGGTAGAGGGTGGTGCTTTATGTACTGAAACCCCATCTACTGCTAATGCTTTCAGACTGGCCCAAGTCATGCCAGCTGTTCCCGTTTGACTGATCGTGGAAGTGATTGTGGGATGTGAGTCACTAGAGTTCACCAAGAGTGCTAGTGTTAGGGTGGTTACTGATTTGGAGTGACTGCAGACTCTGTTCATTGAAACTAACTCGAAGAATCTTTAAAGGTGAGCTAGGAAATGCTATATACATCAGACTAAAGGTGAAGTCTATGATTTCAGACATTAGCGTCAGTAAACAGAATTGGCAAAATAAGAAATATTTCCTGAACACTCCCACTTTTATTTGTATTTTTTTTTTTATTCAGAAAGGTCCTTTCCATATAAAATTTTCCACCACAATGCAATGCTACAAACTATGACAACCTTTCATTTCCTAATAGGTGTCCCGAGTTGTTCCTAATGTCAGGATGATTGTGTAGATATTGCTTGATAGTTGCTATGCTGTTCTGAGTAATTGTTGGGTATTAGTAGGTGGTTGCTTACGGCCCAAGCCCAACCCCAAGTTTATATATGTTGGTTGCTCAATATGTCTCCAGTTCCTCCTGTAACATTAGTCTGTGCCCCCTTTATGAAATATATTGAGACCAAAAGCAATAATACATTGGTCTTCACAAATCATTATGAACCAGTGTATTTTAAACATGAATGCATTGTTTCCTGTTCATGTACAGTTTATTGTGTAAGTTCAGGGCTTGACTTATAGAGGGGTGGGGAAGGGGGAGTCGGTTAGTCTAACAGGGACAGATGTTGGGTTGAACCCAACAACAACATTTTTTTTCCATGCTTTAGTCTTCCTTTTTTCACAGAGGGGTGAGGGGGGACATGTCAAATGAGACATGTCAATGCGTAATTGATGCATCCAGCACTTTCTGTATAATGTATTACATGCTATTCCTAACAACTACTTTTATAACATAATTAAAATAGGGGCCGGGACTCGATTAAAATAATTAATCAAACTAATTAGAGGCTTTGTAACTAATTAATCTAAATTAATCGCATTTTAATCGCATATAAATATTTGACCTGAGAACAGTGAGAAGTAATTTTTTTCACATGGATTTATAGTATACCATTGAATAATGACTGAATACATAAGCTTAAGCAACAAAATATTGTTTATTTTTGTTCAAACGAGTCTAGCAGACCAGTGTAATTTTTGCCATGAAGTGTAGCAATAGCATATTTAGAAACAATTTAGAAATAGTACATTTCAGAAATTCAGGAAGCTTATAGGTGCTGGAACCTTCTGTAAAGGTTTTTTTTTTTGTAAAACACAATACTGTCAATTACATTCAGAACATTGGAAACCCTGACTATTAGAAAACATCTCTCTGTTGCTTCAGAGGCCATAACATACTAAGTCCAACTCTCAATAACCTTGGCCAAAACAATAAAGAGTTCAACATAAACTGTTGCACCAACAAAATAATACATAGTTCAACATAAAGTGTAAAGTTCACGCTAGCTGCTATATGTTTTGCGTTCAGGTGATACTTGAGACTCGATGTGCTGCAGTGATATGCGGAGCGACCGCTAGTTGGTGCTTCGGTATAATCGGTCCGCCGAAACTCATCCAGTGAGAAACGTTCCGCGGTGCAAAAATAAGTTATTAAAAATGCGGGAATTTTTTTTCTGTAATTAATTAATCTTAGTTAACGCGTTATTTTTTGTGTAATTAATTAATCTCAATTAACGCGTTAAAGTCCCGGCCCTAAATTAAAATGAACATTTAGTGCTGCATTTACATTTGAAATAGTAATATTAGAAGCAGAAGTGTTTGCCATAGCCTGAGATAAGAGTTTGTACACATTGTTTAAAAATTTGTGCTAGCCAACAATAAGGCACTTGTTTAAGGTACATTAATGTTTTGGTAGACAGTCATATGGTGACTTGTTTTTGTTAATAATCCTGTCAGTCAGGGCTTCAAAACTTTTCAACTCCACTCTTGGATTGTCATGCGAATGGGTCCCCCGCCGGTCTTTAGTCATAGTGAATCTTTTTTTTTTTTTTTTTTCAAGGAAAGTTTACTACAGGTGAAGGAACAGACATTTTTTGGCATCCATTTTAGTACTCTGTTACTAAGGTCCTGTTTATAATAGGCTTGGTTCTTGTACTTTCACTTGGCTGGACTCTATGTTTATAGTGTGGGGTTTCGCATTCCAAGATGGTATTGTTGGAGTGCCACTGCTGAGCCTTGGAGGCCAAGCTGTTGATTTTAAGTTTCACTTGTTTTTTTTTTTCCTCTCTTTTTTCACTATTCTTTGGTCATTTTGCTCATTTAAAAGTTACTGCATTTGTTACAAAGAACCGGCCAAAATAATAGATCATCCCAGTAGAAGCATTTGTTTCAGAAAGGCACTGCTTTTTCTTAGCTGTTAACCTAAACAGTCCCTGTTTTCTCCTGCTGTTGCCATACCACCACATGGAAATAACCTATATGTGGATATATGCGCATATATGAAACCTATATGCAGTGTATATCCACATATATGCTGCATTTATGCACATATACGATAATATATATATGCTGCATATATGCCATATATATTGTATATATGCTGCATATATGCTGCATATATGCCATATATATTGCATATATGCGTGTATAAATGCTGCATATATGCGTATATATGCCACATATAGGCAAAATAGAGGTGCATACATGTGCATATACTGGAAATATAGGTCTCCTGTATTGCTTCTTCATATTCACATATAAGCTCTATACATATAAGTTATGTCTTCTATACAGCTAATGGCAGGTTCTGGTCATTTTGTAGCTCATATCCCATTTTTGACTGTCATACATGATGCCTAGCTCCTATTTTCTATTATCAAGGCAAAAACTAAGAATTAACGAAAAAAATTATGCAAGAACTTCTGTCCTAACATGTGAAATTGGTATCACATGTAATTGGCATGTTTTGGAATTTAACTATATATTAACATGATATACAGAGCCAGACAGTAACGGAGTACATTTACTTGAGTACAGTACTTTAGTACAATTTTGAGAGATCTGTACTTTACTCGAGTATCATTTTTGGGGAGTACTCATGACTTTACTCTAGTACATTTGAGAGGCAAATATTGTACTCTTTACTCCGCTACATTTCTATCCATAACCGTAAGTACCCTTTACTTCTTCGGCCCCATCCACACGGAGACGCACCCCCGATCTTTTTTCCCTCGTCTCAAGAAATATCCGCGTCCACACAAAACCGATGTAGTATACATGCCAGACCAGCATGTGGCGCTGTAATTCTGCCACAGAGATACACTTAAACAGTCCCTCCAGAAAAACGTGATAATGCGATCGCGTGATTTAATGCATAATCAGCCAAGGGCTGCATATTTATGCGGGGGGTGCATTTTTTCAAATACGCCGCACTTTCGTCGCATAAATTGCCGATTTCAGGAAGCAAAATATGCGGAGGTAGCATGATTTCATAATAATAATAATTTTCGTTGCAAAAAGTCACATATCTTAGCAGAAAATTAAAAAATGTTGCGTTTACTTCACACAATTAAATCTCCATTATTTTCCAATGGGAACCTTATGAAGTGACGTAATTGCGCGACGTGAACATCATCTGTGAAGCCCGCCAAGACCGTGCGAAGCAGTTAACCAGTGTAATACATGGCAGTGGGGACAAATTATTTTGAGAGAGGGATGAGGATGAGGATGGCGAATGATAGGCCACTATTAGAGGCTACACAGTTAGCTTTCATTTTCACAGTGGACTGTTGTAGTTTCATTCAGAAGTTGATGCACCTCTACAGTTGTAAGATTGTACTTTTTTGTTACAGAATAGTACCAAAACCTTACAGTTGTAAGTATATTAGTAGTATGTAAAATAATTTACGTTGCAGTAAGAGATTGCACTTTGCAATTCCTGTAAAACAGCATTTGTATATTTGTGTGTATATTTTATTTGTATTCATTTTTACAGAAGTTGTTGAATATTCCTTTTGTAAAGCTAGAGAACTTGTTTGACTCAATGTTTTGTAAGTTTGAGCCATGTGTTAATTAAGGTCTGAAATAAAACAGAATGAGAACTTAAATATTCTGTGATTTAGTATGCTTGCTTATCATAGGAAGTCATAAGAAATGAGTCATTACAGTAAGGTAGTAGCCTAGTGAGAACAGGGTGTTGGGGGGGGGGGTCATCTTTTTTTCTGTTTTTCATCAAACCGCAGTTTTTGCAAGTTCCCGCAATTTCATCGCATAAGATTGCAAAAATATCCCGCATATTCCATCGCATTTTTTAAGAAAACCTGCCGCAAAATCAAGGTATATGCCCGCAACAATCACAAAAAAAATCCGCGTTTTTCTGGAGTAACTGCTTAAAACGGAGAAGAAGACATGGATTTGCTGATAAACCTTGCGCGTGGTACACAAGCGAACATGGAAGAATACATTTATTAATCAGTGTTAATGTTAGCGTTCAGTGTTTGTTCATGTTTTTTTTTTTTGCTGTTACGTGATGTAGTGGTGTTTGACTAGGGGCGAGACGCGGTCTGATGACACCATATTTTCAGAAAATGTACGGATTCACCGTCGAGACGCAACGCAAAGGTGCAGTTTTCAAATATATCCACTCTGGGACCCGGTTTCAAAACATCGGTTTCACTCTTCCAAAACGCCAGATCCGTGTGGACGAAAATGCCTATCCGCTAAAAAAAATTGTGCGCCAAAAAAAAAAGGAAAAAATAAAATAGTGGGCCGGAATGGGCGGCTAAAAAAAACAAAGCGGGATAGGGAGGTTGCCTAGCGACATGATGGAGAAGATGTCAATAGATGATGTAGAAAAGAACCTAATGTTATTTATTAGTGTTGTTTTTTGAGCACAGCCCCTCGTTGCCATTTGTTAATTAGTTCAAGAGGCGTGATGATGCCAGTGTTATTGAGCAGGCTGCCTAAGTTTGAATGTTTTTATTCTTATTTGTATTTTTCAAACAGAATACCTGCGACATTTGGCTAATAATTGTAAAACTGTTTTTAATGTAGCCTAGTTTATCATATTATGTATGTTATTTTTGCAAAGCAGTCTATTTTTATGTGCAAAGTTATAAAAAATTATATTTGAATGTATTGTGTGTTTTGTCTTTTTTTTCTTTTTTTTTTTTTTTACATGCAGGCCAGGGAAACGAAACAAACAACCCCATGAATCTCTTTAATAATATAAATATAAATACGTGTTTTTTTCCCTTCAGGACGGGAGAAGACACAAAATCAATGCATCTCTATTATTGTGCGGGAATTAATTGTCAGAGTTTTGCGGGTGCGAGCGGGAGTGGACATACATATAGCGGGAGCGGGCAGGAGTGTAACACATACGTGCGGGAGCGGGCGGTAATGGTCAGAAATTCGGCGGGAGCGGGATGAAGAAAACAGTCCCGCGCAGGGCTCTAGTCTCTGGTATGGAGACGTACCAGCAGCACTAGCACATTGTCTCTCTGTCTTCATGCACAAGGCCTATTCTCCCTTCCTGTCTGCCAAAAATATTGACAGTGTTTTATAAGGGCTAGGCCCCTGAGATATGGTGATCTATTTATTTCAGCAAGTTTTTCAGAGACCGCAGTGGAGAGCAGAGCTCCAGAAAATGATACTGTGTTCTGTCCAGTGAAGTGAGATTAATGAATAATTTCTGTCAGTAACATTAAGCATTAAAGATTTTACAAGTGTAGATATTTATTACTTTTAGAAGGAAGCATAACGCATTTTTCAAAACTGCTGTTTCACAAAAACTAAATGGAACGTAGTAAGGATGATAAAGTTGATAACAAACAGACAGACAATCTTCAAACCTTTAACAATTGCTGCTTTTCTTACAGGCTCAGCAGCAAACCTTCCAGTTCCCAGATATCTTTCCTGAGAAGGATAAGCAGCATGAGGAGGGCTCTGTTGAGGAGATGCAGGAGAAGTTCATGGAGGATGAGCGTCAGAGGCAGAAATCAGATCCCAGAAGAGGAGGAGTTACTGAATGGTTTGGCCTCTAGACCGAGAAGTGTTGAATGAAGAATGACTTCAGAGAGGCAGCAGCTGAATGAAGAATGTGGTTATTGTAGATTATGTATTTGTCCAGGAAGAGCCATTTACAGTGATCTGACCAGCATCCATTGAGGGCCATTTGGAGAGATCTGATCTGACCCAATGGAAAGACAGATTCTCTGAGAGAAAGCTTGGAAATCCATTACTCCATTAGAATCATGTGCTCTGTCAACGAACGCTGATGTCTACATAGCATATGATCACTCCTGAGCATCTGCCATGTCATGAAAGTCTTTCAGGTTATGTTCTCCTCCCACAGGTCTCAGAAACTTGCTCAAGCAAAGGTCTCCCTTGTGAAGTTCTTGAGCATACATGTTTCCTTTTCTTTAAAGTTCCTCCAATGTTTTCCTTTTTGCTCTCGCTGATCTTCAAGTTCATGAACTACTTGCGGTAAAATGGTCAATCTAATGAAGCGACTCTCCAGTTCTTTGTGCAAAACCATACTCTTAATGTTGTTCCTGAAAGCTCTTTTTAAAAAAACTGCATACTTCAATTCCAATAAAACAGTACAGCATGACTTATTTTTGTGTTTTCTTCAACTTGGCTATTCCCCACAGATGTGTTGGATAACCACTTGCCAGCTCACATGCCAGAGCAGTTTACTTCACCCAGCCAACCTGTTGTTCACCAGGGTGAATGTCAATATTGATAACATTTGTCTACTGTTTTGTGCTTGTACTCAAGTGCCCCCTGCATTGCAATACAGCAATTTGATTTAAGACAAAAAATGCCTTGTAAGGGACCAGCTGGGCAACAAAGAAAGAACCCTTAATTTTTTCCCAGTATCCTCATTGCTTGAATGAATGAGGAGAGCATGCGTTATATTCGGGAAGTCTCGTTGTGGTTGCCAAGGTTGGCCCCCTTCATCCTTCTCCTCAACAACCCAATCAACTCCCCCTCTCTTGCCCAAACCTTATAAAAGCCCTGAAACACAATGCATTTAACGGAGAACTCACACACCTGGCACAGATTTCCTGATTTGTTAACATAATGTTCCCAACACATTGATATTGACCATAATGTTCTGGATTTGGGAAGACTTGGTTCCTTGATCTCAGAGCAGCAGTAATAGGAGTTATATGGTTGCTTTCCAAGATTATTGCTTTGTTTTAAAATGATGCTCCCCTACTGGTGATAAAAACAAAATGTGACCTCAGAATTTTTAAGAGGTACGGGAAAGAGAATACAGAACTGAGGAATTATGGAAGATGGATCATTACTAAAAACTAGATGTGCCATCCAGCAGATGCACACGTTCTCTTGTCCCATCTAATCTACTTTCTAACCTTCTTCATTCTTTAATTTAATAAGAAATTGACAGTGTGAGCCATGTTCGCAGTTCATTCTAATGGAAGAGGCTTGAATATTTAACACAGACTCTCTCTGCCTCTCATTCAGGCTCTTGTAAGAAAAGTGGGCATGACCCTATTTTTATGCCAAGTTTGGAACTGACATGACATCATCGGCTTAAGATAGAAGATGACGTTATTGAAACTGTGCACGCTCCCATCTCTAGCTGTAACATGAGATTGACTTCCATCACTACACTCTTGCCTACATCAGATTGTCACTAATGTTGTCAGCTCGCTTCTCCATAAACCCATGACCCATTTTAACCCTAAACCTAAATCACACAACATAAAATGATATTGTCAATGATTTTTTAACTGTTAAATCCACAATATGTTGTATCAACATGCAGAACCCCTCAGTGAATACATCTGTTTGATAGTTCCGTTTTTCCTTCCACCATAAAATTGTGCATGGGCCAATTTTAAGCCAATTTGTTTGCCTTCACGTAAGTGCATGACTGGTAGGGAATAGCTTTGTTAGCATTCTCCAAATACGCACTATTCAGATGACGTATTATAAACTGTAGTTTGTTTCTCTCAGAGAAGTAGAATTTATAAGATCTATCAGGAAAGATAAACTAACCTTTTCAACAATAAAGACTATTTCACAGTTATTGTTCGTTTAATAAATGTGAGCTTTTGCAATCATCCTGTGTGGTCTACTGTTTCATACAGTAATAAGGGCTCCGTCCCCTGATAGTAAAATATGTTGTCATTCTTGACTCATGGCTGTGGCTGTTTTTCAGTAATACTCGGGCCTTGGAGAGACACATCTGCGTCTTTAAAATAAACATAATCTCTCCACAGCTTCAAACCCAGCAGAATTTCTTGCTGACAACATTCAATTGAATGTTGATCTTAAAGCTAATGGGCAAGTGTTAGATTGTGATGCTCCTTTAGTTCCAGGGCATGGTGCCACCTCCAGCAAAGGATGGTCTGATAAATACTCTTCCTATAAATAGTTGTGAAACAAATCTTGTGGAAAAAATAAAAAACTTTTCATGCACTACACATTTTAGTGTCTCTGAAAGATGTTCTCTAAGACAACCAGAGCAGGTCCATAGTGAGAAGGATATTTGGACAGGAGCCATATACATTCCTGACACCCCCAGGTTTCTGTTGGTTCATTTGAGCTCAGCCAATGCACTCTGTCACCTCACATTTTCTGTCTTGGCCTAGTGCGAAAACAGCAGTGTTTTTAGCCAAGCAGGAAGCACATATGCACAGCTGAATTGAACGGAGATGTGCAGTAATATACCGTAGTTTACAAATAAAAATACTGAAAGAACTTCCCTAATATGAAGAGTATCTAATGTAAACAAGAATAAGAAACCCAACAAAACTAACTAAAGGTTGTGACAACCAGATGTGTATGCTTTTTCAGCATCTGCTCTCCATTTATCCAAACTTAAAGATGATGCTGTTTTCTCTCTTTCTCTCTCTCTCTCTCTCTCTCTCTTTTTTTTTTTTTTTTTTTACATTAACAAAGGAGAGGAAACAATCAGGATTTCAGGAAATGGCTGAAAGTCAATTTTGCCAGCACAGAGCATGTGAACTTCCCATAATGCCACATATACTTTAAACATTTCCTGCCAAGTAATGTCAAATCTTTTCAACAAATTGGTTGATCAGGTTCACAAAATGATTCACTCATTCAAATCAACGTTTAGTAGTTCTTAAATTAATAATCGGTGTATAATGGCACAAAAGTATGCCTTGATACTTAGTGCAAATGGTGCTTTTGTGTTTTTGAAGCTTGCCTGTTTTGATAGCCATGCAATGTAACTTCGTGAAAAAGAATGACTAGTACATTTGTTATTTGTATTCCATGACAGGTTTGGAATGGCATTAGGGTGAGTAAATGGTGAAAGTATCTTGTTGAGTCTGGTTATTTAAATACTATTTAGTTAAATGTAAATTTGGTTGCACAGTTTGGCTCTCCCTTGAATAAGTCTTGAATAAGCAGTATAATTATGCAGCGATAATTAAATGGCAATGCATACGTGGTCAGTTGATTTGAGACATCCTGCATTGATTTATTTCTTGGAAAAAGCCTTCAAACAAGAGCTTGCAGATCCCAAACATCAAGTAATCAGTCAAATCTCAAAAGTGTGTGTATTTGTTGCACATTTCAAAACAGAAAAAAAAAAAAAAAGTCTGATCCAGCACGTTCACATTTCTTACAATAGATCGGTTTCATCTTGACACAGGTTATTACACTCATACTATTTCATTTTATTTTTTACCAGTGATGTGTTTGAAAGTCTCCTGTATAGTGGTGTGCTTTAGAGGAGTAAATAAGATCCCCCGGCACCCCATTAATGCTTATCTGCAATCAACAATGCCTTATACCCACTGGGTGGTCTTTGTCAAAAGCAGCTGTTCAAGAAATGCATTTGCATTTTAAACAAGCTAATAATCATAATGAAACCAAAAAGAACAGGAGGTGGGGCTGTTTTGATGCTCTGAATGTAACAGAAAAGGGTTTTAGTCTTGACAGTAAGTGGCCACCCAACCTGCACCTTTAAATGCATAATCAGTGGAATCATGCAGATGAGAATCATTTAGACAGTGTTCATTCTTTTTGCAATGATTTGCCTTACTGTTGTAGGTTCTCCTAATGCAAGGCTATGCCAAATGCGAGCTTGATTTTTCTGGGTTTTAAAGCAGGAATCCTCAACATCCCACCCAAACTGCAGGACAAGAAGCAAGATGGGGAACCATGAAATGATAATTGAATTGCATCTCTTGAAATATTCGAGTCTGATTAAGTGATATCAGGTGGGAAATACAATACATGTTTGAGGATTTCTTTTAGAGATTCTTAAACGTCTGAGAATGCTGTGGTTTTTTATTTAATGGTTATGTGTCGCCCCCCTTGGCCTTATCCAAACAGAGTCATTGGAATAGTTTAGGCAGCACAGCATTGTTAATCACTGAAAGAACACACACACACTCACACACATCCTCTGATCTCATTCAAGCGAGACCAATAGGTGATTGGAATGCCAACCCCCTCAAGAGAATTTCATGTGTTTTTGTAGGGACGGTGCATGAATTGTACATTTTTGGAAACCTCAGCCAACCTTTAGCTCAGAGGGAAACTTTGTGATGTGTCCCGGTTCTCATTTGCATCCACTTCCTTTAGCTCAGCTGTGAAGATTGGTACCTACCCTGCACCAATCCAAATGCGTGGCCTCATCCCACCATGATTTTTAAGGACATATTTGTTTCTCAAGGAGGCATGCGAGGTGATGGCAAAGCCTTTCCCCAGCCAGGGGGGTCGGGTGGGGGGCGCTGACCTTTCAACCCATCTTTCAAATGTCAAGCAGCCTGGAAAGGGAGGCGTTGGGGTCATGTGGTTCTCTAAGGCAAAAGCTCAAGGGTTTGGCACCAGGCCTCACACAGATCCTGGATAATTAAACACAATGCGATACAGATCATTACTGACTCCAGAACTCCTGGTTTGCGGGCAGGGGAGTCTCGAAAAAAGACCTCTTGATTCAAATTGGTGCTTCTAATCAAGAGCTGCCATTCCTCAATCTCTTGTCTGCATAAACTTGATCCACAATTGCCTTTTTGTTCAAAACAATCACATGTTTGTTGATAAGCAGCAGACCAAAGAGAGTGGGAGAAGAAGAGGAGTTTTGCGTGTGTTGGATGAAGTGAGTACAAGAATGAGAGATGGGATGGCGAGAAAGAACGACTGCGATAGGGAGGGAGTGAGGGAAAGAGAAAGGTCCTGTCCTCAGCACTGGTGGTGTGGTATGGTTTGGGTTATTTTGCGGCTGAAGCCTTGAAAAAGGGAGGCGTAGCGGCGCGCACATACCCGCGGCACTCAAATAGATCTTCCATTGGGAGGTTTTAGGCTTCAAAATGGTTTCCTGTGACGTCGATTGTATGTTTGATTTGCGCTTTGCAGGGTTAGAGTTATTCTCTGGGGGGTAGAATCTAGCACGCTTTCATTTCCGCTCACCCAACAGCCAGCACAAAGTTGGCAGTGAGAAGGCTTGGGATTGTAAAGACAGATTTCCCCTTACTGTTAGAAGCACATTTTTTGTTTTTCTGTGGCTGTCGCCGTTCCAAGACTTGTGCTTGCAACTTGATGAATTGTTCCTTATAATTGGACTGTTTTTTTGGCGGCTGCTGGGTTTGGTATGGTTAAAAAAATAAAGAAAAAAAATATCACAATTCTTGGCCAGGGCGAAACGCCTCAGTACTAATTGCACACAGTGGATACTGGATGGGAAATGGTTGCAGGAGAATTGAATCCAGGTTATGTTAGTTCAGCTGGCACTTTGTGGTGTGAGAAGCCATGCAGTCCCTGGTGAAGACGAACAGTGCCCGGGAGTTAGCGTCAGGTCTGTTGTCGTTGGATTGAATAGGCTTCTCGTTTGTAGAACCGTCTCACATTCCATGAAAACCATCGCATTTATTGTCTTCTCCACACGCAAAGTGGAGATGTCAGGCTTGGACAGCACACTGAGGACTCATCTTTCTAGCTCGGCACGTTCAAGCAGATGTCCTGCTAGGCCTATAGGAGCCATAATAAACTAGGAAAGGTGAAATAATGTAACAGCATTGAAGAAATGTATGGGAAAATGGGGATTCTTTTTAGTACAACCCATTTTATTATCCTCAATGTATCAGAAACCCATCAATGAGATCAATGTGATTAAATGGAGAGTAAATTTAAGAACAAATCTCCTATTTGATTAGTTTACACAAAAATTCTTTCACGTAATGCAACAATTTTCTTAGTTAAAGAACACAAAATAAGATTGCAAATGTGTTTGCCCCATACAATGAAAAAATCCATTGGAATCTATGAGGAAGTGTTTGGTGGACTATCCTTTTAATGCATACAACTGCAAAAATTGTGCAACCTCTGACTTTGTCATTTCTTTTTGGGATTTTAGAAGAATTATATGCAATTAAATTAAATAAAAAAGTTGTATGAGCTATAAATGAACAACTTATAAGCAATTTTGTCTATTTTAACTATTCATTTTGTTGCAATATGATGTCTGTATTTCATTTTCTAAGAGTAAATACTCAACAAACAACCACTATCCTATTTTTCAGCTTGAAAATGTAAAAACACCAACAGCAGGTCTTCAATGAGTTGTAAACAGAGAGGATGTTTATTTTGAGGCTTTCCAGGGGTCGGAAAGTCAAGATGATGAGCTACATCACAATCTAATGATATAAAAAGTACACAGGAGATTATCAAAATGTTATGGCATTATATGCATTTAGAAAGAAGATTGTAATCTTTCTAAGTTCTTAGGCAGATTTCAGCTGGCCTTCTTCCCATCCTGTAAATGTGCTTCACGCTTTTATTGTCAGACTTTTAAAAGTTTTTTTTCTTTTTTGTGAAGCCAGTGAGATCAAAAACAGCGGCCTATTATTTAATGTTATTGTAAGTGAATCCTTGACTTTTGTACTTAGTAACAAGAAAAGGAAAAACAACGTTAGCTACGCTAATCTGAGGCCAGAACAAGGCATGTGACCAAACATTTTCTGCCCCTGGGGGTGTCCTGAGTTTGGTGTTCTGTACAAACATTGGCCTGGTCCTGTGTATTTCTGTTTTTTTGGAGAGCAGACAAAGGGAACAGCTTCATCTAGTCTCAAAGTAAATCTTTGGTGTTTACAAAAAGACCACACAACAACATCATAGCAGCCAATCTATTTGTAATTAAAATGTTTTTCTTTTTCATCCCAATGATGTCTTCATTCAGACATCAAATCCATCTGTTTTGACTGAAAGTTGTTTTCCTGACTAGCCTCTGAAACTATTTACCTTCACCTCAGTTGAGGATACGTGGAGGTTGGGGATGATCAGCATTACAGCAGTAATCGTGATTTATGATGACTTAATAGAAATAGTATTTCACTTACAATGATATCACTTTTTTTATTTATGAGTATTTATTTCCTGACCATTTCCTCATTCTTCTGATGACTCCTTAGTCTCTAAACTGCATTCCCATTATGCAGTGCAACAACAATATTCATTAAAATAGTTCATTGTAATTAAAAATGTTTATTTAATTAGATTTAAATCAACATCTGTGCTGATAGCCTCGTGGGCAGAATGCCAACATGTAGCGCTTCAGATGTCCCAAATTTGATTCCCAGTTTGCGGCCCTTTCCCCATCCCATCCCCCTCTATCTCCCATGTCCTGCTTCATGTCTAGCTACTGTCCTGTCATAGTAAAAGGCAAAAACCAATAAAATAATAATAATATTAATTAAAAAGACTACTCGATTTGTGTTTTTGTGTTGATGTATTTGTGTTGATGTATTTTTATGCGTATAATTGCACCCGCCATTAGCTTGGCAATATTAACTTATTATTAGCGAACCACAAACTTCACACGCTTTTTGTGTAGTACAGCGTGTTTCTGACTATCTACAATGTTCCCAGTCAGTCACCTATTAGTTGCCATTTCAGTTATAATTTTGTCTTCGGGTTACATTTGTGAAATTTGACAGGCAAAAAAGTCCTTTGTCGATAGTTTAACAATGTACTGTATAAAGCACAAGTCACGTGGCAGTTACTTTCAGACTACGCAACTTTCTGTCGGTCAACGCGACAAATTTTGGCAGCGTTTTGATTTGTTGCCCAAACCCATTGCAAAATCTAAGTGGGAAAATCTTTTGTCCCACAACTGTAAATGAAAATTCCCTCAGGCACATTTCCAGTTTGCTTGGATTCCTATTTAAATGACCAGATGTCGCCCGCAAAATTTCACAAACAAAACTAAATGGATAATCTGTAATCTATGGCTGGAGATACTGGTAGAAATTTTGGAAGCAAAAACATTCATTGTCAATATTGCAGTGATGATCCTCAAAAATAAGTCCTTTTCAAACTAAGCAACTTACTGTCAATGTGACAAATTTGAGTAAACAACTTGAACGCAATACATAATCTAAGTGGGGAAGTCACCAAGCAGCTTTCTATTGGTCAATACAGCAAATTCTCTGGACGAGCTTGAACCTAATACAAAAATGTGATACACATTTAGAAGACAGTTGCCTATATAGATTGCAGACAGCAAGGCATTTTACTAGGTCTCTGACTGTCAGTTTGTAGGCTTGCAGTCATTTTTTCTGTTCACGTGTCACGTTTTACACTCGTGCTGAATCTACGTGTCATATGTAGACTCAGGTTGGAGTCAGATGATTCAGCTTTCCCTTGTAAGCAGATCGGAGAGTGCTTTTAAACCCCTCTCCCCCTACTTTTACAAGAACATTAAACATTTAATGGGAGCAAAAACAATGTAAAATAGTACTTCCTGCTCGGCAATGTTTTGCACACCATTAAATGTGAAGTTATATAATTGTGAATTGGCAAATGGGTTTGCTTTTCTCCACGTCAAGCATAACTTTACTGTGAATATAAAAATCACTCATACAAATTTCTACCAGCATCTCCTGCCGTACCGTCCAGATCATGCATTACAAATAGAAGTAAATGATTCATGTGTGCTGTTTACTGGCAACAAGCCTTCCTTTGTATCACGCTGAGGAAAAACTGATGTAAAGGAGCTCAGCAGAGAGCAATTGAACTTTTTAAAAGGGTTGACAGTCATAAAACAGCATTTTCTAACTCAAAAGGCACTGCATTAATATGTTCAAAATACGTGGGGAATTTCTTTAAACCCAAAAACTAAGTTCAAGCCGGTTGAACTTTCTTCTGTGGTATTCAAAAGGATACATTCTGAAGAATGTTCTGGTCACTTTGTTTCATGCAATCTTACAAATGGGCTGATCATACAAATCTTATGAATGGCCTTTTTCCATATTGATTTTTTTGGTATGCTTTGATGCTTATAAAATCGTTATTTTACACTAAACTGTCTGTTTTAACCAGCATTCGCTTTGTGTGTTTTTTAAGGTTAATGTGATATATGTATTTGGCAAAAAACATGGAAATATATGTCTTTTTACATTTAATGACATAAAGACTTCAAACTCCCTCCAAAGGACGGCACATTTACCACAACCAGAATTCCTAGAAATCCCCTCTGGAATTCCTAGAAGAAAAAAAAAGAAAGAAAAAAACCCTCAAGGCTGGCTTTCTTCAAACAAACCCCTGCTCACAGAGCAACGTCTTCAGTCAGACATCTTTGTTTTTGGCAGAAGCTAAACAGATTGTTGACCTCACAGACGCAACTCACCCTGGCTATGCTGCTTTATGAGAAAACAGAGAAATGTCATCTATCAAGTTCTTCATCCTGCTGATGTTTGACATAATGTTAAGAAATCCCAAAAGCTCTGAAGATCAGAGACAATCTGCCAAAGTTTAAGGTCACACGATGAGGATATCCAACATGTTTCTTTTGCTTGTTACTGCCAGGCACTGAAATCAATCAAGTAAAAATAGGTCAAACCAAACCCAAAAGGTTGTATGATGCATTCTGACCAAGCTTTCAAACTTCAAACAATTCCTACTCTAAAATATATGTGACTACACAACTGAGTGGCACATTGGATAAAAATTACTAAAATAAATTCAAACTGTAAAAGCAACTGTTTCCCATACACTCTGCTCTGCCATTGATCGGAAAACCAGACCACCACACTACCAAAATTTAGCCATGTGTTTAGCCACTGTTGCTGTGTCTGGCAATAATTTTTACCCTTTTTCAGGGAAATCAACCTACAAATTGCTTGAGAGAAGTGACACATTCAATTTAAAGAACTTTCGGACTGAATTAGAATGACTGAAATAAATAAAAAAAATGGAAGGATACGGTGCAGTGTCTGTGAAATGCTTGAGTGTTTCGTAAACCCAATAGTATCTATGATAGTGATCGACCAATATTTTTTGTAACTGATAGTGACACCGATTATTTGCATGTTTTTGTGCCTGATAACCGATATGCAGAACCGATATTTATTTACTGTTATAACGTAAATAAATGACTGGATGAAGTAAGAAATGAAAGCTTTAGCCTAAGTTCTGCCAGGAACTTATTACCTTCATCATTATCCAATCACGTCTTTATACTTCGGTATAAAAGATCGTACTTACACATGTTTGAGTTCGCAGATACCGATGTGATAACAACCTCCACCATCCTCACTACCACCAGGATGGTCCTGTCCTTACCTTCCAGGGGTGTCGGCTGCACCCCTGCCTTCGTCTTCAGGCAGGAAATGCAGGTCCGCTACCCTCGCATTACGAACCATGGATGGGGCCTTCCGCCAAAGAAATGTATAATTATGCTTGCTGAGTTGTCAATAAATGTATGCTTCGTAGATCATTTTATCTCCCGAGTCTTTCTGAAAGAACATACTTTGCTTTGGATTTTCCTGTTTTCAGTTATCTTTTTTTTAAGTGTTGAAAATTAGTCTTCCATGTAAAATTTTATATATATTACAACAATATAATAAAAATTGTTTTATTTATAAAAATATTATCAACAGCATCAACACTAATATTAACAAGAAGCACAATAAATGTAGAATTTCTAATATTTTTTTAAATGGATAAAATAAAGAACAGGAGTCATATCAACTTTTTTTCAAGCTACCGTTTTAGTAGGTTTTTAAGTTGTTTAATAGCTACAGAGTCAAGAATAATTCACTGGATAATGTTAATTCACTGAATAATATTTTCTGGAATACTGGAATATAATAAACAAAAACATTGTATTTTATTGCATTTCTCAGCTGGAATGTTACATCAAAATTATTAATAATATTTTTTATCTAGATTTCTAGATTATGAAATGCCTGCTGACAGCATGGTTTACAGTATCTATGCAGTTACATAGAACTATACTCAAACTGCGATCGCTCGCAGAGATAATAAATATTTATTTCGATGTTTATGAGCAAAATAATGGTTAAATAGTAAATGTTAATATAATTTACGGTGTTTTAAACAAGTGAATCTTGTTAAAAGTTACATGCGGTGGCCGTGCTGGAGCATTTCCTGAGCATCAACCACATCAACCTAGTGAGTGATTGTGATGATGAGCAAATTTATGATCAAATTTAAAACTGAGAGGGAATTAAATTCAGTGCTTTTATTTCCGGCGTGCTCATTGGCTGTATTATTTAACTCATGCAAAGTTACGTCTTATTGGGAGAGGATCTTGACAGATTATCTACGTGACTCTGACTTCACAAGAGTAACGATGAGCATAGACAACAGAGAGAAAATTAAATTCAGCACTTTTATTTTTAAACATGCGCTCATTCATGGTTGCATATTATTATATATTTCGAATTTACGCCTTTATTGGGACAGGACTTGACAGATTATTTAACATGACTCCATGAGTTGGTCTATATTTCTTAGAGCCAAGCTGCATAAACTACATATCAGTCATTTTTGTAATGGATTTAATTTTTGCGTAACTGGCTGTTATGTTAAATAAAGTTTACTAACTACAGCAAATCAAGTACCTGCATTCTGTTGTTGTTGTCTCAAACACCCACAAGATGGTGGCGTTTATAGGTAAATCCGATATTACAAAACCGATATCCGATTATGGTAAAATGCTTAAATATCGGGAAAATATCGGTAAATTGATATATCAATTTACTGTATATTGATTCAGTTTATACATTCTGATACTTATTGTCACACGGTGGAATGTTTGTCGAGGATTGAGCTCCATGTTTGGATAGTTACCATTGGGACACAAAACAGAGCAACTACACTGATAACCTTACATGGATCCATCTTTACAAATACATTGTCTTAAGTTTACAGCAAGGAAGCAACTGGTGGGATTTAGGAGCCGTCCATTCTGTGAGATCTATAGAGGAGCTAAAACAGTTCACAGTGTCCAGAGGTGATGAGTGAGTGACGTGACATACAGCCAAGTATGGTGACCCATACTCAGAATTCGTGCTCTGCATTTAACCCATCCAAAGTGCACACGCACAGAGCAGTGAACACACACCCAGAGCAGTAGGCAGCCATTTATGCTGCGGTACCTGGGGAGCAGTTGGGGGTTCAGTACCTTGCTCAAGGGCACCACGTATTACCAGCCTGAGACTCAAACCCACAACCCTAGGGTTACGAGTCAAACTCTCCAACCACCAGGCCACGACTTCCCAAATGTGATGTGATGAGACCTGTATTGGACAAAGTCGAAAAGAGATTTTGACTCTGACTTTTTTTCTATTTAACAGGGCTTTCGATTGTTTAAAACATGTTTTATAAAAATTAAATGCCTACTAATTAATTGTAATGGATCACATATATCCATATTTGCAGAGAAAATATGTCAAATTAAAATGTGTAATAAATAATATTACATAAATAGCTTGATAAGTTGATAAAAATATTTGAGTGATTGGTGTATGTATACATTAATAGACTAAATAAATCAAAAAACGTTATCCCTCTCACCCAAATTAAAGTAGTGTCAGCACACAGGCGATATGCTAACTTCAGTCAAAGATCCTTATAAAAAAATACCAAGATGACCACAGAATTATATTCCTGACATAACAATGCTTAAGCGTGTTTGAAGTATATTTCCAAAACCTTGAACTCAGCATTCTGTATAATGTCTTCGTTACAGGTATGATTGAAAGGTTTTCCAAAGACTTCCATGCCCTGTTTGGCTGAGGGTAGGTGTCCAAAGTTTTACCATAATTATACAGTGGAAGCATAATTGACTTCTGTTTGAACACAAACAAAACTAACTTGTTGAGACTCAGGTGGAGCAGGCCAGCAATTAATTTTAAATGTACCCATTATGTCATTGGAAGTGTGTGTTAAAGTATAAAAGTGTATATGAGATGTTTGTGAGGCATTTTCTCTAAATCTGGAGTACAATGAACACGCTGCAGGGAAAGACACTGTACCACAATCCCCAGAGCAGTCTTAGGTTAACTGTCTTTTATAATGGTAACAGTATAGGATCATCCAGTTCCTGGGTCACAATGTTCTGGCATTAATCTCTTAGCTATTGTTTCATTTGGTTACGGTTTAATGTCTTCTTGTGTGGGATGTCGTGGCTTAGTGGTTAGAGAGTTTGACTCCTAATCCTAGGGTTGTGGGTTTGAATCTTGGGCCGGTAATACCATGACTTAGGTGCCCTTGAGCAAGGCACTGAACCCCCAACTGCTCCCCGGGCACCGCAGCATAAATGGCTGCCTACTGCTCCAGGTGTGTGTTCACAGTGTGTGTGTGTGTGTGTGTGTGTTCACTGCTCTGTGTGTGTGCACTTTGGATGGGTTAAATGCAGAGCACGAATTCTGAGTATGCTTGGCTGAATGTCACGTCACTTTGTCACTTTTTTTCTTCAATATAGAAGTTATGAGTCAAAAATACATACAAATGTCATTCATACGTAAAATGCTTAAAATAAAACGAATGAATTTCTTATATGGTGCATGTTTTAAACATCTGTATTCAAATTTAAAGGGTTAGTTATTTAAAGCGTATACAGTATAAATACTTTTTATTTATACTTTATACTTCTTTCATGAAAAAGAATAAAACACTTTTCACTGATCCTATATATTTAAAATATTATTTATAAATATAAAACATATATTATAATAATTTGTTAATAAAATTGTGGTGCGACACAGTTGCTTTAATGCTTTAAAGATGCTTTAAAACATGGCAAACTAATATTTATCAGTTAAAAAAAAGATTTTAAAATAAATACACACACAGAGAGAGAGAGAGAGAGAGATTTTTTTTTAATTTGATACCTTTATTAAATACAAATCTACAAACTACACAGACCTCTTTGTCTCCTCATTGTCATTATCCCATAATCGCAGCAAAAGACAAAACATCACAGCAAGTTTTCTACACTCCAAATGTCATACATTTTTTCCACTTTCTTCATAGATAGAAATCATGCCTTATTATTGAGAAAGAGAGAGAGAGAGAGAGAGAGAATTTGATATTTAATCAGTACATTTCATTCATGATTTCTACCATTCATTATAGATTTCTAAATAAAAAAAACACCCTGTACTCACTAAGAAAAAAAAAAAGAAAAAGAAAAAAAGTATTAGTTTCCGTCCTTGTACATGACGAAGTAGGCCAACAAATGTTCCCAAAATATGTGGATGATTTGTGCTTCTTTTTTCAATCCATTTTCAAAATAGTGGTTTGGAATGACTGTTGCCCTTCCAAGTGTACTGTTTGATCATACTCTGTGCAATATGTTTCCTGTTCTCCATATTTCCTGATATGTGGGTAACTGGACCCCTTTATCTGGAACAAATAGTGCACTGTTCCTCCCCCCACTAACCGCTTATCCATATCACTCTGTTCTCCATCCCTCCACGGCCCTGCACTCCCTGTGCGGTTTCCCACAACCTACTGCACTGCTACTGTTGGTGGATACGGTATCTGGGGATGTCATGAACTGGAAAACATGTCTGAAAGAGACAGATTGGGAGATGATGACGAGTGGGCTTTCTTGGAAAGTGATGTAGTTTTGCCCTCTTCGTTTTAAAACCCAAACTTTTTTTTAGTCAGTTCAGATGCAAGATCACCTGAGTAAAACCACCTGGTATTCAGCCCATGTCCTGTTAAATTTATTCACTGTCTATGCTGCAGTGGTAACAAGCAGAGGTTTGAAATATGTTTTCATACTTCCGCATGAAATGGATAGTTCCAGTAAATCTCTGTGAGTGCACAGTCTCATTCAATATAAAATGTTTTTCTGCGAATTTGTTAAACCTGAAGTTGTATACACCAAAACACTTTAAAAGAGACAAAGATGTAGATCTTTGTGAAGGAGGGGAGAACACTATTAAAGTATATATATATATATATATATATATATATATATATATATATATATATATATATATATATATATATATATATATATATATATATATATATATATATATGATGCAATATACACCGGCGCCATCTTGAATTGATCACTTACCCTGGCTATGGGCATGATGACCATAGACTCAACAATAGCCAGCTATAATAACTCACTTTAAAACTCTACTAAACTGTATTCACTATATATTACACATCCATTACGTTTACTTAGGTTTACCTGGTCTTCAGTACTTTACGTATGTTCAAATAAAAATGAAAACAAGTGACAGAGGCAGGCAGGGTAGGTGATTTCCCAGTTAGCGCATATACATCTGCAAGATGTCTGTTAAAGAGTGCTTTGGAAAGTAATGCGCTTTGATCTGCAATCCATCTGCTGTGAACAAACATCTGATAAACGTCTTGGAGATGTCAGCTTAACATACATTCTAAATCACAAACAGTTTAAAGACATTTTTATACATTTCTAGTGTTAAAAAGACTTGTCTGTTGGTAAATTGTCTGGCAGGAAATATCCCACGTATTGCAGATGAGCAACATACGTCTTCCAGATGTAAACGAACACATCACATTGACATCTCTGATGCGTGTAATATAAAATCTCTTTACATCCCCATAACACTCACTAAGTTATATGGTTTCTATGCATTTATATTGACATGGTTCCCTGTATTATTTGTACCGTATTTTCCGTACTATAAGTCACACTTTTTTACATAGTTTGGCTGGTCCTACGACTTATAGTCAGGTGCGACTTATTTATCAAAATTAATTTGACATGAACCGAGAGAAATGAACCAAGAGAAAATATTACCTTATCCAGCCACAAGAGGGCGCTCTATGCTGCTCAGTGCTCCTGTAGTCTACACTGAAGACATAGAGCGCCCTCTCGCGGCTGTAGACGGTAATGTTTTCTCTTGGTTCTTGCTTCTAAATGAATGCGACTTATAGTCCAGTGCGACTTATAGTCCGAAAAATACGGTTTATATTATCCTTGTAATATTACTTTAAAGCATAAGTTAAAAAATACTTTTCCTTTGAATCGAATTGCATTTGTAAAGAAAAAAGTACAAGGAAAAAGATGGTGGAGAAAGCTGATTTCAACCTTTTCTTTAAACTGTAGCTCCACTGTTAAAATAGTTGTCCTGAAATAGAAAAGTGGAAGAAGGGAGTTTAGACCAATGTTTGTCAAAGTGTCCCTTGTGGCAGTACTGAGAATGCAAAACTTCTTTGTTTTGTGTCATGAATGGCGGTCCACATTTCGGAATGAAACAACGCAAAACTTTTGAGTATTTTTACGTTATTAAATAAAGGAGACACCACCATAAAAAAAAAAAATAAACATCTCTCATAACAATCTGTTTTTCACTAGCGGCTAAAGACAGAGAGTGGGAGGGAGCTAGTCATACCCCTATCTATATGTCTTGAGTCAGAGTCAAAAACATCCAGCTGCTTTGTATTACTTTCCCCTTTGGTTCATTGAGGCATAATTACATTCTGACTTCATCGGAACCTTAGCGTGACCTCTGCTCCTGTCAGACACACACAAACACGCACAGACTTCTCCGAGTGAGACGAGATCACACAGCGCTCACGCTGCCACCACAATGAACCTCAGACACAAACCCGCTCGCCCCTGGAACACAGAGGGGGGGCGAGAGGGTGAAAATGAGACCCACGCAAAAACACACCACTGTTTCCCTTCATTTGGGAAACCCACAGCGTGCCTCACTGGAAACCATTGCTAATCAGGCCCAATTTTGACCCTTCGCTGTTTTTGCTCCTTCTCGATTCACTCTCCCCCGCTCGATGTCTCTCCTTTGGAATGATGTAATGGATTTTCCAGCTACACATTTGGAGCGTTGTTTTTTTTCCCCTCGTTCTCTCAATTAACCAACAGGGCTTCCCCACATCAAACCGCTAGAGACGTTTTCTCTTTTAAACTGCTATGAAATGCATCCCCCAGATGACTAGCTCATTGTTGACTTTTATTTCTTTTCTTTTTTTTTTCTTACACATGCATCTGTCTGTTTACCAGAGCGCAGGTTACAGACGTCATAAGCGTGACGTGATGTTTGGAATCGAGGAACGTCCTTGTGCTGTGTATATATGATGTCTAAACATCAAATAAATATTATTTTCTACTATTAGCTGGATCTCAATGGCAAGTAAAACTACGAATGCAAGCAATTAGGTCTCTGCTGGCGTTTTTCAGAGCCATCTGCAATAGGAGACCTGTTCCAGAGCTTTCCCAAGACCCTTCACGCTGCTTTTTTTCCCATTTCATAAATTATACATTTGCTATGTACTCTCAGTATTATGCAACTAAATCTATAGTTGTAATAATTCTCACCAAAATATCTCAGTGTTCGTGTGTGTTTGAACTGCTCGTACCGAAGACTGAGTTATAGCGCAATAAAGCTAGTAAATTTTCTGGATATTTTTCTTTTTGTTGCCCTTTGGAAGGCAAAGGGGTCTATTTTGATTTTCTTCAGCACTTTTTTCTTCTGCACTCATTTTCAAGTACTCATAAATAACTCCTCTTTATAGAGCGTTGCTATTTTTTTTTATTATAACCTTACTTGACTAATGTACCTTTTAGTTTTGCCCTTTTCTTGATCTATTTCAAGCATCGGACTGCAGCCGCATGGCTACATACGAGTGTTCATAAGCAGCCATTGGGTGGGAGAGCATTGACTCAGCACTGCAAATGTGTCTACACCACATATGAGTGTTTCTGTGTATATATCCAACCTTTACTGGCATGTTAAAGCTATTTAAAGAAGATAAGTGTCTAATTTGAGAATATGATATGTGTTTACATGCAGAACCTAAGAAAGTCAACTAACAATAATAACGTTGTTGCATAGTTTTAGTTTCATCCTGTATATGTACAGAAAATGCAGCCTTGTCATTTATATAAATGTTTTGAATTGGAATTTAACAAAAATGTCTTAATTTATTTAACACATATTTAATATTTTTAATCTTAATATTTATAATATTTCCCAATTTACCGCTGTTACGGCCCTTGGTCTGTTTTTGCTTGTTTTCTTGCTCCTCGTCTATTTCAGGCTTGATTGCTGTCACCTGAGAGTGGTGTTTAAATAGGAGATTCACTGCTGGATTCGAGGCTCTCTTCCTGCTCGGTTCCAGCCTCGCTCGGGACGCCAGCATTCTTCACTGATGGACTTTTGAGTTTATTTAAGTTTTTGCTTTTTGTTACACTCAACACTTGCACTCATACACATCATACATCCATGCATTGCCTTACACTACTGATATTGACACTCAAACACCATATTTGAACTTTGTTGTTTAAACTGTGTTGGATACACAATAAATTTATGTTTTGTATCGTTTGTTTGTGGCATGGTCTCCTATCGTTTGTTATGGCTCTGAGTTAGTCGTAACAAATGCATACATTCAGGTGGAAAGCCATTAAAATAAACACCGTATTTTAAAGGATTTAGTCATCATTATTTTAGTAAAATATTTTATTAATATGTATATTTTTTAATTCAGATTAAAATAACAATTAAAATAAGTAAATTTTATATTTATTAAAAAGAATTATGTCCATCTTGATTGTTTCACCCTCCTTTGAAAACCACTGCTGGTTAAAAATAAATAAATAAATAAATAAATAACAGCACATTTTTCAGTGAAAGGAGATGCTTGATCTTCCAGAATAATAAATTTAATGAGTTCAAACCTATTAGCTGTTTAAGTATGTATATATTATGTCGAAATTTGAGATAATTTAAAACCGTAATTTTGTTACTATGCAATAAAATTTATTGGACATTTAATGGGTTTAAAAATAGCTACTCTTCATGCTTCATTAATCTTATGCAAGATAATAGTTTTTCTAACATACCAAACATGATTTTTACCTCTAATGCTTTAAAAAAAAAAAAAAAAAAAAACATGGGGCACCAAAGCATATCCTGTTCATGGAAGTGTCATCTACAAGCTAATGTCTCCCAGACATTTACTATTATTGTTTTCAATGAGCCCACACTGGGAGCAAGTCACAATAGGTGAGGAGGCCAAAAGGTCTAAGGCAATCTGTTGGGATCCCTGCTGTGGAGAGCAGTTTGTAAACGCAGTAGAGCAAGTTCAGAGAGCCATTTCAGCTGGCCGCGGTGTGTCTGTGAATTATGGGGCCAAGCTGGGAGCTGTAGCTGAACTGAAATGAATGAGTTGTTATGCAAGTTATTACGTTATTGCTAAATTATGTAAATGGCTGTGTTGCTACACAACAATAGTCTGCCTGTCAAAACATTAACAACCATACAAATAACCTGTTTTGTAGAATGCTAAGCTTATGTTGAGCTTTTTCCCTTTTGTGCAGTTTACAGTTACATCTAATAGATACAAATAGCAGAACGTGGAAAAGTTAAACGAAGACTAACTGAAAACGCGTCGAAGGCAATGAATGATGATATTACTCAGTCTACTTGTGGTTGTTATGGCTGCTCTAATGTATAAAGCAAAATTGCTGTCGTGATGAATGGTAAATGTCCGTGATGGGTGTCTGGGGGTTTCTTTACGGCCGCGTCTCCAGCTGTGTGTTATCATTTTCTTTCTTCAGAGGAGTCCCACTTCAAACTCTTCCCTCGAGCGCCGCTGGCTGCACGACCGATTCTCATTAGGCCGATTCGCTAAATATTTTGGCTGAAATAAACACAGCGGTCGCCGGAAAACAACGACGTGATGGTCTATGTCGGCAACACGTAAAAGAGACAAGAAGTGTGTCCACGAAGTCAAGCTGATGAAAAAAAGCCGATAGCCTGAATGAATCGCACAGACGATATTGTTTTAACCTTTGGCGAATCCACTGGGCGTCGAGACATTGTGTTTGTTTTCAAGCCTGAAGCTTTGCCAAGGCCTTCCTGGATGTGATTCTCAGTTGTGTTCCCAGCTGACAGTGCTCTCGCGCAAACCTCCCGAGCCGGCCGTCTTTCCTTTTGGTGCCGGAGGGGCCACTTCCACGTTAAGATTTACGATCGGCTATTGAGAGATAGCGAGCAGGTGACCTTGAAATGAAAAATACTATTGGCTTAGGGGTTAAAGATGCCTTCGGCATTCTTTTTTGGTTTACGCTAGCTAATTATTCCTGTTTAACTGTTATGAATCATTTCCTTTTCTAGAATGTGATGAAACTCGAACATCTCTGAGAAAAGCTGAGCATTGTGTGTCCTCTGCCTCTGATCGTCCTGTTTCGGCTCAGTCATCCACAGCGAATGCCGGTAGACATATGGAATCCCTCTGTGTATTTCACTGATCACGTGCCAAGACTGTTCGCCGCTCATCTGCCTCCCACATTCGGCTGTTGTTTGGCGCAGCTCGAAGCCGAGAGCAACGCGAGTGAGCGCACATCAAAAAGACCTTCCTGGGAGAGGTTTTCGACTCAAAGAGCACTCTGGAAGACGTCAAGCTTTCTGATGGATGAGTAGTGAAAGCAGAAATGCAAAATGGGATGGAGTGATATGCCCAAAAAAAGGAAAAGGATGGCAGGCATAACAGATGAAGATGAATGGTGCTCTAGTCCCTTCACTACTTATTCTAAAGTGTCAAAAAGGGTGAAAACCAGAGCTATTTTTTTTTTTTTTTTTTTTTTTTGCAATAGAGTTTTTTTGTGATTGTCAATAGAGATGAATGTCAGAACAGCAAGAGAGTTAAATTCTAAAGCTCCAGGTGTGAAATGTGAGAGGTTTCACATTTTCAGTGTTATTTTAGTATTATTTATGTACTATTATATTTTATTAATATTTTACGTTTTTTATTTTAAATTTAGTTAAATGTTTAATTGTTTTCTTATGTGATTTTGTCTATCTCAGCATCTATCCAACCTAACCCTAACCCTAACAAGAAAGTTTAATAGACTTATCTTTAGAAAATAATAATTACCCTGGTTTGTCCTTCCTTGAATTCCCTCAGTGTAAGTCAAAGTAAAAGTCTTTTGGGACTTAAAAGCACTTAAATGCTCCAACCAAATCTCACGAAAGTGTGTATAAATACCATGAGTTTCTATTTCTATTTTATTTCTAAGGGAGTACTATTTATACACAGAAATTGACATATGATACGCAATGGTTAGGATTAAGGGTGTGTGGTAGGTGCGTAATATATGTAAGCCAAAACTGGGTATCATATGCACGGCAAGACGTTACTTATCATATGCACATTAAAACTGCATATTATATGCACGCCAAACACATGCATATCATATGCACAGCAAAGTCAATTTTTTTGTGTGTAAATAGCATGCCAAGTAGAAAGTGAAAATTGAAAGTGATATTGATATGCATTTTCAAGAGACTGGGCTCAACTCTTAAAATGGCACTCTCGCTTCTTATAAAATCTGTTCAATAACAATGGACACAGGAGCAATTGGTCGTTGCCCTTGAACGATGTCACTTCCACCACATCTCAATTCCATCATTCATTCTGTTGAAGAGAGTTGTGGAGATTCTATATCCAATATTTTTTTAACAAAATATGGCAATTTTCATAGTTTTATGAATTTTCATAGTTTTGTTTTATTAATACATAAATAACTAGGGATGCACGATTAATTGAATGCGACTCATTGCATATTTTGTCAGAAAAGCTGGTTCTGAAATCAGCAGTAAATCATCATCACATGCTTTTAGATGGAGCAGCGTTTCCTACATAGAGCCATAGTTCACTGACACTTTGCGATTATGAAATCGAAGAAATTGTTCACGATAATGAAAGCTGTTTGCATAGCTTCTCAGTGAACTATGGCTCTGTGTAGTAAATGCTTCTTCACCTGAAAGCATGTCTTTCTTACACAGAATAAGGCACGCAACATATTTCGTAGTTTTCTAAGAAGTGATAAAGACATTGCATTCTTGCAAGGCGTATTTGGAGTTTCATCACGAGAGTGACCTCTGGCCTCCAGATGCTGATCACAGAACTGTGCTTCACTGAAAGATACGCATGTCAATTGCAACAATTCCATTTCAATTTATTGTGTAGCCCTAATAAATACACATAACTATCTCTCTATTTTTGCAAACTTTATCCATACTTTATTTACAATATTGTATCTTGATCGAAAGTGATATTAATTAGCTTTTTTTCTACATCACATCTCGTATCTCACCTCAAGCTCTTCAGTGGCACAGCATCACTGATTAACAAGTACCTTTAACTTTTTTAAGTGAAATATTTGCCATTTCTGTCTTTATTTCAATTGGACAATCAAAGAGAGAAGAAAAACAATTAAATATAAGGCCATCACGATACAGATTCAAGTTTATGTAACCCAAAGCTTTTGTTCAATGGATGCTTACATGCCAACAATGTACTTAACATTTAAAAAGTTTTTCCTTCATCTCTATGTTTTACAGAGAATGGTCTGAAAATGAGAAAATATCCAGTGAGTGGCAGTTCTGTGGGCGAAAATACCTTGTTGATGGCAGAGGTCAGAGGAAAATGGTTACTGAACTGACAGAAAGGCAACAGTAACTCCAACAGCCACTTGTTACAACCCGTGTATGCAGAAGAGCATCTCTGAATGCGTAACATATCAAACCTTGAAGCCAAAGGGCTATAGCAGGAGACCTCACCGGGTACCACTCCTTAAAGATAAGAACAGAAAACTCAGGTTACAATTTGCACAGATCACCAAAATTGGACAGCAGAAGATTGTAAAAAGGTTGTCTGGTCTGATGAGTCTCGATTTCTGCTAGGACATTCAGATGGTAGGGTCAGAATTTTGCATAACATGAAAGATTCATCCATATTTGTACCAGTGCTTCAAAATGCTAATGGTGGAGTAAGGTTCAAAGTATACTTAATTTTCATATGCGTACGGCTAGCATATTAGTACAGTTGAATGCGTAGCCTTTAATACCACCATGTGAAAAAACGTATTGCTGCAAAATAACTTAAGTGCACATGTGCGACCTGACTGTTTTAAGTACGCAAAGTTACAAAAATCAGGTGCGCATACTGTTCTGATGACGCAATTTGCGTCATGCACACTGTACACTGTTCCTCGCATACGTGTAAAAAGTGAAGTACACTTAGGGCTTAATGATGTGGGGGCTATTTTTGTGGGGAGTGGGGGGTTATTTTAAGGGCCCCTTAGCTAGGCGGTGGCATTTAAACAATGCTCAGTTCGTACTGAGTATTGTTGCTAACAATTTCCATTGCTTTATGACCACAGTGTGCCCATCTTGTGATGGCTACTTTCAGCAAAATAATGTGCCATGTCACAAAGCTCAAATCATCTCCAGCTTGCATATTGAACTTTGTTCACTAAATGTAAATGACCTCCAGATCTCAGTCCAATAGAGCACCTTTGGGATGAGGTGTAATGGAATACAAATATTTCTAGCAGCCTGTTGAATCAATGCCATGAAGAATTAAGACAGTTCAAGGCAAAGGGGGTACAACCGGTACTAGTTAAGTGTATCTAATAAGGTGGCTGATGATTGCAGATGTTTGTTTGAAAAGTCTTCAGATTTAGCAAACAATAAACTGCACTGCACATGGCAAACAGTTTGCATGCCAAAAAATTACCTATACACAATTGTATAAAAAGTTGTCACTGAATAATTCACAAACTGAAAAATATATGGGTCAAAGGTTATGGTCGTGGGTGCTGGATACCACACTAGTTTTAATGATCTGTCAAGGGTCCACAACAACTAAGGTAAAATAAGGAAATTCAGGTTATATCTCAGGTCACGAATAAGAAAACATCTGTCATTAAACGTTGTCTCAGATATTTCTCTTAAAAATAACAACAGACAAGACAAAGGAAGTATTTTTAATGAATGCTAACAGATTGGCTCATATAATTGGTACACTGAAGAATTTGATGAAAATATTTGAGATTACTGGAGTGCTTTTTTAAATGGAGAAACATCTTGGAATCAGGAGAATGTGTGGGAGAATAACAGAGATAATGTGATTTCATAACTTGCCAGCCTTCATAACTAGACTGCACTCACATTCATTTTAGCTAGAGCTGACCTGAGGGAGTGCAAAAAAATAAAATAAAAAAATAGCGAACACACAAAAGTAAATCTGCCCCTGAGATGTGGCAAATGCCAAACTGGCTTTATGTTTCCTTAATTATAACCTTGACGCTGAATTATGACAAATACAGATTGCCTTAATAGAAAAGCCATTCAGTGTGTTTTTCTTTCTGCTTTGTTTTCAAGAAATGCTGTTAAAGAGATGGGCTAACTTGTCACATTATGTGGATTGAGCTCTACATGGAGGTCCAGCTTGCTTCAATTAAAAGTCATAAGCGGCTGGTTTTGATCAAGATCCTTGGCAAAGCCAAGGTGATTCCTTTCGTAATGAAAAACAACAGAGGCCTTACACTCTAAACACTGTTAAAGAATAATAGCCCCTCTTGAGGGAAAGTAGCTAGCTCTCACACCACTTCCTCAGGAGTTTTCTTCCTTTTAGATTATATTGCAAACAAATCGGATACATGGACGGAATGAATAAAGGTTGTGTGGCAGAAGAAAAAAGAAACAGCTGTCGGTGTCTGGGAGCAAGATGTCTTTTGTGATGTTGGTCTGGAGAGATTGCTGTGTCTTTGGAGGGTTTCCCTATGAACAACTGTATGATTAACAAAAGAGAAACAACTACTTCTGAGGTCACCTCACGAGGAACCAAATCTTCCTTGATCTTGTAGTTGAAAAAAGCCTAGTGCAGGAAAATACACGGTCACTTTTTGAGCTTAAACTTCCCTCCAGAATCCAAAAAGAGCTTCTAATAGGCTCCCAAAACCTCTTGTTTCGACCTTCTGCAACTTCTTGACGCCATACATATACATGAGTTACTATCTATGTTTACACATCAATTAACGGCTATTGTGTGACTAGAAACTTTACTAGATCACGGTGAGGCAGTATCATTATAAATATATTATATATATTGGGTGCATTGGAGACGGCACAAGAATCATGCAATAGAATTATATAAATATATATATATTAGGGGTGTAACGGTAAGTGTATTCATACCAGACCGCTTCGGTACAGGACTTTCGGAATGGTGCACATGTGTACCGAATGACCTAATGCAATATTTTGTGTGCGGAACATAGGTACATTTTCGTCTTTCCAAACGAA
Organism: Carassius gibelio; assembly: GCF_023724105.1. NCBI lineage: Eukaryota > Metazoa > Chordata > Actinopteri > Cypriniformes > Cyprinidae > Carassius > Carassius gibelio. Next base: position 18,353,243 of record NC_068420.1, read on the forward strand.
CATATTAAGTGGCGGAAGTCTCCGCGTTCAGCGCAAATCCCGCCCTGCAGCTGATTCTAAGGCCGGCGACACACTGGCTGCGTGGCGTGAGCTTGGCGTTTCTGCTGCGTGTCAGTTGTGTGACGGCTGCTTTGCGTTTTCTGTGTCTTTACACACCAGAATCGTGCCTGACGCAGCGCTGCTGCTGTAGGTGACATAGAGGGAGACCACCGACAGACCAGGATCTTGTCTTCACGACAACAATATCTATACTTCATGTTGAGCATAAATATAAAGCCTACTGATAAAGGACACCGTCAATAGTATTGGCGGCAAAATAGACTATGTTTGCCAGTGTGTCACCGGTCTAAGGTTTTCAGAAGGCATCACGTGAGTGTGAACATCACTACAACTAGGAAAAAACTATTGTAATTCAAACGCAGCTCCCGTCGGCATTTAAACAGACCTTTGCTCTTAATTCCGATCGGTCCAACGCAACAACGAAATCTGAGAAGGTCTAAAAACTGAAACTGTTGATGCTGCAACTTTACACTTTGGAAAAGTTATACATATTTTTTAAATATGAGCAGGCCTACAAGCTGGGATTGGTAATGCTGCACTGTAATCATAGCTATTTATTTATATTTTTCATTATATTTTTTTATATGATATTGGTTTGAGACTGAGAGTATTTTATTTAGTGGAGAACTTTGCAGCAGTATTTTATTTCTTATTCTTTTTTAATTTTATATATATTTTATTGAAAAGTATATAAAAAAGTGTAAACAAATTGTTTAAAAAAAGTTTATAGAACAACCTGCAGTTTAATGTTTCCATTTCTTTCCCTTACTGTACCAAAAATGAACCGAACCGTGGTACCAAGGTACGTACCGAACCATGTTTTTTGCGTACCATTACACCCCTAATATATATATATATATATATAATGACAGTAAAGACATTTATAATGTGACAAAAGATTTGTTTCAAAAAAATGCTGTTTTTTAATTGATATTCCAAAATTGATAATAAAAAATGTTTCTTGAGCAGCAAATCAGCATATTAGAATGATTTATGAAGGATCATGTGACACTCAAAACTGGAGTGATGCTGAAAGTTCAGCTTTTCATCACAGGAATAAATTACATATTAAAATTAACTGGAATAGAGAACAGCTGTTTTAAATTGTAACAATATTTCACAATATTACTGTTTTTAATCAAATAACTCCAGCCTTGGTAAGATTGTTTATTCAAAAACAAATCTTACTGACCCCAAACCTTGGAAGGGTAGGCTGTATATATTTCCAGGTTAACTGCAAAATTAATGATTTTTTTTAAGAGCATACTACTCTTACTATCATGACAGCCATGGCAGAAATTGAGTAGCATAAGTAGCATTCTATGCTTAATTTAGCTACTGTTTTCAAACAGGTTTCCCGCTATTGGTCGCCATTGTTTTATCTAATTTTGGTCAGGTTTTTTGGTCAGTCTCTCTCTTCCTTCAGCTTGCTCTCTTTATCAGGGTAGCCACAACCGATTTGGAACATGTTTTATTCCGGATGCCCTTTCCTGCCTCAACACAGCCCTGAGATTGCACTGGATTTTTGGTCAATAAGGTGTTAAAAAAAAAAAAAAAAACTTTAAGTAATAATAATGATAAAAATGTATGATATGCACATGCCGAATGAAATGAATAACCTCACCATTGCATGGTAGACTTCATTTTTTATTTCACAAGCAAGGCCCGCATATCACGTTTTGCGATTGTGTCAAATATCAGAGTTCAAATTCCAGATCAACCATAAACCTCATCTGAATCCACATAAAAATTTTGCGCTCATTTAAAGCAATTGAGTTATTCCACCAAACCATGAGGCATTCGAGAAGACACACTTAGACAACTTTTATAATAGAGATTCTACATCTGCAAAAGATTTGAGGGAGGTGTGACCAGGATTTCCACTTAACTCCAGCGAGGAGCATACCAGCACAGCACTCAATTATCTCTGACAAATTCCAGTGATTCATTGTCTCATCAGGGAAATTAAGGCAATTGCCTATCTGTCTCCTCTTTTCAAAGAGTAGCCAATCTGCAGGAGACTGAGCTTAAGCGCACATCACAGACACATGGACTTGGCATCCTCTCCATCGCTTTTATCTCGTAGTCTCAACTTTATCACAGATTGGAAGCGACTCCATAAACAGAGCTAGGGAGGAATAAAGGGTTTGTTCATCTGTGTCCTCAGCCAAATGCAGAGGCCCGTTGATGAGCCATGTGGGTTTTAGATAGTCCGTTGATATCAGTTCCAAAACCCAAAGAAGAGGCGGGAAAAGAGATCATATAAATGTCTCGTATGATTGTGAGTAACTCTGTCGTTTACGAGTGCGAGGCGTGCCGGCAGTTGTGGCGGTTTACCCCTGCATGACCCAAAGGAAAAGTAAAATGAAGCCGAGGAAATAGACGAGATATACTGTTCTAAAGGTGCATGTATCATAGTGAAATACATTAAAGATAAAATGAAAAATTAGTTGTGATAGGAAGTCCAACTCATTTCCACAAATCTGTTCTTCCGGACAGTTCAGTGGTTCTTTCAATCACTTTGTGGTTGCTGACATTGTGGGATATTACATGCTCTGATACATAAATCTAAAGCCACATTGGCAATGATTAGTATTTTTGTAGTTAAATCAGTAGATTGTTGCACCAGTAACATCAAGGTCACAGGTTTGATTCCCAGAAAATGCAAGAACGGGTAAAAACTGATACATTAGGTGCAACTTCCTGCCAAAGTTATTTCTTCCTTAAAAAAAGATCTGATTCATGGTTGAATGAGTCAAGAAGAAATTTGACTCAAGAGCAACTCAGAATGATGCAGTTGACTCAAGAATGATTCAGTCTCATTTATGAATATACCATTTAGATAGGTTTTGTGAACCACCTCTACTATTTCAATGAAGTGGCACATTTAAAAAAAATTCTTCTTTCCCAAAGGGAGTCTTGCAAAAAAAGATTTCATCTAATGAAAATGAATATCTTGAATGCAAAATATATATTTTATTAATAATGATTGTTACAATAATTGTTGTAACTTCATGTACAGCCCTGATGTACCACATAAAACAAAGACATTTCGAATCTAAAAATAATTTGTATTTACAATAAATAATTGCAAGTCTTAATAAAATATTGTTTATTAAAATCAGCTGTATTTAATTTGTGCGTTTGTATTATTCATTCAAGTCACACATGTAATTTAATTGTAGAACAGTTTGTTTTTAGCTGTCATGTGTGTGTTCTTTCACAGACCCCGATAAACAAACTCTGCCAATAGTGTTATAACTCAAAATACCCTCAAAGCAGAACAGTAGAAATCTGTGACTGAAGAAGTTCTCACAAGTGACAGCGGTTGGCACGGAAAGTTGCGGATGATGCAAAAGGAATAAACAATTGATGCTCGTGGCAGAAGAAGACCTCTCAGCTCCAGGGATCAGTACGAAAAGGTCCTGATGAAAATTTAAGAACAATCTGAAATGCGGCCTGAAGCGAAACATGGGCAGGCGTCCGAGTGAGTGAACAGGAAGGGAAGTCATCAGAAAGGCTGACAAGGTTTGTGTGCCAGTGCTGTTTTATGTGTTGGCACAGAAGACCCTGGGTTTAGTATGAAGCGTGATAACTCTGTGTTATAGACATTGCTTTTGATAATTATCCTTTATATCCTGGCAAAAAGAACACAATATTAAAATGCTGCTTAATCACATTTAGAAACTATTTTTGTGCAAATGGCAGCAGCTTCACATGATCAAGGTACCTCTCAATATTCTCTTACAATTGCATGTAAAAATCCTGAATAACCTGCAGGCTATAATAGCAAACCACCAACAAATAGGCAAGTTCTGTAATGAAAACCAGGTTAACCAGCAAGGATACTTAAGCCAAATCCTCAAGGGGTAGGGGTGAAAATACTCCCCTAAGAAATGGTACACCACTACTACACCATTACACGTCTTGCTCGCCTTGCTTCATCCACTGGCGCATGCTCATTTGCCGGTTCTCGCACCTGGTCAGATGTCATATGTGGCTCTGGCTCCAGAGCGAACCTCAACTCTGTCGCAATCTTGTAATTTTTTGACATGATAATTCATATAATGAGGTTTGGGCCATTCAATTCAAAGGAGTTTTACCGGGGACGAATGTAGCTAAAATTACGGGAGAAATACAGAAAGATATTTTAATGGGATGATAGCGGGATAGAATGGTGAAGTACAGGAGAATCCCGGGAAAAATGGTAGAGTTGACAGGTATGCAGAAACTAGGTCACAGAGCACAATGGGACTGAAAACACAACAAACAGTTCTGGGGTGTGACATAAACATTCAGGAGCAAAGAAACTTGTCACCGCTGCCCTGCAACTTTAGAAAAATAACTTTAATACTAAATGGCTGCATTATATTTCCCAGCAACTCCCTCATTGTAGAAAGAAAAACAGATAGATATAATTCACAAAACTTGCATCTCTGTCTCAAAATGGCCATATTTGAGGGGGGAAAAATGTTTGGTGATTTCTAATATTTGGGGGACTTGTCGCCCTCAATGTCTATGGTGGTTATGGGTCCTGAACAGAGATGAAAATATTTTGCTGGACTATCGTGCAGTCTGTTAATGGTTCTAAAAAACGTAAATATGAACACAAGTGTAATGGGGTGGAGGTAGCATTAGTAGTGGCTCCATATTAGGCTTGCTTGGGACTACAAATGTGTTGGACTACAGATCCCAGGAGTCCAAGTACTATAAAGGGGGAAATCAAATCTTCTGGCCTTCCTCTTTGTGGGACCATGTGTTAAGTAGGAGAAGCTTTGTCGTATGTTTCAACGTTGTGTGTTAGTGAAACTAGGCGTTGCCTTGTGAACATTATTAAAGTAAATTGTGGAGGTAAGGGTTGTGACTCATGGTTATGGTTAGTGTGGGCCATTTTAACGTGTTTGTTTGTTTTATAGTGTGCTTAAAGGATATATGTACTGCTGGATGCCTCATAAATTGAGTAGATTTATTCATTAACACGGGTACTTATTTTAATTGAATATTGGAGTACAGTATGTAAAGTTTGCTTTTTTATTATTACACAGATTACTTTTATCTAAAATATTGGTGGGTTAATGTTGGGTTGTAAGATATGACTTTTAAAAGTTACACTACGATGAAGTGACTTGAATTTATTGTGGGACTGTGATTTTATGTTTTTGTTTTGTTTAGGTTTTTTTGTTTTTGTTTTAACCAACCAACTACAAAGGGGTTCCCATTCTTGTACGCATGGTTGACTCTCTTAAGGTGATTGGGCACAATTTGTAGTGGTCTGAGTCAAGTGCGTGTTGGTTTTCTATTACACTTGTGTTATTGGTTTTGTGCTGTGATTTGATTGTATTCTTTAAAAGTGGAATTGCCATTGTATGGGATTGGGGAACCCTATGGTCTGTTTTGGGTTAAACCTTTTTGTTCTTTTCGTTTCTTTGTCACTTCTTATTACCATTCGTGTTTAATAAATTTGTTTGTGCTTGCAAGGAAACACACTGTGGTTGTTGCCCCTCTTCACTTTCCCCATTACTTGTAAGGCCTGGGGAGGTTTAAACAGGATTGAGGCATCTTGATATCATTTTGAAGTCAAATGTTAGTCAAGACTTCATAAAGTCTGTTTTGGAGACATTGCCACAGTTCTTCTGGATTTAGTCTCAGTTTGATTCTGTTTCTTCATGTTATTACAGACAGACTGATGATGGTGAGATCAGATCTCTGTGTGGAGCACTGGCTGCTGTGGATTATTAGAATTTAATAGCAAAAATAATGTTTGGAAATGTAAACCGATATTTACTATTGACACTACAGCAAAACATAGAAATAACTGACTTAAAGGTCCCGTTCTTTGTGATCCCATATTTTAAACTTTAGTTGGTGTTTAATGTTGTTGTTGTTGTTGTTAGAGTATAAATAATATCTGTAAAATTCTAAAGCTCAAAGTTCAATGCCAAGCGAGATATTAATATTATTTAACAGAATTTGCCCACAAAGAATGACCCATTTGGACTACATCGCTCTAGTTCCTGTAGTAATGACATCACTGAAACAGTTTTTTACTAACCTCCGCCCACAGGAAAACACAAGAAAGGGGGCATGGTCTTGTTGCGCTCCGACGGAGAAGAGGAAGAGTTGCGTTTGTCGCCATGTTGTTGAAACGCAGTTATTTTCATCGGAGTCCAAACACCTTTGTTTGGGCTTCCCAGGGACGCTGTACTTCGAGATCAATGGTTACAATTTATGTTTAACTCTGTTCCTGAAAATTATAATCCACATGTAAAACTGTGCAGCACATTTTGCTGAGGACAGCTTCCTCAATCTCAATCAGTTTGATGCCGGATTCGCACAAAGATTATTCTTGAAAGATGGAGCAGTTCCCTCTTTGTCTGGAGAAGGTGTTGTTTATGGACCACAACCAGTAAGTGTATTTTATTATTTAAGTTGGTGCATTTAACAGTTTCTGTAACAACAGGAACACAATAAACAGAACAGCTAGGGAAGGCTTCAGGAAACAACTGGCAGAATACTTGGGCAACAGAGGGGGCAGCAAGACCAGGCTGATAGAGAAGGCCACACAAGGCACCATAGAGCAGAGATCAGAAACTTGTTGACCACTGACTCTGGAGACAGACCAGGTGCCAGTTCTTCGTATGTTGCTAACTCAGTTAGCTGGATTTGAATGTTGATGATTTGGCATGATCTTGAATCATTTGGTTCTTCAAAGCTCATCCCGGAGCTGCTGTCATAACAACAGGTCCGTAAGCTTAAACCTGCTCGGGAGCAGGCTTATTTCATGTAAACAGGATCAGATTGCTTATTTTTAACCAGAACTGATACTCAAAATATGTCTGCTACCACCGCTACTTTATTACAAGAGTATCGTACTGATCCAGGGACAATAATTTAAAATAATCATAGAAATTATTTTTTTTAAATAATATAAAAATGCTGTGTAGTCTATAACAGCCTACTATAGACACACCCAGTTTTACTCACTGAAATAATTATTTGTCATAAAAGTATTATTTCACAATTGTATTAGAGTCTTACACACATGCTATACAGATAATAGTCGTGCATTATTTTGAGTGATGACTGCTATTATAAGAGTTGCTTGGCTGTTTCCTTATAAAAGTCCAGAAATTTGTCAAATTTTTCCCGTCAGGTTTCGTCTTAAATTATATGACGTCACTACATTGCCGTCTTGCCACCAGCCAATCGCTGCACTGCTGATCATGGTTTCGAGTTTCGATACATATCCCTTTTTAAGACAACACATGAATGCGCAATTATCTCGGATAACTCAATCCAGCGATACTAATCATACACAACAGGTGTGTTCGAAGAACCCAATTAGCCGGATCGTGATTAGCACGATGATATCATCTTGGATGTGTCATTTGATCTCGGATGTAATAAGCGACGTACGAAAAACAGGCCCCAGATGCCAGGCTGGTAGAACCAGGGCCGGACACGAAACACAGGGACAGGACAGGAACTCTAACACAAGACAGGATAAAACTAAAAAAAAAAAAATTTAAAAAAAAATCCAAGACAAAGAATATAAACCAATGAACGAATAAAAGTAAAGTAACAAAATAAGAAGTTACCAATTTAACCAACTTAAGAGAATGAGCAAACAAAACCAAGAATCAAAACTAGAAAACTAAATAAATATTACAAAATTAAAGCAAAGGGCAAGAACAAACAAATTACTAAAACAAGGAGCAAGACAAGAACATAGAATCACAAGGATTAGACAAAACAAGGGCACAAGACCAACCAGACAGGACAGGGCGCGCTAAGCTGCTGTCGAATCACAACACAGGAACCGCTGGCACACTCACAACTCGTTACGTATTTCTGAAGGAGGGACTTCATAGAACAAGGAAGTCATCAGCCCATTTTTATGACCGTGAAAACAGCGGTATACAGATAAGTGAATTGTGTGAAAAATACTGTTTTTTTTTTTTACACGCGAAACATGAACATGTTATATTGCACACTGTGAACACAATCAAAGCTTCAAAAAAGCACGAAAAACAGGACCTTTAAAACCATTTTTTGTTGTTGTTGGTTAAAATACTAGTGGCCTAAGACTTTTGCACAGTACTGTATATGTAGGCCAATATAGTTTACATCAAATCAATAGCTGTTTCCAGCCACCTATTTTTATGCACATTTCGGAATATCGCATAAAAAACTAGATGGAAACACCAAGATGCGCATAAATTCTAAAAATGTGTACAAAAAACATGCGCACACATGTAACTTTGCGCTATAAGATGGGATAACTTGACTGCAGCTGACCAATCTTGCTCACATCATCTTTATGTTGTTTTTGTCAATGTGAAATGCCTGAGCAAAGTATAATTGTCTTACATCACTTACATAACGTTCTCAAACAATAGAATTCACCTTCTAAAGCACTGACAGCATTTTTGATTTTGCTCACTCCAAGCTGCAAGTTATTTATATCATATATGAAAATTATTATATTCAGTGGCTTCTCCTATATTCTTAGTGATATTCAGTGCCACAATTGCATATGTTTTATGCGATATTCAGGTTTTGCGCATAATTTTTATTTGAATCTTTGGATGAAAACATAGCCAATGTCATGGTTTAGACGTCAAACCATGCCATTGATTTGACAAATTGTATTGAACGATTTGTGTATTTGATTGATATTTCTTACATAATATGAATTCTTTGTCAGCCTGAATCAGTTTAAGCTTTTTTTTTTTAACTGGGACCTTGGACATTATCTGCTTGCCACTTCTCCTTCTGAAACATGTCCTAAAATTCAAACTGACCTTTTTTACATCTATGCACTCATGTCCTTTCAAAATGCCCATTCAATGGCAAAACTTTCTCAGCTGTTTAACACGACACCAGTAGATGGTGGTATGCTAGTAGTGACAGGGAAGCCTCTGCTTTAAAAGCACTGTCAATCCTAAAACGAACTTTGACCTTGTGTCCAGCTCATGTTCAGTCACTCTCAGGTGGGTACATGTCATGTCATGTTAAATAAGTTTTAACTTTCAACACTTACATGAATGTTTCAATAAAATATGTATTTTTGATGCAATTTTTCTAGTAGTGTTTTGTGAAGGCATGGTTACTACTGTACGTGGTAGGAAAAACAAATGTCCTGATTAAATTTACCACTGTAGCATGCGTGCATCATAGTTTTGTTTGTCTTTGAGGATAATCAAAGGCACACCACTATTTCACTTGGTAGTTACTTCATTATGCAGTTAAAACCCTTATACTGTATATATATATGTCTAGAACCCTGTGATTTCTGCGATGCAGACAACATGGAAGAAACCATGAAATTCAGGCATAAAATCGAAATTCGCTGTATAATGCAGAGAGTAACAGAATTTGGCCAATTTGAAGTAAACAATCAGGAAGTAGTACTGCAATCTAATCAAATTCTAATTGTGATATGGACTAACGTCAGTAATTATTCATCTGTTGTTCTGTGATCTTTGTTCACAATAAGAATAAGTGCTTTTGACATCAGTTTGATTTTGCATTTTTGACGCCAATGTAGGATGTCAATTTGATATCTTATCAACATCAATGAGCCTGCTAGGAGAAAACAAATGTTTTGTTTTTCATTCAAATCCTTATTAATGGCAAAAATAACTAAATTTATGGGTCTCCTTGTTAACTTGGACAGCAATGTTGCCACTGTAGCCAGTGTATGCTGAGATAATTTTTATAACCCCTCATTTGAAGTAGGTTCCCAAAAAACCTTTGTTTGAAGGGCTATCTAGCCCTTCCCCCCACTGCCTTCCCTCCAACCAAAAGAACAACAAAGGGTAGAAATGGGATTGGGCCTTAGACAAAGTCCAAAATAGGCTCATTGTAAAAACATGCTCCTACATGCATTTTTGCAAAATTAAAAACAAAATTTACCCATATACACACACCAAAATATACATAGATGAAACCAACACTAATGACATTAAAACACCACTAACTTTTATTACTTTTCAGGCAAATTATGACTTCAGTTCGGTTTTCTGACATGGTAAAAATGATTAGTAGCCTACCTGGTGCACCACTGCAGTTGAAAAGCAGAATGCTGGGATTTTAGTCCTGTGAAACACAAGTCACCATTAAAGACTTGTAGGAGAAAGCTAAAATGTCATGGTTCAGCAAATTTGCTTTTATCTCAGATTTGCATTTGTTAACACTATCGTTTAGGTTTAGAGTAGGGTTTATTGTAGGTGCGATAGAGCATTAACCTTTTAATAGACAAATAACATAAAATATTGCTAGATTAATGTTCATCAGTTTCCAAAAAAATCAAAAGCCCTTTTAGTGCAATTCACTAGTACAAGCGTGTAAGGAGCAATGTGATATTGTTTTGCAGAAATGTTGCAACAGACAAGTTTGTCAAATGAGCCTGTACTGGACTAATCTGGTGTTGCTAGATCTTCAGACTGACAGCAGAAGGATTGTACTCCAACTCTACCTTCATTGGCCATGAACCAGGGATCTCCAACCCTCCTCCTGGAAAGCTATCTTTCTGCAGACTTGACTTCCAACCTTTCTCCAATACGCCTGCATGCATTTCACAAGTAGCCCTGAACACCTTGATTACCTGGTTCAAGTGTGCCTGATTGGGGTTGGAGCTGAAATCTGTAGGATGGTCTCCTCTAGCAGCATAGTTTAGAGAACCCTGCCATAGACCATCTAACAGGCCATCTAACAGACTAATAAAAGTAAAGCAACTAATAAAAGTTTGTTTGGTTCAGTGTCTTGTTTAGGGGCTAGTGAAAATGTAAAGCCGATGTCCTTACAATAACAGACCAGCATGCAACGAATAAATAATTTATTCAAGAATGTTGTGAAAGTTTACTGTACAATAGTGCAGAGTATATACCAGGGGTCTCGAACCTTGCTGCTGGAGAGCTACCATCGTGCAGATTTCAGCTCCAACCCCAATCAAACACACCTGAAACAGCTAATCAAGGTCTTCAGGGTTGCTTGATAATTACAAGCAGATGTGTTTGAGCATGGTTAGAACTCAAGTCTGCAGGATTGTAGCTTTTGCCATGAGCTTAAACTTTTGAAAATTCAGCATTCAGTTGATCTCATTGTCACAGTTGTAAAAGATATTTTTAATTTATTTAATGGCTTCTTTCATCCATGAGGTTGTTTGGCATCATGACAGCATTGTTTCAAGGTGCACTGTACAGGAATGCGACATCAAAATTATTTAAGAGTTTCCCAGTTTGTGTGCCTTGGTATCAGGCATTCAGCTGTTCTTCACTCTTCGGTCTTCTTTGGAAAGCACCATCGGAAAGCTATTTTCAGTCATGCATGTACAGCTCCTGTCTAACTGAATAGGGAAATAACCAAAATCTCACACACTGTTTGCCAAACTCTCATTTCAATAAAATATCTCAAAACAGCAATACAATTTGACATGAACAGTATCATAAATGTTGTTTATGGTAATAACACTAAAAGCAGTTCATATTCAAATTGGTCGAGCCAATTCACATGAGTAAAGACTGAGTGCAAGCTTCTTATAAAAACCAAATGGAGACTTCACTGATTAACATCAGTCTCTGACCTAGGTCCACCAGCTGGACCATACATCAGAAAGACCAAGTTTTGCTGGAGAACAGCATGGCTAGTCCATTAGCCAGACCAACATGAATCCAACACAAACCAACCTGTTCCAGCAAGGAAATTTATGCTTGCCTAAGTTGGCCTTTTAAGGTTGTTTGTCATGAACTCTTTCAACTTATAACTAGCTATGCTTATATCCTGTTCCATTCCAGATGTGTACAGCAGAGTTCTTGTAGCTCATGCAGTATGAATCTAAACTGGTCTGTCCTGATGAATAACACTGTGGAAATTATGCAATAAAAACAGAAGCATTTACTTATTGTAGCCTTAAAGGCACAGTAGAAAAAAAATATTTTCTTACTCATGAAAGCCAGAAAGGGTTAAAACTGGTTATGCGAAGTAAACTTTGAGAGCTATACAAGTGTGGACGCTTGATGTCTCATTCATGTGATTTTTTTGCGAATATTCATGCCAGTTTTGCCCATCATTACATTGTGTGAAGATCAATAGGCCAGTATGATTGTTATGCTGGGTGCATGTTTATGCCAATTTAAATCTATGTTCTTGTATTCTGGGTGGACACAAACTCATGGTTCTGAAATGTTCCAGATTTATGAATTTGGACAGCCAATTTGTGTATGCTGTGCATGATGCAAAACCAAATAAAAAAATTAGCTTGTCAGGATGAAATTACCTTAAAGCACTAGGCCCGCTGATGTGCGATTTGGTGAATTCTTCAACACGGCACCCATTTTTGTTTACAAGGTCAGAGACCAAGTGAGGGAGAATAATAGCTGCTTTGTCTTTAACAGCAAACAAGCTTTTGTAATGCCATTAACTGTGGTGTTCATTAGGACAAACAAAAAGATACTCAACTAATTGCTGTTGAACCCCTCAGGATCTATAAGTTCATCATTAGGCCAGAATTCCATGTATCTCCTCAAAACTGACCATATTATGTAATAATATAATACATATTAACACAAATAATACATATTATGTATTTGTTGCTTCATTTTGTTCTCTTTTGGACTCTGAAAGACTTTCAGTGACATTTCAATGAATTGACTTATAGAGGAGGTTGTAGATGGTTATGTGTGGCTCACATCCTGGAAAATGTTGGTGGCTTTGACCATCCATATTCCCTTGAAAGAATCACACTAATGATCTACACAAAGGTCAAAGGAAATGCTGTCTCGATGTCAACAAAAGCTTGTGGTAAATGGTCTTCATCTTCAACAATGCAAGTACCCAACAAAACACCTAGCAGGGGACTTTTCTCTAAGGACAAACTGTGGAAGTGCCTCTTCAGAATTAATTTGGAAATAATATATTGAAATATTTTTATGAAATAATAGATAAAACCAGGCAGGTGTTTTTTTTTCCAACAGGGGATAATGGTTTAGCTTTTATTAGCATAATACATAGGCATAAAGATTTATGTATTTAGCATAATGACACACAAAAAAATAGTAACTCCAGACATCAGCGTTTAAAAAGGTATTTTTAACACCGTGTCAGACCTATCAAGAGCACATGTATGAATCACTTGACCAAGACTCTTGTCCTCAATGAGCTGTTAATCACTGCAACAGAATCACTGAATCAGTGAGTTAAATTAAAGAACCTGGGGTGTTTCCCAAAAGCATTGTTAGCCAACTATGTTTGCTAGTTTTGTTGTTACCAACAATGTTTGTTGGATTCGGGAATCGGGAAACACCAAGTCATTGAGCATTCGCAAACAGCATTACAAAGTGGTGTGGTTGGAACTCCTGTGGTTTTTTAAAGCAGTGTTTTATATCAGTATGACATATAGACCTAAATCATGCACTTGAGCAAATAAGCAAGCTAAGATGTAGTACAAACTATATGATACGGATTTCATTCCGTTTTATTAAAGCAGCATTTAATAAAGTGTGTATGTGATTTGATCTCAAACCGATTAATTAGCAGAAGTGGTTACTCCAAGATCTGCTTAATGTCATTAACGGCAGTTCTAAATAGCGATCTCGCTCTTAAATGGAAATGGTTAATGACACTCTGGTTGGTTTATTGAACGTTACGCCTATTACTCATTAAGAGAATAGGGACAACCCATTCCAAAAATACGCCCCGGTGCTCGCCGTGCGCTTTACACTTTGCATTTAGATCATTAAAATAGGGCCCAAATGGTCAAAATGATTGATCAATATTTTAAGAAATTTGTGACTCTGCCTGTGAAAACCAAGCTAAAGTCTTTTTTTTGTTTTTTTTGTGATTTACTATTTTACATAAAATCATTCTTTATCATGTAAAGAACAATCTGTGAAATTGTAACTTTGATATATTTAAAAATGACTGAGTAAGATCATGTCAGAGACTGAAATCATACTGAAATTAATGGTTGACGTCACACTTTGATACTTGTTATATTATTGTAACCCCTGGGGGGAATTTTTTTTAAACCAGTCAACCAACAATCTGAATTTTAGATGTCACAAGCAGGCTATCCCAATAAAGGGAAATAAAAGGAGAGAGAGGGACTGGAGAATTATAAAAATAGAAACCGTTTACTTTATTTTTCTCAAGTTAGACACACTTGAAAAATGACAAACATTACTCCTCTGGTCAACAAATTCAGAGACGGGGACAACAACGTGCGAAATCAAGGTGTTTGGATGAATAACACAATACAAATTCAGCAAAACTCAATCAACAAACACAGAATAAATAAGGGCACATCACAAATCACATGCACTGGAAAAACAAAGTAAATTTACACTCAGCAAACCAGTGACCACACAGCAGAATTGTTAACCCCCCCAAGATATTGCATCAACCCTAATATACAAACATGAAACGTACAGCAACACACACAGTGGGAGACTGGTGGGCAACACAGTGGGCCTCCCTCCCACACACACATGCTCACACACAACTGAATACTAAAAACTGGGCACAGGAAAAACAGTGGCCAAGATGGCATATGACGGTCTTCCTGTATGAACAGAACACAGCGTCGAACCAAGAGCTTGTTTAGTCATAATACTGTAGCAATCGCCTTATTCCGTCTGGTTTTTACTCGTACATTCCCAGGCCAAAATTCTCAACACAACGAACACCACTCGGCAAACTTGTAGTGGTCATACTCTAAATCAGTGAATTTTCATTGTAACTCGCAGACACAATCCGTAGCCGGTGAGGGCTCATGAAGACAGAACTGGATGTAACCACGGCACTGAATAACCGCACAAACACCAGATCAAGATCAACTCGTACAACCAACCAAGAGTCCAAGGAACCAAGAATATGTAGCAAAACATTAATCAGAGAAACCGCCAGCTTGCTGGATTTAAAGGTGCAGCGCCAAACGCCCACCACCGGATTCAATCAAGGCACAATTCCCGCTTCCTACGTCCTACGCGCTACATTATAATTCGATTCTGAGACCTTAGCCTGGAATTTCACAGACAGGGTCACATTTTATAAGGTGGTCTACATTATAATATAATTAGTCTAATTAACTGTCAAATGTAATTATACTGTACTTGTCTTCATGATATTCCTAAATTAAATTAGCACTTTTTATGATACCAGTGAGTCAAATCCAAAGGACTGAGAATGTAAATGTGGTTTTATCAGACAACTGGGATTTTAAACCAAACAATACTGGGAGTGAACATTTCTATTTACTCTAGTTGGCGATGTTCAAGAAAAGTAAATATATTGGTAATGACCAATAAATACTAGAATAGTAAATTACAGACATTGGTATGTTTTCCTTTGTTTATTTAAACTTTGCTTAGCAACAAGAAATACCTAATGCAGGCCAGGGCAAACGAACAACCTTTTCTAAGTGTCCCCTGCTGATTTCTCCTTCAGTTCATTCGATTTACCCTAATTAGAAAAGCTTACTTGTGTTGCTCCAGACACATAAAGTATTGGTGTGGTAATAGAGACCTGGGTTTGAGTCCTGGCTGGGTCATGTCCCAGTCCCAGTACTTTCATGTAATTTCTACTGACCAATAAAATAAAGGCAACGAGCCTATAAACTAAAATTCTGAAATTTGTTTTTGGTTTGTTGGTTAACTTAGCCATGGGGTACTTGGACTCGAACTGTAATTATGAATGAACTTGAATGCAATCGAGTGGACTTGGATTGGACACTTTAGACTTTCTTTTTCCCTAGTACAGTCAAATTCATGTCATGTATTATGAAAGATAAAAAAGGTAACAACATAAAATTAAGATGATAAAATATTAATAAATGTCTCCCATTTAAACCCAATTGTTAAAGAACTTAGACTCAAAAAAAGATGGATTCGGACCAAACACTACTCAACCAGCTGGTAAATAAAAATTCTGGGTGTGTGCTTTGTATTGGATATCTGGAAAGGGCATACAAATGTCAAGCTGAATCTATTGACTTTTTGCATTGTTATCTAGTTCACACATCACTGATGTCAGACTGGAACATTAGTTCATTAGTTTCCTCCACTTTCATGGATTTAGCAATTGTTGTAATCCCTCAAATAGTCTAATATACATTTTATAGATGCACTACAAGTCACTCCATAAATAGGTAATCTGTCTGCACTGCAATGTGTCATATATATTTTTTCGACTTCTTTAATGAGTCCTACTGATCTTTCAGAAAAACACCACAACCATTTTCCAATAAAGGCCTTTTGCCTCTGAGCATGCATGAGAGAAACAAAAGCTGTTTGTCCTTGTGGGAAACAGGATTTATTCACAGTTTTATTGGAAATTGGACGAGTGTTCCTGTTAGTACTACTGAACACTTCAACCATGTTCCCCGATTCTCAGAAAACATAAAACAACCACTATCACTTAAATCACTGTTGGATTATCATATTATTACAAATACACATTCTAGATATAGTTCATGGGGTCCATATAGTGACCCCAAAAATATTGGACACTTGAGCCATACTTGAGAATGTATGAATGTGTTTGCATGAAATAACAACAAATTACTATACAAAATATTGCAAGTCACTTTTAAACCAAGAATCTCTTTGTTGGTCAGTGTGACTAAATTTTGTGGCCAATTTGAACCTGTTGTGAAATCTGTGGGGGGGGGAAATTCCCAATTGAAGTGGATTCCTACTGAAATTACTATGGCGGGAATTTTTTTTTTAAATGTGACCAAAAGTTAAAAAAGTTTGAATATTTAGGCAATTTGTAATACATCAACTGCTCATATAATAACGTTGGTAAGATGCAGAAAGCCTTTGAAAAACTATAGAAAAGTAAAAATACAGTACTTCACTTTAGCATTACTTGCCACGAATCCTAAGGACAGATCACACATCAGCTGCGTCAGACGTGAGCACAGAGCGAGTGCAATCCTGTGACAGTCACAGGTGGTAAATAATGGAGGGCATGAAGGAGAGATGGAAGGCAATAGCACTGTTCAAGGTCTCCATTAGTTTAGCTTGTACTAATTTAAAGTGTATATATTTTGAAAGCACTGAGTCGCCATAGAAATCGCAATTCATTCGATTCAGATTTTTTTTTAATTACTGTCCGAGATCGGCGATTCATTATTCAAAAAATCATGTTCTGAGATCGATGCATTGCATCGTCAGGGTTTGTAATCGCGTCATCGATAAAACTAGTGTTTTGTTACACCCCTACTATTTTCATATTCAGATTGTTTGGCAACACAGGAAGTTGTTCAGGTTCACCTTTGGGGGAAAGAGTTACCAATACAAGGTTCTTCCCTTTGGCCTAGCCTTTGCACTAAGGACATTAACAAATTACATGGATGCTGCTCTGGCCCCATTGCTCCAGGGCATCCATATACTCATTTACCTGGACAATTGACTCAGTTTGGCCCACTCCAGGGAATTAGTGAGTCACCACAGGGATGTGCTCCTTTGCTCAGAGTGTTCCCACCCCATTTTAAAAAACTGTTTTCTTGGGGGTTCACTTGGATTCCATTCAGGTGCAGGCCCATTTGGCTCCTGCCCAGATTTCCAGTCTAAATGCATGCAAAGCATGCTTCAAGCTAGGCCATCATGTTTCTGTAAGCATTTGTCACAGGCTTTTAGGCCTCATGGCATCAGCCTCCCTGTGCTGCACCCTGGGGCTGCTTCATATGAGGCCGTTCCTTTGGTAGATGAAACTCATAGGAATCCGGGAATACTATATACAATACAACAGGACCAGCCTCTTGCCTAATAAGGGTGTCATGCAGCTGCTTTTGCGTGTGTTCAGTGTGACGGGACCGAAGTTTTGTTCAGAGAGGGGTCAGTATATGCGCTGTTCACCATCGCCAAATGGTTATGACAGACGCCTCTCTGATGGGCTGAGACAGGGGGCCCTATTTTAACGATCTGAAACGCAAGTGTCAAAGCGCGAAGCGCAAGTAACTTTGTGGGCGGGTCTCGGCGCTGTTGCTATTTTCCCGGCGGGATAAATGGCTCTTGCGCCCGGCGCAAATCTAAAATGGGTTGGTCTGAAGTAGCTTCATTATTCATAGGTGTGGTTTGGGCGTAACGTGAAATAAACCAATCAGAGCGTCATCCAACATTCCCTTTAAAAGCAGGTGCGCAAGTTCCATTATGGATTGCTATTATTGTGGCGTATTTACCAGGCGCACGCCAGGAGCGGTTCACAGCCGAGGAGACTGATGTTCTTGTAAGAGCAGTGAAAGACAGAGAAGTTGTGTTGTATGGGGATGGGAGAATAATTAGCCTGAATAATTTGTGAGCTAGTTTTATGCCTATTTTTTTCACATCTTCGTGGCACACCACAATGATTTCCGTCATCTCATGTGTTAATATTTTTTTAGTGTAACAATTTATGATTTGCAAAAATAACTGTTGCATCTGTGTAGATTACATGAGCAAAGTGTATGCGCGTTGTGCACGCTATACATTATGGTCAAGCATGCGCCCTTAAAATAGCATAATGAACAACGCGCAACGCGCCACTGACTTTAGACTAGGTTTTTTCTGGTCAGTGGCGCAATTGTTTAATGGAACAGCAAAATAGCACCAGGGATCGTTTGCGCCGGAACACGCCTCCTTTTTTGCGCTGAACCGCCCAGGGAGCGCAAGTTCATTCACTAGTTTAGCGACGTGCTTCTGTGGAGGGAAAAGCGCGCTTTGCGCGGGTGCAAAATAGGAATGACACATGCGTCGGTGTACAAAGTCAATTGCGCTGGGTGCAAGATAGGGCCCATGGTCTTCAAAGGCAGGCCAACGTGCAGAGTTTGGCCCGAAGAGTTTTTCTCCTGGCAAATAAATAGGCTGGATATGTCTTTCTGGCCTTGATACACACTTTCTCCCCTCTCTCAAGGGGTGCCATGTGATTGTCTGGATGGACAACATGGCGGCAGTATCTGATATAAACTGCCAAGGGGGTTCACAATCAGGCACCCTGGACAGGCATGCGCTCCGCCTTCTCCTTTGGGCTCAAGTCAGATTCCTCTACCTGAGTGCGGTTCATGTCCCGGAAATCTTGAACCTTGCAGACAATTTTCTTTCTAGATGGAAGCTCAGATCAGGAGAATTGATGCTGAACCGCCAGGTTTGGACCTCTTTGCATTGCAGGAGTCATTCCAATGTCCACTTTGGTTCTCCTTATGTTCCCCAGCACCTCTGGGCATAGATGCGTTCGTTCACCCGTGGCTGAACCTGACACTGTATGCATTTCCATCTGTCAAGCTGATTTCGGTAGTACTGTGCAGAGTGAGGGAGAGCAGGCTCCCTCCCATGCTAGTGGCCCCATTCTGGCCATCCCAGACATGGTTCTTGGAGTTGATATCCCTTCTGCATTGCCCTCCATGGGAGATTCCGATCAGAAGAGATTTGTTATCTCAGCTTCAAGGCAAGATCTGGCACCCTCAACCTGAGATATGGAAGCTGTGGGTATGGTTCATCAAAAACCACAAGTTTAGATTTCTAGTTTTCCTGCTGATGTTCAGAAGATTATCACTAGTGCCAGAGCCCTTTCCAGCCCTTTCCCTATTCTTCCAAGTGGAATGTTTTTTGAGTCATGGTGTTTAGCTCATGCAGTGGACACAGTCAGCTGCCCTATAGATTCAGTACTGGATTTCCTGCAAGAAAATGTGTGGCAGGGGCGGCGGCTACTACCTTGAGAGTTTATGTTGCGGCCATTGCCACACTGAGAGAGTTGGATGACATTCCCCTGGGGAGACATCGGTTGGTCTCAGCTTTTATGCGTGGAGTTCGACGTCTGAGACCAGCATTCCCCCGTGGATTTCCTTCTTGGGGGGCACTTTCCTTTTTTTTCTAGGCCTGTCACAGATAAATAATGATGACAATAAAACTGCCAGTAGGTGGCAGCAACTCCATGTTTTAATAAAGGATTTATTGAATCATTAAAATCAAACAATTCGTTCAAAATGGCTGATTCAGTTATCCATCTGAATGGACTGTTGAATCACTGGCTCAATCGATTCATTCAAAATCAGATTCATTCAAGGAATGAAACTCTGTGTTGCTGTGCATTGTTGTAATAAAATTAATAGCACATTTATGTTCACACACATGTATGTGCTGATGTTGATGAATTATAGGTTATTTCACTCGTATTTTAATATGCGTCATTGCGCAGAGAATGCTTTTGGACTCTTTGGACAATATGTGCTTTTGTTAGATTTTTGCAAAGTTGATGACTCGATAATGTCAGCTCACATTTCACTGCTGGTTATATGTACTCTATATAATTGTGTATGTGACGAATAAAAATCTTGAACCTTGAATCTCTACTATTATCTCTCAATCCCTAACAGTCACACATACACCATAATAACAATGACAGGGAGTGTCTTTAAATTGAAATCAAGGAATAATCAAATATTTTCTGTTATCTTCTTTTTAAAGGAATTTAAAAATGTAACTTGAACCATTTTGAAAAATTATGAAAACTTGCTTCTGCTTGTGCACAGCTTGTTTCAGTACAGAGTTCTGATTGGCCAACCAGGGTGATGCCATCCGTCCTCAATTTGAGCCATGCTTATATAATGTTGGGCAGTTTAATGTATATGTGTCATATTATAAAATACCACTTTGTGTTGCTCTCCTGTGAAAAAAGTAAATAAATAATAACTCCTTCAGCATTTCTCATTTAATGTGAATACATAATGAATGCATTGTTAGACTCAGGCACTTTGTTATTTGCAAATGAAATTAACAAAGTTTATTGCTAGAATATTAACAAATAGTTTATAACTACAGCTTCTGCAGTAATGTTTATAAGTGGACTTTTTATATTGTTCTGCATAAACTAAACACAGTTGAAAACCTGTTTAAATATGTTCACCATGGGCCATTTATGTACATAATAATTAAAGAATGAACTACATAAAAACCACATTTTAGTAAGATATAAGTCAAAATTTAACAGCTTCATATTATTTACTTTATATTTTAGTCGAGACCCAATACTTGCAATAGCCTACAAACTGGGACGTAACTACGATGTTGTTGAAGGTAATAAATAACTTCCTTGTTTACAAGGCTGTTTCAGTCTCATTCAATATAAAAGTCTTTACTGCTGACTCACTCATAAGAACAGTTGTCACCATCTAATGGCGGAACAATGTAACTTATCACCATCACAAACACTCTCCATTTCAAAGTATTAAAAACTATAATTACATATTACTACAATTTATATAAAATAAAATAATATTTATTGAATTAAAATATTTAATAAACAATAGCAACAGCCATCAAGTACTTCAGTAGTACAAATTATGCACTCTGATATACAGCATAAAAGTAACATAGAATATATCATGAAGAGATTTTGCCCTCAGGCAAAACGATTTGCCCTGGAACAAATAATAGATTAATGAGACGAAAAACTGCCAATTAGATTTACCCAAAACAAACTATATATATTGTTTAACCACTACAGAGACATCAGAGCCAGCAGCAAATTCAAGAATATCTAGCCAAGGTGAGGCTGCTCTCGGAAGGTTGATGAACGCTGGAGGCCCGCTGGCGCCCTGGATTATAAAATTTTGGATTTGGGCATCTGCCATGACACTCGCTGTGATAAATATTGCAAGCGGAGTGAAACAAATGGTGAAATGGCTGGAGTTCTGATATCTCACGAATATCATTTTCCTGTAAAAGAATCTCACACACTCACTGGCCACTTTATTAGGAACACCTGTTCAATTGCACAAATTGCTAATCAGCCAATCACATGGCAGTAACTTAATGTATTTAGGCATCTAGATGTGGTGAAGACGACTTGCTGAAGTTCAAACCGAGCATCAGAACGGGGAAGAAAGGGGATTTGAGTGACTTTGAATGTGGAATGGTTGTTTGTGCCAGATGGGCTGGTCTGAGAACTTCAAAAACTGCTGATCTACTGGGATTTTCACACACAACAATCTTTAGGGTTTACATAGAATGGTCCAAAAAGAGAAAATATCCAGTAAACGGCAGTTGTGTGGATGAAAATGCCTTGTTGATGTCAGAGGTCAGAGGATAATGGGCAGACTGGTTAGAGATGATAGAAAGGCAACAGTAACTTAAATAACCACTCGTTACAACCAAGGTATAGAGAATTCCATCTATGAATACACAACACGTCGAAACCCGAAGCAGATGGACTACAGCAGCAGAAGACCACATTGGGTGCTGCTCCTGTCAGCTAATAACAGGAAAACGGAAGCTACAATTCGCAAAGGCTCACCAAAATAGGATTATACAATTTTGGAAAAAACATTGCCTGGACCGATGAGTCTCAATTTCTGCTGCAACATTCAGATGGTAGGGTCAGAATTTGGTGTAAATAACATGAAAGCAAGGATCCATCCTGCCTTGTCTCAATGGTTCAGGCTGGTGGTGATGGGTAATGGTGTGGGGTATATTTTCTACCTGAGTATTGTTGCTGACCATGTCTATCCCTTTATGACTACAGTGTACCCATCTTCTGATGGCTACTTCCAGCAGGATAATGCACCATGTCACAAAGCTCAATCATATCAGACTGGTTTCTTGAACATGACAATGAGTTCAGTTAAGCAGGTTAAAAGTCTGGAGTTGATTCTAAGTAGGACTGAACGATAAATCGCTTGCAATATTTAATGCGCGTCTTGTCCTATAACTCCTTGTACTATAACCTGTAAAACGGGAACATTAATGTAATATTCAAAATGCAACTCATGTAAACACCTTAATCATAATATTGTCTTGTTTAGAATAATGTAAATAATTTGATTACTTATATACATGTAAACAATTATCATTGTTAGGCAAAATGTTCAAAAACAAAACAAATATATCAGAGAGATAGCATAAACATTAGGAGTGGCCAAATCAACGGTTTGAGTCTGAGAAAAAAATAACACACTGGTGAGTTAAGCAACAAAAAATGGCATGGACGTCAATGGAGAACAACAGTGGTAGATGATTGGAGGATCCTCTGGTAAAGAAAAACCCTTTCACAACATCCAGCCAAGAAAATAATACTCTCCAGGAGGTAGACCGGTCACTGTCAACATTTAAAATCAAGAGAGGACCTCGTTTTTTTTATTTTATTTTACCTTTATTTTACCAGGAACATTATGAGAGCAAATATAGGGAGTTCACCACAAGGTGTACCACAAAGGTTTTCACCACAAAGTTTCACAATGAATGTGGCTAAATTAGTGATGTTATGTTTGTGGACAAAACATTATTTTTTAATGAATTTTTTAGGTGAACAAATCCTCTCGTCCACGTAATCCATTGTCATATTTCTCGTTCACTGAAATTCTTCCCTCCATAGCATTGCGGCACTATTAGCAGCGCACGTGCAGATCAGTGAACCGGGTAGCTGTGAACGAGATGAATGGGCTGGAGGTCCTGGACTTTTGGAGTTTCACCAGGTGCATACAACCATCGTGGTCTATGGGATACAGGAGCCACACCTGTGTCTCCAGACAAGATGGCCGCTAGCCCAGCACCAATGCACAAGATGGCTGCCAGCCCAGCGCCACGGTACAAGATGGCCGCCAGCCCAGTGCCACTGCACAAAATGGCCGCCAGCCCAGAGCCACTGCACAAGATGGCCGCCAGCCCAGCGCCACTGCATAAGATGGTTGACAGCCAAGCGCCACTGCACAAGATGGCCGCCACAGTTGACTATCCAGAGTCGAGTCAAGTCCCCATGGACTCCCCAGAGTCAAGTCAGGTCCAAGTGGACTCCCCAGAGTCGAGTAAGGTCCCAGTGGATTCATCAGAGTCGAGTCAGGTCCCCGTGGATGTTCCAGAGTCGAGTCAGGTCCCCGTGGATGCTCCAAATTCGAGTCAGGTTCCCATTGATCAGGTCCCCGTTGATTTCCCAGAGTCGAGTCAGGTCACCATGGATCAGGTCTCCGTTGATTTCCCAGAGTCGAGTCAGGTCCCCATTGATCAGGTCCCCTTTGATTTACCAGAGTCTAGACAGATCACCATTGATCAGGTCCCTGTTGATTTCCCAGAGTCTAGTCAGATCACCATTGACTGTCCAGAGTCAGGTCAAGTCACCATTAACACCCATGAGTCAAGTAAAACCACAGTTAAACCTCATGAGTCAAGTCAAGTCATGAACTCCATGAACATGGTCAAGTCACCGTCACATCCTGTCTGTTGAACCAAGCAATGCTCTCTCAGCCTGTTTTATTGCTGTCAAGGAAACCGTTACAGCTGCAGAACCTTCTGAGGCCATCTATGAACTCACCGCCTTTCCTGTCATGGCCATGGAGGCCATCTACCATCTCATCATGGCCACGGAGGCCACCCTTAACCTGTTCATGTTCTCTGTTTCAGTCTTACCTGACCAGACTTGCTCTCCTGTGTCATCTGCTCAGCTGTGGTGGTCCTCTGCTCTGCCCTGGTGGGCTTCTGTCTCATCTGCTCAGCTGTGGTGGTCTTCTGCTCTGCCCTGGTGGGCTTCTGTCTCGTCGGCACGGCTTTGGTGGTCCTCTGCTCCGCCCTGGTATGCTTCGGTCCCGTCTGATCGGCCGGGGTGGCTCCAGTTCCGCTTGCAACACCCTGGTGGGCTCCAGTTCCACCTGCTCCACCCTGGATTCCTGCTCTGTCAGCACTGCCCTGGGCCCCTGAACTTTCTGATCCACCCTGGTGTCTTTGTTTTGTTTTGTTGTTGTGGTTTTTTCACTTCCTGTCCCTGTTCCCCTCTTTGGATCTGGCCCTCCATCCTTTCCCCTGTTCCTCCACCAGTCCACCTCCCTCCTGGTCTCTTTGGTTCATTTTTTTGTGTTTTCTGAGGAGCATCTGGTAGCTGCTACTTAGGGGGGACAGCGTTTAAAAGAACGACGTTAGGTAACAACGTTATTTTTTCAGTAACGGGGTAATCTAACTAATTACTTTTCCCACCGTTACAACGCCATTACCATTACTGAAAGTTAAATGCGGTGCAGGATACTTGAAGTGCAGGATAAAACTCTTGCTGTCTTTTGACGTGCAATAAATATTGAAAGTTATGTACGAACACCTGTCTGTTCTACTCATTCCAACTGACTTGTGAAAACTGCTAAAAAAAACAAAAACAAAAAAAAACATTGACATATAGCAACTTTTTTTTTTTTTTTTTTTTTTTTACAGTAACGTAAATAGTTACTTTCCCTGGTAACGAGTTACTTTTATTATAGAGTAATTCAGTTACTAACTCAGTTACTTTTTGGAACAAGTAGTGAGTAACTATAACTAATTACTTTTTTTTAAGTAACGTTCCCAACAGTGTTTATGCCACTCTGCTTTTTTGTGTTCCCTGGTGTTTGTCTTGTTTCTTGTTTTTGGACTGCATTTCTGGATGTTGACCTATTGCCTGACTGGATTATGATTTTTGGATTTCCCAAATAAAACACCGCTACTGGATCTCCCTGTTTGTGTGTGTGTTTTGTGACCTTTATAAGAGAAGACTTCCATTTATGGACATTATGTGTCTGTTTTTGAGAGACTTGAGTTAAGAGTTACTTTTCCACATTCCTAGGAGCCATAAACTAGCGTTATCAGATATTGTGCCTTTGGTTGCTATGGAACCCGAGGCCTGTTCTGCCTTTTTTTAGGTGATAGCTGCATTTTGGGGGAAGGGTCCATAGATCCTTTGGTTAGATGAGGGGGCGTTATTTACTATTTGTTAAATATAACAAATAGTTGTGTGTCTGATTTGTCCAAATGATACAGTTTATTCATACAACAGAAGCAAATTGAGGTGGGTACGTTCAGGCTGGACATTCATCATCACATAACTTGTAAAAGGAAAACAGCTTAGACCAGTGGATCCCAACCATGTTCCCGGAGGCCCCCCAACACTGCATGTTTTCCATGTCTCCTTAATCAAACACACCTGATTCAGCTCATCACTAGAGACTCCAAGTCTTGAAATGGGTGTGTCAGACAAAGGACAAATGCAAAATGTGCAGTGTTGGGGGGCCTCCAGGAACATGGTTGGAAACCACTGGCTTAGCCAGTCTTTGCTTTAGCAGGATAGTCAAATAGAAAGATCCAATGGGGAATTTCAAACAGCAACTCAGGTAAGTGTCCAGATTTCTTAAGGAGTTCAAATGACTTCATGATAATTGTTTCCTTTTCCCTTGCAGGTATAAGGATTTGAGGACAGAGAAAAAAAGGGCAGGTAGGGGAATTCGGGTAAGTACTTAAGATGAGTAGGAAGGTTGATGTTCACTAAAACATCAGAATTAAAAAAAAAAAAAAAAACTTCATCATCCATACACAATGTATACTTCATTTGGCAGGTAGGTAGACTGGAGAAGTGAACAAACACAAGGTTGGAGAACTGGAGAAACTGCAACAAGACCAGCCAATTGTGATGTGACTGGTGAATGTTTATATAGCATGGGGGAATGAGGTGATCAGGTATGCTGATTAAGGACAGGGTGCAGGTGTGAACCAGACAGGCTACTGGGAAATTTAGTTCTGGGCGGGTGACAGAGAACGTGACACTAACTGTATTTCTTTCCTGATTCAGATGAAACAAGCTACTATGCGTAGAGCACTCAGATTTTTGCCGGAAGAAATAGTTTCAAGTTACAGCTGTCTTGATTTATTTGTTTCATACAAATATGCAGCTTTTAACTTCACAAGATGTTAACTTATGGTCTGAAATGGTGTGGAATACCTGTGGATTATTATGATGATTTTATCAGTTGTTTAGACTCTCATTCTCACGACACCCACTCACTGCAGAGGATCCACTGGTAAAAAAATAATGTAATAATACAGTTAGAAGATTTTTCAAAATCTGTTCTAATGAAGAAACAAACTCGTCTACATTTGACCTGGGGGTGAGTACATCTTCCGCAAAAGCAAATTTTTTAAATGTACTGAAATGCAGAATGTATGAGATTGTTTAAATGTTATAAGATGACTGACAGGCCATTTCACACTGACTGAACTAACTGATCATGGAGAACAATTTAATGATAATGTAATGCCAGGCAAGGAAATTGTATTACTTGTAAGACCAGAAAAGTGATTTAAAAAAAGTCTTAATTGGTCAGCTGGAGTTTGTTTCCTAATGCCTTGTGATGCTGTTGTGATGAACATTTGCATTTTAAGTCTTTCACTCCATAAACAAACTACCCCTCCCCTTCAATACTCTAACGAGCTGTCCCTCAGTCCTGAGTTTGTGTAAGTGAGTGTGTGTGTGTGTGTGCTGAGGTTCAGATTGGAGGTCAGTCTGACCCGATTTTTTGGATGAACACTTTCTTTTTGTAAATTGCCAAAGTGGGGTTAAAGGCTAGCTTTTGATTTGACGTTGTTGTATTAGATTGAGGTTAAAAATGGGCTAAAGAACTTGGTTTTGAATGATGAGATTGCTTCTGTCATTGTCAAAAAGAGTGTGAGTTACATATCAAAATTGAGTATTTAAGGATCAAATACATGAGCAACACTAAAAGTGATATTTTCCTTATCAAGTAATGCTAATGATGCATGATTTGTTCACTAAACACATTTAAGACCACCTTCCTGTTATTTTTTCTCTTTTAAATGAATAATTTGAGGTTTTTGTCTCACTCAGGAGGAAATATATTGCATTCATAAGGAAGATCAGAGAAAATTACAATTTATGAGCCATTATACAATTTCTGCAACATCTGATGCACTATTTATGGTATTTCATCATATCGTTATTGCAAATCAGCATTTTTTTTCCACACAAAAACTGAAAGCGGTTGACGCACCAAAAAAGATCGAACACCCTTTTCACATTGAGGATCATGAAGGAACTCTGTTACAATTGACACACTGACCTCCAAACGAGTATGGGACTGTGAGGCCAGGATGAAAGGCCTCTATTTGTGCACTGAACTCATTTAACTTGCGTTGTGTACGATGTGTGGGGGGCTGCACGGTCCAATATGGTGGGAGAGGGTCACATGGAGTGGGGCCCACCAACAGCTCAGAGAACTCCTGCGTGAGAGGGGGCATGCATAAGACACTGCCAGGATCCATAGTTGTGAGTAAAAGGGACCTTTTGGGTTAATCCTCATTAAAAATGGAAGCGGCTTTCATCTTAGCAAGCCAAAATGACCCACTGTGAACTTTTGTCCACTTCCTTTCAGACTGAGTTCTAGCGTATACCAGGGCAATTAGACCAACGTTACAATGGCGCTTTGCTTTAAAGGTGGGAACGAGCTGTCTCATTGGTCTGCCAAGACTTCAAAATCTGACTCATGCATTTCAATGGGATGTTTGGAGACCAAAAACAAAAAAACTATATATTTCAAGAAAGATGCCAAATAAATACCAGGCTTTCAGTAAGCAATCAGGCTCTAGAACAGCCATTAAATAAGAAACAGGTTTCCTCGGAAAACAAATCAGCATTTTTATATGACTGAATGAATATTAATAGAATAAGCTGTCAACAACAGCATTAGTGCCCTAGATGCATCAATGACAGGGAAAAAAATGTTTAAAATCTAGTTTAAACACAAGTGCCAAGTCAAGAAATTAACTTTTTGGTTTTAACCAAATTAATTCTGGTTTTATGTGGCTTTTAAAACTTTTAAGACATTTTTCAACAAATACTTATATTTATTAAAAAAAATTGTTATGTAGCGTAACTATCAAGTAAGTTTTTTCTTATTTTTTTTTGTCTCTACACTATTAATACATTTTAATGTACATTTACATTTAGTGCTCCTGTAGCTCAGGTGGTAGAGCATTGCATTATCAAGTGCAAGGTTGGGGATTCAAATCCCAGGGAACACATGTTAGGAGAGATTTATTAGCCTGAATGCAATGCAAGTCACTTTGGATAAAAGCGTCTGCTAAATGCATACATTTAATTTACATTTTAATGTAATGTACATATTAAAAATATGTAGGGTATATATAGGGTTGAGTATCTTTTTTTTCTGCAATACCAGTGCCAAATTGATACTTTTAAAATGGTACCAGTGCCTGAACCAATACTTAAAAAAAATCTAAAAATTGTTTTTATAAAAAAAATAAAAGTTACCGAAAATAAGATGGATTGGCCATCTTTGAATGCTATAAACACATTTAATGTCTGTTTCATTCATACTTGACATTAGAGGGCACCCTCACGAAGAAACTCCATGTGCATCAAAGAAGGGATAGACCTCAGGAAATCTCTAATATGGACAAAGGCAAATGCTGTTTCCGAAATGCCAAAATGCCATAATATTATACTACTCTTACTATTTTTGCAGTATCCAGTATGTATGCTGTGCATAGTGTGCAAATTTTCTGTATGCATCAAATTACCTACTATATTTACCAGAATCTGCTAAATATAACTCCGGTACACTGAAATCAGTACAGAAGCTGTGATCGGAATTGCATACTACCACACAACTCTTGCTATATTGCAGTATGCTGTGAATAGTAAGTGAATGTTCTATATTCATGGAATGTCCAGGTTACCTGCTACATTTGATGAAATTTGATGTATACATCTGAAGACACTGCATGCGATACTGATCTTCAAATGCGTGAGTGAACTGGTGGCAGGGAATGGTAATTATAAAACACTTTTATACATACATGTTACTGTAAACAATAAACTATTGCTGTGTATCTAAAAACAGTATCGTAAGTGGGACATAAATTGTACTTTAATCTCTACAGCACGTTTCTGATCAAGTCAAATGATTGACCTTTATCTCTATAGTGCTTTATACAGTACAGATTATTTTAAAGATATTGAATAATAAAAATATTGAAGTAATATAATATATTAATAATTTGTTGGCAGAGACTATTTACAATAACTCCACCCACCCATGCTGCGATAAACAGCACTGCAAAAGATGCCTATCCATCTGTAATATCTGTAGCGCAACGGATAAAAGACGTGTGATGAATGATTTTGTCCCGAGTATGAGGCCGACCTTTACCAAAACTTGCTCTAGGCTACTCCTTTTCCCATCACATATCAGATGTAAAATAAAGGAAATATTAGAAAATTGGAAATAAAACGTCTCATCAATAAAACATTGTTATTAGGTGGTTAGCAGTATAGGTATAGGGAGGTTTTTGTCCCAATAAAGTGTTGCATTCATTTAATAATATTTTTAAGTATGATAATTTAAACACACTATGTTATTGCATACTGCTTTATAATGTATCACAGTACTGAAATATAAATATCTACCACCTAACTACTATTTACACAATTATTAATAGTTCTGCTCAGTATGTAAAGTCCATTAACTATGAATTGAGTTCAAAGGGGCAATGTAGCATTCTTTACTAGTATGAATCCTTAATTAACCATCCTTGGTTTATACATTTATTTGTGAGACAACAACCTCAGCAGATGTGCTGAATTAATGTTTTGTCAAGTGACAACACTTTCGAACACTACTCTGAAACATTTGTTGCTTATTGTATACTGTTTCACACACTATTCTTTAAAAAATAGTTGGCAGTATACACTGTGTAGTAGGCAGTAAGCAGTAAGGAAGTATGCCATTTTGAACACAGACATAGTTATCATTGTAACTGTGTAAACAAAATATATAAACATTTTGAATGATAAAACAAAGACAATAAATACTCGACTGTGACAATGTATAGTTTATCTGTGTTATTTAAGCCATCTTTGGTATTTTTGATAATAATTAAGTATTTACAATCCTATGGAGCCCCGCACATGGCATGCAGAAAAAAATAACTAGGCTAAATCGTGCGCACGATTTACTATTTTGTTCCCTCAATTTATAAATTTTTCACTCGATTTACTAATTAGTTCCCTCGATTTGCTAAATCGTGTACATGATTTATAAATCAAGAGAACAAATTAGTAAATTGTGTGCACGATTTAGCATATAGAGGGAATGAAATCGTAATCGTGAGCATGTTTTAGTACATTGAGGGAACGAATTAGTAAATCGTGCGCATGCTTTAGTACATAGGGGGAATGAATTAGTAAATCGTGCGCACGTTTTAGTACATCGAGGGAATGAATTAGTAAATCGTGTGCACGTTTTAAGGCATCGAGGGAATGAATTAGTAAATCATGCCCATGTTTTAGTACAAAGAGGGAATGAATTGGTAAATCGTGTGCACGTTTTAGGGCATCGAGGGAATGAATTAGTAAATCGTGCACACAATTTATTTATTTCTTCTTGAATGTCATGTGCAGGGCTCCATAATAATCCATCGCTTATCGACATGCCTTTTTACCTTATGCTTTTTAAAGTATAAAACCAGATCAGATCACAAAAGGAAGCATTTGTGGGGGAAAAGCATTATAGTGTTTTCTTTTGTTGGTCACAGGTTAGAAACTCTTCTTATTGCAAGTCATTACAAGGGAAGTTTAGATTTAGGCATTTTAATTGAAGCATGTTTAGCTTAACTAGCTAACAGTATCTACCTTCTGGCATCATAGCAAGTGAAATTGCTGTATTCAAGTGCTCCTCGGATGCTCTCATTTCTCGAGTTGTGCTTTTAAGCATGAATTTCTTTCTTCTGTTGAACAAAAATATTATATTTTGCTGAATGTTGGTAACAAACAGTTTTCTTTCAGATATACATTTTTATTATTAAATATTTTATTATGCATTCTATTTAGTTTTATTTATTTACTTTTATTTAACTTTTTGATACACAATACCCTGTTGGGGCAACTTAATGGCTGCACTTTATTCTGCTCTTGTTCTACCCTTTTAAGACAAATGGATTTGTTGTGTTATCATATTCAGGAGAATATAAGATACAGCCTTTTCTGCGGTTTGCATCAAATGTTCTTTGACTTTTATGCATGATAAATTTGTTTATGAATAAAGATTGATCTGTTGAAAACAGTTATTTTGAGGTAGATGCCAAATGCTCACCTCCTATTCAAATTTGACATTAAAGGAGTGAATACAACACATTTGCCCTCCGGCAACTAGATGACATTCAAAGATGACTTTCAAGAAAAAAAAAATAAAAAAATTAAAAAAATACGTGGGGAAAATAAATACAGACCATGTTCACATAGGACACTATTAACATTGACTTTATGCATGAAACCATTCAGAAAAGTGGCACACATAGGTTGAAGATAATTTATTTTATGTATTTTTGTCTGCATGTTGGTTGGACAACTTAGACAAAAGTTTTTAATATATTAGAATATTAAGAAATGAAGCAGTCTTCCCCCACAACCCTTTACTTTTTTTTCTTTTTACAATGAAAATAAAATAGAAAAATAATCATATATTTTTTTTCCAGATTCCTTAAGAATTTTCTTTTCAAGATATTTAATTTTTTAATTCCTTATATTATGACTCTTAAAGCTGCGGTAGGTAACTTTTGACGCTCTAGTGGTTAATAAACAGAACTGCTTGTGTCTTGCGGAAGAACATCGTAGCCGGAACTACTTCTCTCTGTTTATGTCTATGAAGAATCACAAAAGTACTGGGTTACTCCACCGCGGTATCCCCGAAGCAATCTAAAATAGTCCGAATATAAACAGTTATTATAGGTGCACCCTAGTGATTCAGGACAAGCCAAAAACATGGTTTGGAAAATGGATTCATGGTGTACTTGCTTATTATATACATTTTTCTACATTTTGAACACAAACAAAGTTACGGACCGCAGCTCTGATTGGTTATTTTTTACCGGGAGCGATGGAGTTTCTGCAAATGGCAATAGGACCACTGGGAGGAGCCAGACGAGCTTGATTTTTTTCACAGATTATCTGTCTCATATTCTACTGTCAGGACATAATGACAGGTTTAATAAATATGTAAAAAAAAATTTTTTACAAAAGTTCCCTACAGCACCTTTAAGGACTCTTCCATTCAAATAAAAAAGCAAAAATTAATAATTAAGAAAATAACATGTAGATAATGAAAATTCTTAAAATTAAGATTCAGAATCAAAGCCAATCATACCCCAATCCCCCCCCCCCAAATGCAAAACTATATACTCAAAACAGGTTTCTAATGTTTTGGATGGTTGCTAAGGTGTTGCTAGCCCTGAGCCAGAAAAGCCCACCCTCCAGTCTCAATGTTACTCTGGTATTTGGATGCAGACAACTGCTGGTCTGACCTCTCCTCAAGTTGCTCGATGTGAGCCGCTGCTCCATGAATGGGCGAAATCTGGAACCAATAAACATGAACTTTAAGCTGAGAGTCAGTGTCCTGTTATTCCTTTCCAGCAATGAGCTACAGATTGATGCAACCGCTACAATATAAACACTCGTGACTTACCCTATTATTTAACTTCGAGGGCTTAAACCTTCCTTGAAGGAGGTTCGAAACCATTCATAGCTTTCGAAAAACACAGATGCTTCCAAAACATGGTTCACAAGTTTATATTGTTGCTCATAGTCAGACGGATAAACACTTTTCAAGGGCACGTCTCCGTAATACCTTCCCATGGGGGAAGTCAAGACAGCAGGTCTGGACTCAGCAGACGTCCCTCTCCTCTGTTCTTTCCTCTGCCAGTTATGCGATACTTGTTTTTGGGGAGGAAAACAATGAGAGTATTTAGTCAGATGTCACGCAGAGTCTAGTTTGTCTCTTTCGCAATTCAAACCTTTGTTCATTGGGGCTTTCTCTGCCCTCCCCTGGTAGCTTAGCTCCTCTGACTCAATGTGTGTTTTCAATTACAAAGTTTTTTTTCCAACTGAAGAATCTTTAAAACCATTGCTTCCTTATACATTTGTTACCACATGAAAAACGCAGAAAGTGGGGGAGGAAAAGGCGGAGGAAACAGCAAATGAGAGGGGCTCCCAATGAGGACGCCTGTCCAACAATGAAGCTGTTGTTTTCATCAGTTTATGTGTGGTTCTCTTAGTTTGATCTTTTGTCCTTGGCTCCTGCCGCGGCCACTCACATCTCCCGCTGTGTATGCAAACTCTCCGAGGTATCAGAAGAGGAATCTTTTCCAGTAGACTCCGAGATTTCCTCTGGGCAAGGCTCAAATGGATTTTTCTATAAAAAACTATGCCTTTGTTGTCTTTATTGTCTGCTTTGCGGCATTACCTGTGACTTGGATGTCTTAGAAAACCAAATCTCCTGTAATCACGTCGAAGAGGATTTTTTTGGAAAACAAAAGTACTTTGCAATAAGATCTTATGGTCTAGGGGAAATTCTGGAGATAAATCACCTAAGGTCTATATCTTGAATACATCAATTTATGTCTTAGTCAAAACAAAGAGAACCTGCCTACACCTCAGTTTTCTCAGGGTAATGAAGGGTTTCAGAAGTAGCAGAAATTTCATAATTTGTGCATTGCAAGTAATGAGTTTGTTTTGTTTGGCCCCTGGATTTTTATCAAGGTTTATTTTCCAAATTCGTACAGTAAGCCTGAGGTGCAGGTAATCCAAACTCCGACTGAGCCACTGAACAGCATAAAGAATCTTAATCCTCTTAGCCGAATTAAACATTTCAAGTTGACGATCTAGCCAATCATTTTGCACTGTGACTATAGCGCAAGTAAAAAACACACCCGAATTCCCTTGCCCTTCTGAGAATGTATGTCGAAGCTGGTCCCTTGACAATCAGACCCATTATAATATACAAATAATCCACTGTCCCCTGCTTGGGTGGATGTAATCTACAGAGCATTTCTTACCTTCAAACTTCCACATGGGAAATTAAAATATTTCATAGAGTTAAGTAGATTAGAAGGGCCTGGTAAAAGCTATTTGCAATAAGTTATTCAACACAGCTTTCGGGTGGGCTAACTTCCTAGAGAACAGGCTGTCCAGGTCACTGATGGGCTTAACATTTGCCCTGTGTTCAACAAATGAACTGGGGACTCCAGCCAGTGGATGGGCCAAGCCCTTGACAATTCACATAAGCACTTAGACACATGCACATGGCTTCTGTGATGGTCATCTAGGACTTATAAGCACTTGGCTATTTCTACATCATGATAAATCACACTACCATGGAGGCGTTGTTCCCTTCAGATCAATAAGGAGGGAATCCATTAAATTACTCCTACAGGTCCTCTTGAAGATTTTTGGTATGAATGAGGGGTATAAATAGTGTCTTATGACCTATCTGTACTTGAAGCAGATGTGTATAATTTTGTCCATGTAATATGACTTTCTCATATCCTGGTTTAATGTTTGAGAGACCGTAAGTAGGCTGATTGTAGGTTATTTTCAGTGTCTGACTGTACACCCACACTCTAATACATATTGAGCATGCATAACTGGAAAGCACTTTCATGATCTGGCAAACTGTAATCTGATTGGCTGGCTTACATGGATAAGAATGTGTTTTCTGCTTAAATCAGTCTGCTTAAAAACATTTAGCATCCATTAAAATACAAAATATGCATTAATTTAGGACAGAACTCTGCAGTTACACTCAAAAACTGCTGGATTAAATACAACCAGCGCTGGGTAAACTATGGAAAAACCCAGCAAATGTGTTGTTTTGACCCTGCAGTTGGGTTATTCGCCAGAAGGTTGGGTTAAACGTTTATCCTAACTGTTGGATGAAAACATTATCTAAATAAAACATTATTTAACCCCGCATTTTTTAGAGTGTATGAAGTACTTTTGTAGGTCATCTGGAATCATCATCGCGATTCTGGAAAATTTTGTTCACCCTGATAATCTTCACTGATTAAACTTTTTTTTTTTTTACATTTTGAAGACTAAATACAAAACAATATATGAATTAAATCACTGTCATATGAAATTGTCACACTATTAAGCTTCTGACCACTCTTTGACTAATCTGACAAACAAAGCCGCTTTTCCACCGCAGGAACTTTATACCCAGGAACTAGAGACTTTGCTCTGGTACTCTGTGTGTTTCCACCGCAGGAACCAGGAACTAAATAAAGTTCTGGGTAAAAAAATGCCCCTCAGAAAGTCCCTGCTGGCGAGGTAGTACTTTTTCAAAGATCCGGAACTTTTGGGGGTGGGACTTGGGCGCTAAATATCCTGATTGGTTGAGTTTGTGCAGCACTGTGATTTTAACCACCATTTATTTTGGATCATTTTCAAAATATTACTGTTATTCTGTCATGAAATGTAATTTTAAAAGTATTTCAGGCGAGAATATAGTTGTTTAAAACTCAAATCTGTGGTTTATTTATAAAGACAGTGCCTATTTAAAAATGTGTTTCGCCGATTTCGGAGACGGTCAGCTCCACGTGATCAGCAGGAGCTCAATGATCATGTATCCGCTGAGAGCAGCCTTACCTCGACTAGACCTTCTGATATTCATCAGAGCCTTCTGATACGTTGTCTCTTTAGTGGTTAAACATAAAATATCATTAGTTTTGGGTGAATCTAACAGGTGATCTTTGGTCTGTATTCAATTTATCTAGATGTTAAAATGAAAATAAAAAAGGCAAATTTATATAATTTTTCGTTTCATTGTAATGGCTGTATATATACACATTTCCGTGAACCAAGTACATTTCTGAGGCTATTATTATGTTTAAATGAAAACAAAAGGAGGCAGTGGTATTTCATGTCCTATTTGGTTTTATAGTAAATAAACAGTGAGGAAAATTGCAGTAGCCAAGGCGAGCGGACTGATGTTATGAAGTACGCTGAAGTTTGCAGAATTACTGGATTTGCGTTATCGTGGACATCACACTCCCAAGTCGAATGAGTAAAGTCTGAACTACCGAGGATGCACGTCCAAAATCAGCGAACTTTGTATTGAGAAATGCACACAGACCTACATCCCCAGTCTATTTTCCTAATCTTCCCGGTACTTTAGACCAGAAAGAAACAGGTCTGGGGGGAAAAGGTCCTGTGAAAAAGTTCCTGGTACAAATGTTCCGGGTAATTTTGGTGGAAACACGGCACAACAGTGTGATTATAAACACAATGAGGCTGTAAAAAGCCACTAGTTAGTAGTCCCTGACAACCTATGTAGTCATATTTAACCACTTGTAAGCAACAAGTAAAAGCTTAAAAATTGATTACAAGTGATACTGATTTATTTTATGTCATTTAATAAAAAGTTAAATATATTGAGCTTTTGTTCACTACAGACATTATTTCATACATTTAACCAAAAAAGCTTTAAAAACCCTTTTTTACTTCAGGTCAATGGAACTGGAAGTTCTAAAATGCAAAACTGTTTTAGGCTTTGGTCTACAAAAATATGTCATTCCTGTAGCTGTCACACTATGCTGCCGGAAGGAACACAGAGCCAAGGATAATCAACATATTTTTTATTAATCCAATACAGGAGTAAATCCAATAGGGAGAACTGGAGGAAGACACACATATGGAACTGGTATTCTTGTTCTGAATTACCATTATTTTTAATTGAGTTTTCATGCCCTGTGTTGTGTGCTGTTGTTTACTGTCCACCTAAATACAACAATAATTTTATTCAAGAGTTTTTAATTGATGTTGTGCCTAAATATTACCAACTTTTGAATTGTGGTGATTTTACCCTCCATGTTTGCTGTCAGTTTGATCAGTTGGCCACTGATTTTAAAGCACTTCTGACATATTTTGATTTATTTCAATTAGTGGATCTACCCACACATCATACTGGACACACTTTGGGCCTCCTTATTTCTCATGGGCTCTATATCTCCCTTACTGAAATATCTGAGACTCCCATCTCAGATCACTTCCCCATTATTATTGAATTTCCAGTCACACCATCAACAGCCAGCAGGTCTCCTGTTTCACCATGTTATTGTCACATCCTCACCTCCTCAACAGCTGAAGATTTTGCTGCTGCTTTTATGGAGTAAGTCTCCACTTGTATGAATTTTCTTCACTTTTTTATTAATAAAGTGGAGTCTGTCAGACAATTCACGAATAAGAGCTGTGGAACCTAATTTAGCTGTCGCTGCAGCACATTCTGTGGTGTTTGAACAGTTTGAACCGGTCTCACTATCATTCCTTAATGAAGTAGTGCAACGAATGAAAATTGCCCCTTGGACCTTGTTCCAACCAAATTGTTAAAAGAGGTTTTTACCACTGTAGGGAATTTATTGTTAGTTTTCATTAATATATGTCTTCGCTCAGGATCTGTCCCTGCTGCTTTCAAACATGCTGTGGTTAGGCCTCTTCTTAAAAAAACAAATCTGGATCCCTCAGTCTTGTCTAACCAGTTTCCCACCTGCCCTTTCTTTCAAAAGTGTTAGAAAGTGGACCATGCCTTAATCACTTTGTTGGCATTCAGGGTATCGCACTTCAGTGGTTCTCGTCATATTTGACCAATAGAACCTTTTCTGTAGTGATTGGGGACTTGTCCTCCTCCACCACTTCTCTCTCTTGCGGGATGCCACAAGGCTCTATTCTCGGGCCCATTTTTTTTTTTACTTTACATGCTGCCTCTAGGGTCCATAATAGTCAGGCATAGTGTAGCTTTTCACTGCTATGCTGATGATTTGCAAATTTATTTGCCTATGAGTCCAAAAAATGCTAACGCAGTTGTGTCACTAATTGTTTGTATTCAGGGATGGGCAGTATTTCAAATACATATATTTAAAATACTATTTTGTATTTTAAAGCCTTTGGAAAAAATCAAATGTAATTTGTATTTAAATACATTTAGGATGAGTATTTTTACATTTTCAAAATACTTTGAGACAGGCAACCTCTCAACCTTTCATGCGTCAACTAGTTCAGACCAGACACACCCCTTTTTTATTTCCTACAGGGCAGGGGAAGGGAAGAGGTATATAAAATTAAAACGAAGTTTCTAAGCAGTTGCACACATCTAAATGCTTTTTGGCATTCAGAATAGGCCCAGATAGATTTCAGCCTAATGGGGATACCAGCACTGAATCTTCAATTTCACATGTATTTTGTGTATTTTCAAAATACAAAATACTGTATTTGCATTTAAATACATTTTCCCACACAGTATTTTGTATTTGTATTTAAATAAATTTTTCCACACAGTATTTTGTATTTGTATTTTAAATACATTTCCATGTATTTACGCCCATCTCTGTTTGTATTTATGATATTAAACTATGGCTAGAGCAAGACTTCCTTCATCTAAATGAAGAAATGACTGAATATATTATATTTGGAGAGTCTGTAACTTCTGACTTTGCTGCGCTGCAACTGTCAGAAATCTTGGTGTGACTTTTGATAGTAGCCTGAAATTTTACAAACAAATTGACAGTGTGGTTAAAGCTCGTATTTTCAGCTACATCTTTTGGCAAAGGTCAAACCATTTTTGAATCGCTCTGACCTTTAGAAATCTATTCATGCTTTTATCAGTTCAAGATTAGATTATTGTAATTGCTCTTATTGTAATGTCTCACAGTCATCCCTCAGGCGCCTTCAGCTGGTGCAGAATGCTGCAGCCCGTCTTTTAACTAACATAAGCAAACGTGAGCACATAACCCCAATTCTTTATTCGCTCCACTGGCTTCCAGTTTCTTTTAGAGTTGATTTTAAAAAATGTTTGTTTGTTTTTAAAGCTCGCAATGCCTTGCCCCACCTTATGTAACTGAGATACTGGCTTTTGATCAGCCAAACAGGGCTCTTAGGTCAACAAATCAACTTTTGCTGGAAGTCCCAAGGTCACGGTACAAACACTGGGGTGACCAGGCTTTTTCTGTAGCGGGGCCCAGACTCTGGAATAAGCTTCTCGCTAATATATGCACCATTACTGACCTGGGCCTTTTTAAAGCAAAGCTTAAAACTTTATTTAGACTGCCTTTTAATATCTAGAAAGTGTTGTGACATTTTTGTGCATTTTATGTATTTTTCTTTTTTTAATGGAAAGCAATTTGGTTCACCTCGAGTTTTGTAAAGGGCTGTATAAATAAATGTTGATTGATTGACTGATTAATAGTAGACCCAACAAAACTGAAGTGAAAGGAAGGATGATGAGGGAACTAAGGAGACACACCTGGGAACTAATCAGCAATCAAGGAGACAGAAACTTGGTCACAGGGAACTTTGGAGCCAAAGGGATGAGGGAGCCCGCTGGAACGGATGGATTGATGGTTGATGGTGGAGGCGAGGAAGCTAGGAGCCGTGATGGAACCACTGGGACTACGAGGTGGAGTCCGGGCTGAGGTGAGGGAGATTCTGACCATGGTGATGCTGGAGAATGGCTGGCCCGTGGGGCTCGCACCGCATAGATGGTGGGCTGAGGGTGAGGGTCTGGGTTTTGTTTTCATTGCAATTAGACCATGAATAAAACAAATAATTTGCAAGTCCCTAAACATCTGTAATAGCTTTTACGGTTTCAGAAACCCTGGTGAAATTTTATGTTTTATGATTTTGATATAAACAATGTATTTTCATTAAAAAGTAGTCAAAATAAATTGGCAAAAATGAGTAACCTAGATTTCAAATTACAGTTATCATCATGTTATCTGTAATCAACGCCAGACTACAGTTTTTAAGTACCTAGCACAGTGCCTTCATTACCAGAAATTCCAGTTATAGCATTTTCAAGCTTAAAGTTCAATAGTTTGCACTTTCTAGTTTTATTGTCATATAAAATTGTATTTGCTGGCAAAAAAAGAAAAAATGTTTCTGAACATTGTTAGTAGGCTGCCGGTCAGTTCCTGACATAGCACAGCTTTCAGAAATATAAACCAGAGTCCGGATTTTGACTGGATGATTCACTCCAAACCACACAAGACAAGAATGGGTGCTAATCTTGTTGTTCAGCTGTGAGAGATGAGCTTGTGGTTGCTTTTGCAACATCTTTGGCCTGGCAAAGCCAGACTAAGATAAAAGTGGACAAGTTCTACCTGGAAGAACACTCAACTTTCCCCCGTCCAAGTCACGTCTGGCCTGACCAATGTGGCAAAACCTGTAAAAATATTAAATGCCACATAAAATGGAAACATTTGTCTTTCTACTCATTCTTAACTAAATGTTTTCACA
Organism: Carassius gibelio; assembly: GCF_023724105.1. Classification (NCBI taxonomy): domain Eukaryota; kingdom Metazoa; phylum Chordata; class Actinopteri; order Cypriniformes; family Cyprinidae; genus Carassius; species Carassius gibelio. Next base: position 18,394,163 of record NC_068420.1, read on the forward strand.
CTCATTGTCTGTTTTCCCATAAGTCAGTGCACACCCACAGTCTGAAATGATTCATTGGACTCCATGCAAATGTTCAAAACTTCTTTTAAGGTGAGTGTAATTGCAATATAACAACTCATTGGCTCTAAAGGCTTTTAATGCCATCCAGAGACAAAACGAGTCATAGTTTCATTCCTACAAGGGATATTTCACACATTCAGAAATGATATTTACTCATAGCTTTGCTGGTTCTTACTCAAATGGGTCACACTACATTAACACATTATATTAATTTTTGAGATAATATTCTTTATATACCTCTCAGATTTACTGGAAATTATTTTTGGCAAGTGCTAAAACCAACATTTGGGTCCACTTACAGGGAAAAATTATATGTGGCCAGATGCAACAAGATTAAAGAAGTCTATGAGAAATAAACACAACAAAACTTCAGAGTAAAGATCACACTTGTGGAGGAGGGACAGAGTAATTTGTTTTAGGGCTGGTTGGTAGCAAATAACAACCAAATGCTCCACCGGCATGTAATCACACGAGTGTTGAAAGATCCCTTTCAATGAATATTTCACTGCTGATCAAACGAATCAGATCAACTGCTGTTAAGCTGTGGACTTACTTGGCATCATACTTTGAATAAATAACAGTCCTTTGCGATAAATCACGTTCTGTTCACTGTGATAGCGTGTTTACTTCTCAGACCAATTAAAATTAACATATAAACTGATATACTATATAAAATATGTTTAACTATATACACACACAGTGGTGTAATGTAACAAAGTAAAAATACTTTGTTTTAATGCTTAAGTATTTTTTGGAAGTATCTGTATTTTACTTGAGTTTTTAAATTTCAGCCAACTTTTACTCCACTACATTTTCTAAATAAAATGTATACTTTTACTCCGATACATTTCCTCTAAGTATATTCGTTACTTTACTACAAAATAGTCAGAAGAATACAGACTGCAAGAAAGCAGGTTTGACGAATCAGTGTCTGGCGTTTGCGAGTTAGACTGATTTAAAAACACATTTGCTCATGTGCAAACAAGCGCACGCCCTGCACAATCGCAGATTATTTCTAGTGATGGGATGTTCAGATAATTTTACAGACTCTGACCTTTTAGTCTCATTCAGCAAAATGAACAAATCTTTTTTTTTCATTCATTTCGTTCATTTTTATCAAAATAGAATTAAAATGTTACGTGTTACTTTCCTAACTTGTCTACTAGTACTTACACAAACGTTTGATCACACTACAAATAATACAAAACTATAATGCTATGAAAAAAAAAAACTTAAAAGATTAATTAATTGTTTACCTGGGTCTTCAGTTTATGATTAGTTCACGTTACCTCTTATCTGACAAGTCTTCAGGTTTGAGTTATTCTTTCATGTGACAGACCCATAAGCTTTAACCAATGCAGTCTGAGCCCGAAAGAGAATTGATAAGTTCATCTCATGAGTCTTCTGGTTTTTTGAGCCTTCATTAATCACGTGACAGACCCATAAGCATAACCAATGCTGTCAGAAAGAGAATTGATTAGTTCATCTCATGAGTTTTGGGGATTTTCAAATCTTCGTTCATCACGTGACAGACCCATAAGATTTGACCATGGACTGTATAAAAGGAGTTACCCTGGCAATCTGTGTTCATATTCTTGTCAAATTTTAGCTTTTTACTTCTTGCAGTTTATAAATGTGTGAATTTCTGTCATGATGGTTATTTCCATGAAGTCTCTTTCTGGCTCAGACTGCATAGGTTAAAGCTTATGGGTCTGTCACGTGATGAACAAAGACTCAAAAAACATCTCTAGGTTACGTATGTAACCCTAGTTCCTCGAGGGAATGAGACGCTGCGTCGAAAGTGCTTTCGGGAACGCGTTTAGCGTGAGCGACTCTGAATATCATATCTAATCTGTCTTATAGAAGAGCGTGACTATGGGCGGGGTGACGTAAGCGACCAGGAAGCTATAAAGGCACAAGCTGCGCAGCTGGCTTCAGCTTTGAGTACCAGCAAGTGCCAGCAGGGGTGCCGGGGCTATGGCTTTAAGACGCAGCATCTCATTCCCTCAAGGAACTAGGATTACATACGTAACCTAGAGACGTTCCTCTTCAGGAACTCGAGCTGCGTCGAAAACGCTTTAGGGAACGAGTACCAATGCTGCCAGTCTACCAAACCCCTGCCTAGTGTGTATCCGAAGAGCACAGCTTAGTATGAGAGGACTGAAGTGCTTGTAGTGACTAGCATGTCTAAGCCTTAGAATCTTGCAATAGTAGAAGGCGTGGACCACCTCGCAGCATTGCAGATGTCCAGCACGGACACACCTGCTAGAAAGGCCTTGGAGGCCGCCATACCCCGTGTAGAGTGAGCCTTGGCTCCCGACAGCGGGGGACGACCAGAGGACTCAAGGTGGCGTTGATAGTCTCAACTATCCAACAAACTAATAGTCTGCTTAGAAGCAGGAAAACGCCTCTTGGGGGGACCGCAGCATACAAGCAATTGGTCCATTTTTCTCCACAGGGCAGCTCTGTGGACGTATACATCCAGTGTTCGAGCTGGACACACACAATTTAGCTTCTCTTGGTCTGGCTCCCGAAAGGGAGGAGGACAGAAGGTTTGCAGAACTACAGGTTGTGGTGTGATAGAGGGCACCTTAGGAACATATCCCGCTCGAAAGTATATGAACATTTTAGTCATGCCAGGTGCAAAATCAAGATAGGTAGGGGCCACTGAGAGGGCCTGTAAATCTCCTACTCTGAGGTAATGGCCAACAGAAAGGCGGTTTTAAGGGTCAGATGTCTGTCTGAGATATCTTGAATCAGTTTGAATGGAGATTTTCAAAGAGCCTCTAACACCACACCCAAGTCCCAGGGGGGAACACGGGACCGTACTGGAGGTCTCAGCCTCAGCGCACCTCAGAGGAAACGTGTAACTAAGGGGTGTCTTCCCAAAGACTGGCCATCGAGAATGGCGTAGTAGGCCACAATGGCTGCCACGTACACCTTCAGCATGGAGTGGGTCAACCCTGCAGAGAGCCTGGGCTATAGAAGCTCCAGAACTGTACCAACTGGGCAGTTTGCTGGGTCTAGTTGGTGGTCTCTGTACCATTAGATGAAGAGTTTCCATCTCAGGGCGTACATTTTCCTCGTTGATGTAAGAGACCACCGATGTGTTGTCGATGCGCACCAACACATGGTGACCCCTTAGGTCTGGGAGGAAGTGTTTCAGTGCACGATAAACTGCTAGCATTTCTAGACAATTGATATGCCATTGTCAGATGGCGACTGCTCCACAGACCACGGGCAGGGTTGCCACTCATGACTGCACCCCAGCCAGTGAGGGATGCATCCGTCGCTAGGATTACACAGCTACAAGGAGCTCCCAGCACTGGGCCCTGATTCAAGAACCAAGGTTTCTTCCACATGTCTAAGGCATGGAGGCAGTGCCGCGTGACCTTGATAGTGTGAAGTGGATTGCCCCTCTGGGAAAAACCCTTGGTCTTGAGCCACCACTGTAGGGGTCTCATGTACAGCAGGCCAAGAGGTATCACGTTGGACGCAGCTGCCATCAGACCCAACAATCTTTTTTTTGACAGTGAGTGGCTGGACTTCTCTGACTCTCTCGACTGAGATGAAGATCGACTCGATACGAGCAGGGGACAATCGTGCCTGCATCACGGTCAAATCTCATACTACGCCTAGATAGGTGGTTCTCTGAACCCGAGAAAGTACACTCTTCTTGGCGTTCAGTCTCAAACCCAGCTCCCCCATATGTGCGAGAACAACATCTCGATGGCGAGGCACAACCTGCTCTGACTGAGCTAAAATCAACCAATCATCGATATAGTTGAGAATGCAGATGCCCTGCATGCGCAGGGGAACCAGTGCTGCATCTACACATTTTGTGAACATGCGGGGTGAGTGCAAGGCCGAAGGGAAGTACTCGATATTGGTAGGCTTCACCCCCGAAAGCGAACCTCAGAAACTTCCTGTGTTGTGGAAGGATGGATATGTGGAAGTATGCATCTTTGAGATCTATTGTGGCAAACCAGTTCTCAGAGCTGATCTGAGCTACAACATGCTTTAACGTGAGCATTTTGAATATCATAACTGAATGATTTAAGACCCTTGAGTCTATAATCGGACGCAACCCCCCATCCTTCTTTGGAACTATGAAATACCTGCTGTAGAACCCGGACTCCCTGTCTTGAGGTGGGCCACCTTGATTGTCTGCTTCTCTAATAGGGTTTTCACTTCCTGTTCAGTAACCAGACCCTGCCTGGGGCCGACTATCGTCGGAATGACCCCGTTGAATCTCAACGGTGCAGAGCCGAACTGAATACGGTAGCCTTTATCTACTGTATGCAGGACCCATTGAGATACATTTGGCAGTAGTTTCCATTCTGCTAAATAATCTACTAAGGGAATCAGTCTCTCGAGACTGACCTCTGGTGTAAGAGGCCACGAAGGGGCGGTGAGCATCTCAGCTCCGCTACGCACGCGGGCGGAAAATACTGCGAACATTGCTCGCTGGAGGCCGCTGCACCCTGGAACTCTGGCAGGGTTGGCAGACTGGCCCCCAGAGGGTGCTGAGGCGAGACAGGCATAGTGTAATGCAGTTGTGACCGAAAAGTGTCAGGACTTCTCAACCGAGGGCCTCCCAGCCTGAAGTAAGGCCCTCAGATCCGCCTTAGGCTGGGAAAACCCTGGTTCAGAGAGTTGCTTCAACCTCCAATTTACAGCATCGTCTCTGATAATATGGTAAGTGTTGTTGTAATGATGTGCGATCTGACATTATCAAGTAGGCTACATCACCAAATCACACACAGAGAGTGCACACATTGATGTGTTAGTCTATTAAAACTCTAAATTCCAGCAAACATTCTTCTGAATGCTTTTTATATGAATAAAATTTAATGTAGGCTTAATTAACTTAATCTATATCACACAAAGATTACATTTTTTCTGCAGATGCATGAACACATTTAATTATAATTTTATACAAGTTCATTAAAGCAATAAGTGACTTACATGTTAAATATAATATTGCTTGTTTTTGCAGAAAAAGTTTAATAACAAAAATAGTTCCAAACAAAGATCACATAAACAGCACTGTTTTCTGTCTCTGAGCAATGGACAGTGTTTACTTATTGAATGAATCAGCTTTTTGAATGAATCGGTTGAATCTCAATGACTGACTCATTAACATTCACTTGCTGTCACCTACTGGCGATTTTTTATTTCACATTTCGACTTTTTATTTACTTATTTTTTTTTTTCATGTTTTAAATGATTTCAAATATCAGTATTTAATGTTTTACGTTAAAAACAAAACATTAAGCCTACGTATTTATGCATCTGTAACTGCAGGTTAAATTCAGCCATGTCCCTGCTGAAATACATTAAACTGCAGGCTAAATGCTACTTCAGATGCAGATTCCAGAAATGTTTTCTTACGTTGGAATGAACTAAAATTCAGTGCACACAGACTTAAGTAGTTTAATAATTTGATTATTTTAATTGTGATGATTTTGGCTCACATTTAACAAAACCCCACCAATTCACCAATCTCAACACATTAGAATATGGTGACATGCCAGACAGCTAATCAATTCAAAACACCTGCAAAGGTTTCCTGAGCCTTCAAAGTGGTCTCTAAGTTTGGTTCACTACGCTACACAATCAAGGGGAAGACTGCTGATTTGACAGTTGTCCAGAAGACAATCATTGACACCCTTCACAAGAAGGGTAAGCCACAAACCTTCATTGCCAAAGAAGCTGGATGTTCACAGAGTGCTGTATCCGAGGAGGTTAACAGAAAATTGAGTAGAAGGAAAAGTGTGGAAGAAAAAGACGCACAACCAACCGAGAGAACCACAGCCTTCTGAGGATTGTCAAATAAAATCTATTCAGGAATTTGTGTGAACTTCACAAGGAATGGACTGAGGCTGGGGTCAAGGCATCAAAAGCCACCACACACAGATGTGTCAAGAAATTTGGCCACAGTTGTCGTATTCCTCTTTTTAAGCCATTCCTGAACCACAGACAAGTGGCAGTGGCTCAGTGGTTCATGTAGGTTGTCTACAAACTGGAAGGTTGTTGGATCAATCTCCAGCTCCACCTGACCAAGTGTCGAGGTGTCCTTGAGCAAGACACCTAATCCCAGCTGCTCCTGACGAGCTGGATGGTACCTTGCATGGCTGACTCCATCGCCGTCAGTGTATGAATGAGTTGTTTGAATGGGTGAATGTGAAGCAATTTGTAAAGCGCTTTGGATTGCCTTGGGTCTGTTGAAAGTGCTATATAAATGCAGTCCATTTACCATTTACAACATGAGAGGCGTCTTACCTGGGCTAAGGAGAAGTACTGGACTGTTGCCCAGTAGTCCAAAGTCCCCTTTTCAGATGAGAGCAAGTTTTGCATTTCATTTGGAAACCAAGGTCCTAGAGTCTGGAGGAAGGGTGGAGAAGCTCATAGCCCAAGTTGCTTGAAGTCCAGTGTTAAGTTTCCACAGTCTGTGATGATGTAGGGGAATGCCTGAGAGGAAGAAATTGACATGACTTGGAAAATTGGTCAATAACCACAAGGATGCATGTATTACCATCAGAGGGGGGCAGATCCATTATGTAATCCACTCACAGGTGTGACTATGGATGGTTAGGAACTGGGCAGAAGATAAAGTTTGCCATCTGGAAGATGGCGTGGTCTCTTTGACATGCTATAGTCAGAGCATCCATGCACAAACCTTATTGCATCTCTAGCTATGTTGGGCAACCAGAGGTGGTCTTTTGGTGCCAAGAGAGTCCTATTGGCCTCTGTGTGGCCAGTGTCCAGAGATGAATGTATGAGTATATTATTGGGGTGCGTTGAAAATAAGGAACATACTGGCAACCTAGTGGACACCCTGACGGAGAGGCTTTGGAAGCACTGGAAGAAGTGGGCCCAAGATATTCTAGGTTTTTGCTGCCAGTTAATATGGCGATTGGTTGTTGACAATAGGGCTGTGCAGTTAATTGCGTACGATTGTCATCCACATCTCATCAATAAAGCCAGTCCTGTCATTAGTAGTTCAGTGACAAGCTTGGCGATATTAATTCATCTGCGATTATGAATGCGATATTGCCTAATTTTCAGTGAACTATGGCTCTGTGTAGTGAATGCTGCTCAATCTGAAAGCAGGTGATGGGGATTTACTATTAATCACGGGACCGGCTTTACTGACAAAATGCAAAAGACAATCGAATATGATTAGTTGCATAGCCCTAGTTGAGAACCCTCCAACCAATGCCTCCATTCTTCTGGGTGCTGCAGAGTGATTTGTGATTGTAGCTCCACTTTTCTGTTGAATGTTTATGTTACTATCACTCTCTGTTGTCTAAAGTGATAAAATATAAGCTTAATTCCCACCATGTATCTGATATTATCTATCAATGTAATTTGACTAATCTGACCGTTCGATTAAAAATTTTAAGTTGTGGGTGCAGCACGCCTACAGCGCGTTAGCATTCGTTAGCCAGTCAGCTTGACATTCACGCATCCATCCACATTTCTATTTGCCTCTATTTTTGTTTGGCTCGTTTCTTTTCTCTCTTGTGCGGTTTTTCACGAGTTCATCAAACAACGGTGGTAAATCAGAATCTTTCTTCAATCACGGTGAGTAATGGCTACTTCTCCTGCGATTGTTGTTTGCACCAGTTGCCACATGTACAGTTTAGCTCTCTCTGTCGGCAACGAGGGATTCACATGTGATAAATGCAGGGAAATAGTTAGGCTGACAGAGAAGTTTTCGAGGCGAGGGATCTTCAGCAGCGTGTCCCTCCTTCTCCTGGGCTTTGGCACCAATGTAACAATAAAAACATCATAATCATCGGGAAGAAGGAATCGGGAACCATGGGACAATAAAAACCAAACTTTAATAATCAAATAAACACAAAACAGTGTGGCAGCCCCTCACGGCCGACTGTTGCACATAAACAAAACCAAAACACAAACTAAAATCCAGGCTTGGTCCTCTCTCGTCCTTCACTTTCGTCGCTCCTGTTTTATATCCTTCCATCTCCTCTGTGGGACTCGAGACCGGTGGGTCGAGCAGGTGTCGCTCATTTCTCAATCACTCCACCGGCCTCGCCCCGTTCCAATGGATCTCGGCCCCACCCCAGTTGTCACAATATTATATATTAAAAATTAAATTAATGAGGTGTGTGAACTTGCAACTATGATGTCAGACACTGTAATATACTCTGGTCCCCTCCCTGCTTACCGTGGTGATGAGATGCATAGCAAATTGTCATCAATCAAAGGCTGGATGTCTAAGTGGTGCCCACAGAATAACATAGGTTTCATAGACAATTGGACCAGATTTTGGGGAAGACCTGACCTGTTGGAAAGAGATGGTCTCCATCCCTCCTGGGGTGGTGCCATTCTTCTCTTTAGAAATATGGCATATAGTCTTAGAGTTTGCACTTGACTAACCGGGGCCCAGGTCAGGAACCAGACAGACTGACTAAACAAACCATCTGCTAGCCACCTCACGCCAAAGAAATCAGTTAATTCTCAGCACACAGGTGACTTGACCTTTGATTTGACCTCCCATGTTAGTGTGGAGATAACCATCCTCTCAGGCAAAATGCACTCGGGAGTAATCGGGTGTTTGGATGGATCAAAAATGTGAGATAAAGCATCGGGTTGGATGTTTTTGGACCCAGGGCGGTATGGGAGAGAAAAGTCAAAATTTCAGAAAAAAGTGCCCATCGAACCTGCCTGGAGTTGAGTCTTTTAGCAGATCTAATATACTCAAGGTTCTTATGATGGGTCCAAACGATAAAAGGTAGCCACAACCCTTCTAACCAATGATTCCACTCCTCTGATGCTAACTGGACGCCAACAACTTTCTGTTACCAATGTCATAATTACGTTCAGCAGGTGATAAACGATGGGACAAAACGCAAAAGGGTGCATCTTGTCATCTGAGGATGAACATTGGTATAGAACTGCACCTACCCCCACCTCTGATGCGTCGACCTCCACTACGAACTGACATGAGGGATCAGGGGTGACTAAGATGGGAGCCAAAACAAAGTGGCTTTTGAGGTTGACGAATGCAGCCTCGGCTGTATCGGACCACCTGAATGTCATTCTGGGGGAGGTCAAGGCGGTCAGTGGCACGACTAGTTAGCTGAAGTTGCGAATGAAACGCAGATAGAAGTTGGCGAACCCCAGAAACCTCTGTAGAGCCGTACGGGAATCTGGACTTGGCCAATCTACCACAGCCTTAACCTTGTCAGGATCCATACGCACTCCATCAGAAGAGACGATGTAACCTAGGAAAGCGCATTTCTCTGCCTTGACAAAAAGCCAATTCTCTAGCAATCTCTGAAGCACTCATCTGACGTGTTGAATGTGTTCCTGGAGCGACGAAGAAAAAATAAATATGTCATCCATGTAGACTTCTACCTGGTCATTGACGAGTGCCTGGAAAACCGCTGGGGAGTTGGATAGCCCGAAGGGCATAACCAAGTATTCAAAATGGCCTCTGGGGGTGTTAAATTCGGTTTTCACTTACACACACCAACACAAACACAGACAAGAGAGAGATGCGAATTCATGAACCGTGACATCTACATACCCAAAATTAATGACTTATCAATTTTACCTCAATGTTGTTGAAAATACCTGGCTTATCTTCACTTAAGGACAACTTTGTAATGTTTCTTCCCTAAAAAAAATACTCCTGAAAACTCTCTTAAAATCAGCATATTTCTTAATTATTTTTTATATTTTAATTTCAACAACAAAATATGTTTTACAAAAATTATGTCTTATAAAATGGCAACACTGTAGTGCAGTTCAACAGCTATCATTTTTATACAGTTGTGTGTGTGTGTTTGTGTGCGTGTGCATTTCATATAATTGCTTCCACATTAGCAGCCTGTCTATAAAATTAAGAATGTCAATGCATCTTGAAATGTCAAAGTACTCCATAAACAGAGGACTTTTATTCAAATTAACGTTTGGTCAAGGAGAAATTGTTATTTCAGCTGCTGAAAATTTGACCACAGGTCTGGACTAAAAAACGAACAAAGAATGAAGATGGAAATTTATGATCCTACAAAAGTTTATGTGTCCCACATTTACGAAGCTGGACATGATGACTTCCCTGAAAACAAGACACGGTCAAAAAATGCTCTTGCATGGATCACATTTTAATAAAAGACAAAGCAATTAGGTATGGTCAACTAAATGCAAAGCGTAAAGTCAGACATGTGGCATGTGATCCATTTGTACTGGATACAAATAAACAATTGTTTTACTGGCATTCTTGAGGATTTGAATATGGTTCAACAGTCTGGAGTAGCCCAGATTTACTGTGAAAGTGATCCATAAATTGGGAAACCACAGCATTTGTCTAATGTCCTCCATATTAAATTTTAGTCATGATGATCATTAGATAAAAAGTTCGTTGATGAACACATTTTGTTTTTAATAAATCCTTTAAGGTGTGCCATAAGGTCATGAGGTGTTAGACCTCATTTGTTTCTCATTTGTGATGTAACAACTGATGTTTGGATGAAATGCTCCAATTTCAGTAACTGCAGGTGGCAGTGCATTGCTCAATTTAGACAGCAGTGAGTGAAAGCTCTGTTGAGCATCATTCATCAAACTAGCACTAGAAAAGAGACTATTTTTTATTATTATTATTTACCTTATAGCACCCTATTTATTTTTGACTTTATTTTGAAAGAAATTAGTGTTTCATATTGATTTATTTATTTATTGTTTGTTTAGTTTAATTTAATAAATCTGTCAGTTGCTATGCTATTTTATGGTTTATTTATTCTTTAATCATGCATAGATTATTGTGACTTTTTTTCTTTTATCAGCATAACAATTCCAAGTCTTTCCATGCATTATGTAATAAAAAGCTATTCACCCTGCGGAACATGTGTTCAATATTAAGAATAATTACAGTGCAATTAAGGTTAAATTGTAATGATTGCTTGAAATTTTATAGCTTTATTGCTATACTCATGAATATATTGTACATTGCTACTAGGGCAGAAGAAGCATAAATCTAAAAATGTCTTGGAAAATATCCATTGAGATGTTCAGTTTCAAGTTTCTCTAACTCAGTTTGAATTTATTGACTTTGTCAGTTGAAATATGCTAGTGTTCCTCATTGAGCTTGTTTCAGTGAGTTTTTAACTAACTGCGTGATGTTGGATCAATCACAGTCAAGGACGGTTCTGGTTACTTTAACTGGAAGTTAATAATCAGTAGAAATCAGAGGTTTGTGTTTCTGAATAAACATATTAATCAAACATCTTATAAAGATTCACTGCCTTTGAATAGATGATTCAGAATAGTATTATTCACACACAATCTATACTCTTTTTTTTTATAGTAGCATAACTCTATTAATTTAAACTGTCGATTGATAAAAATGGTAACACAACATGAATGACCTTTTAAATGAATTGGAATCCAGTCAGTTCAGGTTTAGGCTCAATACTGGCATACTTTCTTACTTGAGAGATCAATGAAATCCACTCCAGGATATCTAATCTAATCAATACACTTTTTCCACATTGACCATACCTTTTATGAGCAGTATACCACATTATTATGCATAATCAAGAAATAAAATAAAATGTTATTTTAAAAAGATATATTGAATATTTTTATATTAATTGTGTTTATTAAATTTTATATATATATATATATATATATATATATATATATATATATATATATATATACTGATTTAGATTTTTTTCAATTAATACATTGAAAATTATTTTAACAAACAAATACCATTATACATTATGTATACATTTAATATTGATTTAGATATTTCCATGTATATCAAATCTGTTTATTAAAATTGTATTTATTATTTATTTATATGAATGAATAAATAAATAAATAAATAATATATACAATTTTAATAAACACATTTAATATAAATGTAAACATCTATATCAATATTAAATGTAACATAATGTATAATGGTATTTGTTTGTGACATTTTTAGTGAACTGTTGGCCTTCTGGAAAGTATGTTAATTTACTGTACATGCACTCAATACTTGGTAGGGGCTCCTTTTGCTTTAATCACTGCCTCAATTCAGCGTGGCATGGAAGTAATCAGTTTGTGGCACTGCTGAGGAGGTATGGAAGCCCAGGTTTCTTTGACAGTGGCCTTCAGCTCATCTGCATATTTTTGTCTCTTGTTTCTCATCTTCCTCTTGCCAATAGCCCATAGATTCTCTCTGGGTTCAGGTCTGGAGAGTTTGCTGGCCAGTCAAGCACATAAACACCATGATCATTTAACCAACTTTTGGTGCTTTTTGCAGTGTGGACAGGTGCCAAATCCTGCTGGAAAATTAAATCAGCATCTTCTAAAAGCTGGTCAGCAGAAGGAAGCGTGAAGTGGTCCAACATTTCTTGGTAAACGGGTGTAGTGACTTTGGTTTTCAAAAAACACAATGGACCAACACCAGCAGATGACATTGCACCCCAAATCAACTGATTGGACAACTAGGTAAAAAGTGACCGTGACAAGTGTTGTGTTTTACCCAAAGCTAAACATTTATCAACTCTCAGCTACAAAGAATAAATAAATAAATAAATAAATAAAAACTTGCAAATGAACATATTAAAATATAAACATAAAATATTACGATACAGTAGCAGTGCATCAAAATGTCATCAGTGTCATCAGTTTGCCAAAAAAAAAAAAAAAAAAAAAATGTTTTACACACCATTTATACATGTTAAGGAGCAGGTGTTCATTTCTTTCTTACCAATAAAATTTTTAAAATAAGAACATTTTGATGAATCTGATAATTTATGTCAGAAAAGCTTTAAGAATGATTTTCATAAAAAAATCGCTCTGTTTTATGAATGAGGCCCATTTTTTCTAAGAGGGTTACTGTTCACTAAATAAATTACTTAATAAATACCTTTTTACAATAAGCACATATTCACACGTACACAGGGCAAAGTTTGAAGACGCACATGTCATATCTGTGGGAGCGCAAAGCCATGATCTCTATTTGGGAAAGCAGGCACGCTACAAGCCAAGAGTGCGGTTGCCATACTGAATTAAAGCTTTAATCAGGATAGAATGCATATTAAAAGCAGCTAACAGAAGCAGTACCATTTACAAGTAACAGCATATCAAAAAGTATGAGACAACAAACAAAGAAAAAAATGCCATTAAGAGCTGTGCTTGCACAGGTTCTGCGTGATCCTCTTCAAGAATATCCTCTGAATCTCTATCGGGCTCAAATCGCTAAGAAATTTAAGATAACGCTATAGAGCATCACAATCCCGCCCACAGCCGGTGCTGGAAGTAAAATTTAAATTCAATTTCTGCATTGACAGTTGGCGTATAAGCCATAAAAATGGAACCATACATGGTAGACTTAAAATCAGCTACGGCTGTACTAAGCGATAGTATATGCTCATATAAACGCCAAAGGTTCATGGGGCACAAACCTTGTTTTGAGATAAATGCCTTTTATTCGCGATGTCTGGGATAAATGCTTCATTACCCACAATCCTGAACAATCCCACAGTGATGCATCTGATTGGTGGAACTCGTGTAATCGTCTGGTTAAACCCCACGAAGGTCCGTGAAGACTGAAGATCATTAGTAAAAAAACAAAATAAAATAAAAACCTGTTTTGCGTTTTTGCACGGTAGACTTATCAGTGCAATCATGATCTCCTTGGCTGCCATGATGGCTTTTTTTCAAGGAGGAAAACAAAAGTGTTCAAAGGGGTGAAAACCACTTCAGATAGGGTCATGTAACGTTAGTTGAGTGTAGCGTGTCCGAGGGCCAGCTTGTGGGTTTTGTAAGGGCCAGCATGAGGGACAAGACCTACAAAGTTTTGCAGGGAGGTTGGTAACGTTAGTTAGCATTATCGTCCACTTTAGCTAGGCTACTGTAGCCTTCATATGGTATGAGTCATATCAAACATTTTACGATGCCACTGTCAAAACAATATTTAGCCTAGGCATACCTTTTTGTGCATTTACTGAACATTTGTGTAATGGCAACGACATGTGTTGACGACTGAGCGGTGATTGCAGTCAGGGACAAAGCATGGCACCATGTTGCCGACGGTATCGTTAACCGCTTTCACACATGTACACAATGTATAAAATACACAATGATAAATATAATAATCAATACACAATACCTATATAAAAAACTATTTATTTACACGATTAATAATGAAAGAACTGCTATTAACAGCACATTCACTATATAAAATAAAATTCACTTGAGGAAAAAGTTTGCGCGGCTGTCGTCAGATTTGAAAGTCGCTCAAAAGGCTCTTTTCATGGTTGTGGCTTCAGTTGAATTCAGTGAGGCGCAGTGGTTTATGGATGAGTAGTTCCTTCGCTCGAAATGAAAATATGTACACAGTCTCATACCTTTTTTTGGATTTTCTCTTAATTTTTTCACTCAAAAGGATATGTTGTATGCTTATGAGTTCAGCCATAGCTGGTTATCCTCAGACATGCTCTAAAACTCTTTAGATACAGATTTTTCCGAAAGTCAATGGGAGAAATGAATGGGAAATTTACTTAGGGAATGCTCAAACATGAAGAAGATAGGATGTGAATGATGGCACGCTGCTGCCTGCTGCTTCTAACTAGAAAGACTATTTCATAATGCCACTCTGGTGTCAATGCTCTGCTCTGGTGTTTGAGTTGAGGCCTTATCTGTGCACTTTCTCTCAAAGTTATCTCCCCTGAGTTAAAATGTTACAGATTCATTCAGCTGAAACATTGACTGACCAAATGTGAGCCTCCATTAATTCCTCTTCCATCGCCAGTAATGAACAGAATCAGCAACAGTTTGAAGAGTCAGTGTCAATGTTTACAAATCACACTTCACTATCACACAATTATGTAATCAACAGTGTTGGGGAAAGCTACTTTTAAAAGTAATACATTACAATATTGTGTTACTACATAAAAATAAACTAATTGCAAATTTGCACAGACCGAAAGTCACGCAGAGAACACACAATCATGCAGGTCACATGCACACTTCAAGGTTTTTGAAATTAAATTTTCATTAGCCATTCAAAGATTTGTTTAAAAAATAAAAATAAAAAATAATAATTAATACTATTTTAAATTATAAATACTAAATACTTTTAGTATTTACTAGGGATGCACCGAATCCATGGATTCGGATTCGGCCGAATACTGGGCTTTTTGACGGGGTTCGTTTTCGGCCGAACCTTAGTTTTTTTTTTCACCGAACCGAACCCAAGACGTTATGCGGCCGTTGATTGTGTGAAGGTGTTTACATGAGGAGGAACACAGCCCGACAGTTCGCTCTAAACTAAACTGTCCAGGAATCTTGAGCGGCTGGGACGATTTATACCGTCGCAATACAGAGCCAGCCAGTCACATCGGGTGCTGACGTGGAAATAAGCGTTTTTTTCAGTGAGCCTTTGATTCCTCTAAAGGGGCGGTCACACTGCACTTTTCGTTCCATTGACTTCACTTCATGCGCATGCGAATGCGTCAGACCAAAAACGCAGGCTCATGCGAAAAATTTCGCATTTCGCTGTGTTCGAAAGTTCAAGTTTGGTGAACTATGACCTGCAAATTCGCATAACGTGAAGTCGTGTGACCAGTAGATGATCGATACTGCGTGACCTCTCTGTACAGAAATTAAAAAAATGAAAGAAGTGCTAATTTTAGCCGTAGCGCAGCATCCTATTTTATATAATACATACTTAAAAGATAATAAAAAAAGAAGCTGCATGGTTCTCAGTGTCAATGGAAACAGGAACAGATGGATGAGGTTTGAATGAGGACACGTTCTATAATTTTTTTATAGTTAAGTGTGTATATAATTATAGAGAGAGAGAGACAGAGAGTACAATATCATAAGACGCTTTCGACACCATTGCAAAAGACACAGTAAAAGCACATATTAATCCATGTTGTGATAACTGAGGGAAAACCATTATATCTTGCTCCCGCCCATATTTGCAGCGGCGTCCGAAATAATTTCGCACATTCAAAGGCTAGTGTGACCGCAGCTTTAGAGAGGATCCTCTTCAGTGGTGGAAGACAAACCGGCAACGATTTCCACTGCTGTCAAAAATCTACCTCTGTGCCCAGTGAAAGACTTTTCAGTACTGCTGGGGACATTAGTTCCCACACTTGCAACCGGCTGTCACCTGTTAATGCAGAGCATCTTGTTTTTTTTTCTAATTAAACTCTCATTTCATGTGAAAGGTTAGAGGTTTTACATTAATTTAGTTATGACGAGGGAGATGTGTGTGATCTTCCATAATATTTTTCGTAATATTTGGCTACTGTTCTAATTGTAGCTTAGCCTACTGTTATAAACGAAAACTGCCTACTATCCATGTTTATTGAGTAAATGTTCAATAACATTAATTCAGTTAAGTCACCAAACATATTCTGGTTTAAAAAAGAAAAGAATAACACTTTTCTTTGCATTGTTGCACATTTATTGAAAGGTTTTGGTTTGTACTTGGGTAAGCATAGGCCTATGGTAATTGTTAAAATAGTTTTTCCCACTTGTCATCCTGGCATAATGTTGGCTAATCTTTTTTTTCTTTTTATTTCACATTTAAAATAAAATAAAATGAAAAATATATTGCTGTGGATGTTGTTTACTTCATTAATGTGTTTTACTGTGTTAATGGAATAAGGATGCGAGTAGGATTCGGTATTCGGTTTCGGATTCGGCCGAATCTTAAACAGTGGATTCGGTATTCGGCCAAACCCCAAAAATCTGAAAACGGTGCATCCCTAATATTTACTAAATACTTTAAAATACTAAACTATTTTTAAAATGATGTAAATGCATATATGATGTATTTTGACGGCAAACGAGAAAGTATTATAATGTTTGCCTTTCTATTGCTAATAATATAAAAGCAATAATTATAATACTTTTTGAATACATTTTAATTACTTTTTTTAACAGTTGTATCGGATTATTAGATGTACTTCTATCCATATTAAACAAAACTGTTAATGATGACAGCAAACCAGAGGGAGAATATGAGAATTGTCTGCTCAGGTGCTGCCATTCTTAGCGCAGTCAAAATAAAAATCCTACTTTGAATGCATCAGCCAAACAGAAAAAATTATCGGACAATGCCGATATTTGTAAAAAATGGCAGA
This sequence comes from Carassius gibelio, assembly GCF_023724105.1. Lineage (NCBI taxonomy): Eukaryota > Metazoa > Chordata > Actinopteri > Cypriniformes > Cyprinidae > Carassius > Carassius gibelio. Next base: position 18,411,355 of record NC_068420.1, read on the forward strand.
TATTGCCTTGGCGATATATCGGTGGACCACTACTGACAATTTCTCTCAACATGGCACAGGAGAGGTGTCAGTGACTAAATGGGAAAACAAAGTAACTGACATTACTTATTTGAAAAAGTAATTCAGATATATCCTTATAAATTTAAACGTAATGCGTTACTTGAAAAAAGTAATCTGATTATGTAACTTGCATTACTTGTAATGTGTTATCCCAAACATTGGCAATCAATTAAACATTCAGGAATTTACATACATATTATATGTGACCCTGGACCACAATACATCCTAAGGGGCAATTTTTTAAAATTGAGATTTATGTATCATCTGAAAGCTGAAAAAAAAAAATAGTTTTACATTAGTTTTTTTAGGATATGACAATATTTGGTGGAGATTCTGTTTGAAAATCTGGATTCTGAGGGTGCAAATTTAGTTTTTCTTTTTTTAAATTGTTTTTAAAGCTGCCCAAATAAAGTTCATAGCAATACATACTACTCATATAAAATAATTGTTGTAATATATATTTACAGTAGGGAATATATATATATATATATATAATTTAATAAAAGATCTTTACTTTAATATTCTTATTATTTTTGGCATAAAAGAAAAATCTATCAATTTGACCCATACAATGTATTGTTGGCTATTGCTACAAATATACCTGTGCTACTTATGAATGGTTTTGTGATCCAGGGTCATATATATGCATTTGACCACAAGTTCTAGTATAGAATACAGTCAGTGAGAAGCTGACATTTGTCCATTTTAAATATGCTAAATTCAAATGAACAAATTTGAACCCTTAATTAAAGTAAAAGAGGAAATGATGTTGTTTCAAATGTTGGAGCAATGAGGGAGCAGTACTGGCCTTATCACACACACAAACCTCATTCTTCATTTGTCTCATATCTCCCTGCCATTGCCAATATCAGAGTAGTGGGTGCACACGCAATCCTGCTAGGACATTCTCCCATTGCAGCACTCTCCTCTGTCCATGCCCATTTTTCAGTCATTTCACACACTTACACTACACTTGTGTTGTTTCATCCCTGTGATGTTTGTCTGTGTGGGCGTAGCCAGTCTTCTGGTGGGAAATGAACGAACGAGCAAAGGTGAATTATGACATCATGGGCTTGGTCGTACTGGCTGTATTTAAGTGTTGAAATTATGTGTTAAATGTGTTATGTGTTGACTAGTGCTGGGCAACGCGTAAAAAAAAAAAACAATTAATCGCATGATTGTCTGCAATTATTGCAATTAATCGCATTGTTATGCACAAAACTAATAATGCATTCAACAGTAGTGTATAATTGTGCACTTTTTTCATTTAAAGTGCAATAGCATTTAGTTTGCAAACACTTTAAACAAAATACAGCAGTATTCATTTTAAATAGTATTTAAAATATTTCTTGTTAATCCTAACTTATAAAATTGGTGGGCCAGAGTGCGGTTCAGTTATATATAGATCGAGTGTGAGCGCTAACCGCGCCGAAGCTTAGATCTTCTATACGATATGTGGTGCATGATTGCGTGAATATTTTTGAGTGGCAAAAGCAATAGATATGTAAAGCAATATATTGTGAGAGGGCCGTGTGTTACTGCGTTCAATATGACTCAAAATAATAAACCACAAAGTTAACAAAACAATGCATTCCACTGTGCTGAGCAAGTGCTTTTCTGCTCTCTTCACATGTTATTGGAAACTTCCTATTTCCCATTTATGAAGTCTTGATTACAAGCTTGTTGCATTCTTTTCTCTTAAAAATAAGTGGACAGTTGGTTTGTGAATGCTGATGCTTAGCCTAAATAATTTGATCGGGATCATCCCCTCCTGTGACCCATGATTTGTCTGTATTCAGGTACTCTGTCTGTATTCAGAGCCAGTGAGCAACGGAGTTTCATAATAATAATAAGAAGAAAAACTGCATTTACACGTGATAAAATAATTATCGGCGTTAATAAGCATTAATGCTTTCCGTGACCCATGTGAAGAGGCTTGCGCGGAGCGCAGCAGGTGATTCCACGCGGAAAATAAATACAAATGGAAATACTTCAGACTTATGTGCCTCTAGAAGCTTGCGTTCTGCAAGTGAACATCGCTTGATTGTGTCATCCCAAAGAAGCACAGAGTCACTTTTAAAGACTTTTAAATGAAATGTTCCCTCCTGGTGGAATGACCTGCCCGACTCAATCTGAGCAGCTGAGTCCTTAGCCATCTTCAAGAATTGGCTTTAAATCCATTTCTTCCATCTTTATTTGACCCTCTGACTCTGGCACTCTCTATTCTAATGCTATTCTTTAAAATAAAACTCTAACGCTAGCTTGCTCTTTTCTTGTTCTATTCTATTTGTTTTCTTTTTAATATATTATTTAAAAGCCCTTCCTATGTGTACTGTGTTAAGCTAACGAAGACTTGTTTTAGCACTTGTATATCACTGCTCTTTTGTTGATTTTGATTGCTTCCATTGTCCTCATTTGTAAGACGCTTTGGATAAAAGCGTCTGCTAAATGACTAAATGTACATGTAAAAACCTATCAAATCTAAGTGGAAAGGTTCAATATTTGTATTAATTTTGTGACACAATTGTGCACTGAAACTGTGAACCTTTAAAGTAGGGTCTACCATATATATCTTTTTATACAAAATTTAATTTAGACGTATTATACATTTAACTAAAGGATCCTGCAAGCACTTTAATTTATCCCCCTTTACTCATACTTTTACAAAAAGTGGTTTAATAATGTTGAATGTTACAGGGACTGATTATTGCAAATGCTGTATATATACTATATATACTATATACATATATACATATATACTATTCCTAAAATAAGAAATATCCCAATATATATCGCCTTGCTCACAGTATCGCAATGTATATCGCAACATATTGTATCGCAACCCCTGTATCATGATATGTATCGTATCGACAGATTCTTGGCAATACACAGTCCTAGTGTTGAGGTTATAGTCCCTAGCTTCAGGTGGGGTTGCGTATGAGGATGAGGAGCAGGCAGACGTTTACAAGGATCTGAGGGAGGCATTGCTGGAGAAATTCATCGGAAACCAAACATCAGTGGTTCCAATCACTGTTCCAGCTGGAGAATAACCAACTGAGACTTACCATCGCCTTAAGAGCTTGTATCGGTGATGGCTTGAGCCAATTTCTGGACTGGTGGTGGCTAAACTGGCTCAGCAATACCTAAACACTCATCGCGGAAGTCCATACACTCAACCACCTAAAGGTATTATTTAAACTCACTTTGGGGCTGAGATGGGTTGTGCTGAACTGTCAGACCATGCACAAAGCTCAAAGTTAGGGGGAAAATAAATATTATGCTTTTACTGTCAGCAGCCGGGGGAACAAAGCAGCAGTATGTCCCACTTTTAATGGCTAAGCTGACGGAGTACTGTTACATTCCAAGAGATGGGGACTTGGAAATAGGCTCTATGAGGAAGAGTCTCACTACGTGTGATGTGACTCTTAATGGACATTCCCTTCAGGCATTGTTGAACACTGGTTGTTCTATGTCTATGTTTAAATCATGTTATGTTACAAATGTTAACTATCTGAATACGCCTCCGTTCAAGGTGTGCATGGGGATGTGAAGCAGTACTCTAGAGCTGAGGCTTTGGTAGAATTACAAGATCAAATGTACCTGTTGACTGTTGCTATAGTTGACAGTTTGCCTACAGACATGATTCTAGGACAAGACTTGCCAGTGTTGAATGACTTGTTATAAGCCACTGCCAAAGACTCTGTAAATGTTGCCACTGCCACTGTAACCCCTGTGTTACCATCAAAAAAAAGCAGTGCAGGTCAGCGGTACATCTTTGTAATCAGTGACTACATACACAACAAGATATCTAGAAGCTTTCCCACTGCGTAACATCACCACTCCTAAGATTGTCCATTCCTTTGTTCAACTCTTCTCCATGGTAGGAATACCAGAAGAGATTTTGATGAAACAAGGCACTAACTTCACGTTGCAGCTCTTGGCCCAGCTGAACAGACAGTTGGGCATCACCGCCATCAGAACAAGTCGATACCACCCCCAGACAAACGGACTGGTGGAAAGGTTCAAACAAACCCTCAAGAATATGCTGCAGAAGTTTGCCGTAGACACAGGACGAGACTGGGATAAATAACTACCAATACCTAAATAACTTTTTTTATTTATTTATTTTTTTTCTTACAGATAAGCTTCCCAAGCTTTGACTGTTTTATCACTATTTGAGCTCCTCTATGGGTGGCAAGTGCAAGGACCACTGGACCTGCTGAGAAATAGCTGGAACGAAAGTTCTGCAGCCAAAACTGAGAAAGGCATTGTGAAGTATGTGCTGGAAATTAGAGACCATCTAGAGTAGTACCGAGAACAAGCAAGAGAAAACCTGCAGTCAAAACTGTAAGCACAGAAGCAATGGTATGATCAGCATGCAAGACTATGGCAGTTCCTACTGGTACAAAAAGTGCTACTCTTGCTACCCACCTCATCAAACAAGTTCCTGGCAAAATGGCAAGTTTCATATACTGTGGTCTCCTAGATGGCCACCAGGACAAGACCACAGAAACCAGATGAGTCCTCTCCACAATCTGGCTTTGTTGCAGCCTGGAATTGAACTGCTGTTTTTTCTGACCAGAGGAGAACTGGTCCCCTGACTGAGCCTAGTTTCTCCCAAGGATTTTTCTCTATTATGTCACCGATGGAGTTTTGGTTCCTTGCCACTGTTGGCTTGCTTAGTTAGGGACAATTAATATCCAGTGATATCGTCTACTTGATTGTACAGATACTATTTAAACTGAACTGAGCTGGATGATGACACCACTGAATTCAATTATAAACTGCCTTTAACTAAAATTTTACACGAGAGTTTACTAGTGTAATTTTGCGTTACTGACACACTATTTTCCTGTTTAATACTGTAAAGTGCTTTGACACAATATGTATTGTTAAAAGCACTATATAAATAAAAGTTACTTTGCTTGGCTTGACTTCTGGAAGATGGGACCCATAACTTACGAGATCCACCATACAGACAAGGGGAAGTCCAAGCAAACTTACCATGTCAATCTCTTACCATGTCTAAAAGATTGGAAGGAACCACCAGAGAGGATGCTGAGTGTTGATGGCATGGAAGGTAAAGGATGTGGAGGAGGAAGATGGTTCTGAGTTTGAAGAAAGACACACATCTGTGGTGAGTCTGACTCACCAAGAGGAAGGACATCAAGTGGCAAAAGTTGCAATACCTACTAGAACAGTTCTCTGCTTTGTTTCGTCAGAGGCTTTTACGGACAGAGTTAATTCACCACACCATCCATCCTACCGACGCTACACCATCTAGACAGAGACCTTACTGGGAACCTGAGTGACTTGTAGAACGTCTAAGGAAAGAAATTGAGATGATGAGAGAGTTGGGAGTGATTGAGCCATCAATGTGTGAGTGGTGCAGTCCGATAGTCATAGTCCCCAAGAAAGATGGATCTCTCCATGTCTGCATCAACTTTCGCAAGCTCAGTGCCCAGTCCCAGTTTATGGCATACCCAATGTCATGACTAGATGATCTGTTGAAAACGATAGGAAGAGCCAAATACAATTTTACACTAGAACTCTACAAGGGGTACTGGCTACACTGCTTTCAGGACACCGATAGGGATCTTTCAGTTTACTGTCCTTCCTATTGGGCTGCATGGAGCTCCATCAACATTCCAGAGACTGATGGACAGAGTCCTGCAAGGATGTTATCCACAGCAACTCGTGGCAAGAGCACCTACAGAATCTGAAACAGACTCTGGAAAAGATCTCAAAGGTAGGATTAACATTAAATGTTGGAAAGTTTGAGTGGGCAAGGCAAGATGTGAATAACCTGGGTTACCACCTGGGCGACACACAGCTACATCCTCAAGTTAATAAGGTGGAGGCCCTCTGTCAAAGTCACATACCAAAGAGCAAGAAGGAATTGAGGTCATTCCTTGTACAGACAGTTTGTCCCAAACTTTGCTTTAATAGCTGAAACCCTGAATAACCAGCTGAAGTGTGGCAAGCCCTATACAAGACTCTGAAAGAGAAGATGTGCTCCGGTCTGGTCCTGGAAAGTCCTGATTTTACCCAAAGCTTCCTTGTCCACATAGATGCTATAGGACTCAGAGCAGTCTTGGTCCAGGGAACTGAGGGGAGCGAGAAGCTTGTCATCTTCCTCAAATGCAAGCTGTTGCTAAGGGAGGCTCGTTATTCGGCAGTGGAGAAGGAGTGCCTCAACATCAAGTGGGCTCTGGAAAGCTTACAGTGTTAACTCCTCAGAAGGGACTATCAGACTGGCTGGTGCACATGCAATCCTGATAGCGCATTGACATTCTCCCATTGCAGCACTCCCCTATGTTCATATACATTTCCTTTTAATTTCATACACTTACAGATGACAAATAGATGTGGTATTTGTTTGTGTGTTAAATGTTAGAAATACCTGCATAGGGAATGGGTCAGAAAGGGGCGAGGCTTTGCCTATATAAGCTGAGTCCAACCCCATAGACATCACTTGTTTACCAAGTCAAAGCCAGAGTGCAACTGCAGTGCCTCAAGCAAACCTCAACCCTGTATTTTGTGGATTCACGTAATTACCTGTATAAAAGTATTTTGGATTTTCCCTGTTTTTTTTTCTTCCACTTTTGTTGTTTCTTTGATACTTTTGTTTTTTTGCTTTATTGTGCACCTACAAATACTTCACTGTGGACTAACACTTTTTAGCACGTTAAATAAATTACACCCTATACGAATGTGCTATTAAGAGTAATTATGTTTTTTAAACATCTTTTACAAAAACTTGTTACATCCCAAGAGATCTGATTGTGCCCGTTTAATCAAACACATCATTTTAGTGAATATCATGATACATTTTTGGTGTGTTATTTCATTTCACATCCACAGTAGGCTTGTTATGCAAGTCAATCAATCAATCAATCAATCAATCAATCAGTAGATGTGTTTTTTTTTATATATTTTCTTTTCTTTCTTTCTTTTTTCTTTTTGTAACAAAGCAGTTTCTTGAATGTTTGTTACAACACTGACTTTTGATTTGGCAGTAATATAATATACTTTTAAGGTTTTTTTTTTTAATGATTAACTATGAAATTTTATATTTCTAAAATTAAAATACAAAATATGTGATATTAAAACATTTAGAATTATGAAAATGTAGCTTGATTTCAGTTCTCAGCAGAAAAAAAATGGTACAAAGGGATGCACAAATGACAATTATAATTTGACGTAAACTAGACAGTAACACCCAGTTTTCAGTAAGCAGATTCAATGAGTGTTTGCACATGATGCTCTTTATGATAAAATATCAAGGGCAAGTGATTTGATTATCAAAGGGCCATCAGAGGTGGCACTGACTTCCTGTGCCATAATCTACTCAGGACATCTCTTTATGTACAGCATTATGCAAAGCATTTGATCCCTGTGCCTTTCTTCCCATCCTACCATACGTCAACAGGATGTTGGTCTCCCTGGAGCAAAGCAGGGGAGAACCAGAGTGCTTTTGTCCACCAATGCTTTTCCTATGAATTATCTGGAGCAGAAACTGGAAATTCAGTGGTGTAGACTGCATCTTGGATGCCAAAAAAGTGTGAAAGTGATGGTAGGACTTGCAAAGAGTGCTGGACATGAATGAAAGCACTGGCATGCTGGTGTTTAAAGACACAATGTGTAAACGTGGAGCCCGGCTGGCCAGGCGGGAATTTTGTGGAGACATGTTCAGAACCACGGACAGCGCACTGCTGAAGGATACACTAGAGCTGTCCGTCAAGAGTGCCACTGCTTCCATGGGAACAATGTATTAGGAAAATCTCAAAATCCTTCATAGTCTGCAGATCAGGTCTGTTAGAGCCATGGAAAAGCCTGAAGCTGGGAGTTTTGATGGAGTTTAAAACATGTTTGAGCTCTGAAGATGTTGTATGTCAGCTCTCTCCTGATGATATGAGAACCACTGCTGTAATTCATTAACATCTAACTTGCAAATATGGGAAAATGTAACATTAAATTATATAAAAAACATACCTTTTATGAAGGCATATCACTGCAGGAGAATAGGGAATTCCCAAATTTCTTGCAACTTTACCCATAGTTTCTATGCTTTATTTATTAATTTATTGGTTGGTTGGTTGGTTGATTGATTGTATTAAGAATTCTGAAAGAAATCTAGTGTAGATCTGCAATTAAGCTAATATAACATTGCAATATGAGGTTATCTATATACTTATAAAAATAGTTATTGAAAACAATTATTTATCATTTATATGTTAACATATCAGACTTACACATTTTTATAGAACATAATTTTGATATATTCTTGTTTTAATAAAAATATCAAAGTACTATGAATGAGTATTAAAATTGCATTATTGCCATGTTTTTAATTTAAAATGGCATAAATCAGTTTTGTACACACTTTGTTGATTTTTTTGTAACTAATAATCTGTGTAGGGGTCTGTGTGTCAAAATAGGTCAGTCAGTCAGTCAGTCATATTTATTTATAAAGCACATTTAAAAACAACAGGTAAAGTAATGTACAAATTTAAGTACCCTAATAAGTAAACATTCTGTTTACAGTTTATTATATTATATTAACCACCTGTCCCCTCTGTGAGATGTGAGAAGTTAACTTCACTATATTACAATTAAAACCTAATCTAATCATGACAAACTATATATATTTGGTAAGGTTCCTAAGATTCCTAAATATATATTTTACAACAGTTTTTGTTTTATTTTATTTTTTTATTACATATGACAAAAGTGCACTTAAAAAAATATGCATCATAACAGGAGTTCTGACCTTTATCACAAAAATTCTTCTTTGTTTCCTTTCTCTACCAAAATTATCAGAAATTATATATCAATTGAAAACTTAACATCTCAAAATTCATCCATTGAAAACATTTACATTTAAATTTACATTTATTCATTTAGCAGACACTTCTATCCAAAGTAACTTACAAATGAGGATATTGGAAGCAATCAAAAACAACAAAAGAGCAATGATATATAAGTGCTATAACAAGTCTCAGTTAGCTTAACAGAGTACACGTAGCAAGGGCTTTTAAATAATATAATAAATAAAAAGACAACAGATAGTATAGAAAAAGAATAGAGCAAGCTAGTGTTAGAGGTATTTTTTGTATAATTGTATGATAAATAAAAAGAAAATAGATAGAACACAAAAAGATTAGAAAGGTAGTTAGATTTTTTTTTTTTGAATAGAATAGAATTAGAATAGTGAGTGCTAATGTTAGAGGGTCAAATAAAGATGGAAGAGATGTGTTTTAAGCCGATTCTTGAAAATGGCTAAGGACTCAGCTGCTCGAATTGAGTTGGGCAGGTCTTTCCACCAAAAGGGAACATTTTAAATCCGACATTCCATTACCATGAAAATGGTACATCAAAATCATGTTACAAAATGTTTTAATTCATGCATTATAGAAATGTAAGTTTGGATGGTGCACTTTCACATCCATGTTCAAAAATGTGAGTGACAGTTAAGGGGTTAAAAAAAAAAATGCATTTAGCAGACACTTTTATCCAAAGCGACTTACAGTGCATTCAACTCACTGGCCACTTTATTAAGTACACCTTGCTAGTACCGGGTTGGACCTCCTTTTGCCTTCAGAAGTGCCTTAATTATTCGTGACATAGATTCAACAAGTTGTTGGAAATATTTCTCCGACATTTTGGTTCATACTGACATGATTTGTCGGTTGCAAATCTCCCGTTCCCAGCCACACCACATCCCCAAGGATGCTCTAATGGATTGAGATCTGGTGACTGTGGAGACTATTTGAGTAAAGTAAACTCATTGTCATGTTCAAGAAACCAGTCTGTGATGACCAGTGTCGAACTGGGACAGTAAATCAGGCCGGGAATTTGACTTCACCCCAGGCCACCTCTGTTGCTGCAGTCACCACCCAATTCATGTGTCCACCAGACTGCTAAACTCTTTGGCTCTTTCAGTTGTTTGTCAAAATCCTTAAATCAAAATCCTTAGACTGTGGACGGGCAAAATAATCAAATTAAGTATCAAGAAGTATCAAGGCATTCACTGTCTCTATCATCTTTCCCCTAATCCCCCTCTCTCTTACTCTGCAAATTGAGTTTCTCTGCATCATGAAATAAGCACTTTCAGTAATCTATATTAATTATGCAGCCATCGATTGTATGTCCCAATGATCACAGTCCTACTACTGATGACCGTATAAATCATAAAGCACATATTTTTCTAAGAGTATAGCCAGCATGTTTAGTTTTGCTAATAGCTTAAACTCTACCTGAAGGTTTCCTGCTCTGACTCAAAAGCTGAACTGTCCACCCTCTCTTGTTCAAAGCAGGAGCACTAGCAGCACTAGTGCTACTGTTGCTTCCTTCGTCACCTTCAAAATAAATAAGCATTGTACACTAGGCTACATATTGTAGGCTAGAAATGGAAAATCAATTTCTGGTCAATTTTGGCACTAAAAAAATAATCATATTATTAAGAATATTCTAACTACAAGCAACAGCACAAATAAATACAACAGAGTAAAGATACAAACAAAATAAACTGACTTTCAGGTTTTTTTTAGGTAGGTATTGCATAGGTACAGAAATTAATTAAAGTAATCAAATGTAAAACAGAATTGCATTTTGGACTATAAATTAAAGATTATTCTTTATTAAAGTTAAAAAAGCTTTTTAATCAAGAGCAGTGAGTGATTTCTTTGTTGTTGCTGTTCGATTAATATACTGTCACTTTAAGAGAATGCACTGATACAGTGTTCGTATTAGTATTGAACAAGATTGAATGATTTGTCCAGGTTTTTTTCTTTTTTTCATGGCTGTTATTGTAATGTCCAGGAATCCAGAATGCACTTCCATCAGCAGAAACATATATTAGCTGAACCCTGTTTGTTTTACGTGTTATTTATTTAAACCATATTACAGATGCGTTGTCAGATTTAAGTTGAACAGCGGCACCAGCGCGTGCCGAACTGAATGGTTCGTTTTTTTCAGTGAACCGTCCCATCCCTATGAAATATAAATGTAATTCTGACCGACCTGCTCCCTTACTGGTGAACATGGCTGGGATTTTGCAGCAACTTGCTGCGTCTGTGGCCAGGGCTTTTCTCCTTTTTATACGTTCCATCTCTGCTCCTCCTTTGCGTTTACGGCTCCATTTTTTGCGCGATTTTCTAAGATAAAGCCTGCTTCTGGATATAGCCATTTAGGCATTGCTTAGCTGATGTTTGGTCATGTGGTGGTCACGCAATCGCCTTATTCGTAGATTCATAAAAACGTCAATTAATTCACAGTTGCATTCGAGCCTATTGCACGTCAGCCTGATCGACTGCACAGCGACAGCCGGCAGGCCAGAATGACCATCAGGCCACCGGAAAATGTCCTGGTGTCCCCGATGGCCAGTCCGCCCCTGGTGATGACTTGAGCTTTGTGACATGGTGCATTATCCTGCTGAAAGTAGCCATCAGAAGATGGGTACACTGTAGTTATAAAGGGATGGACATGGTCAGCAACAATACTTTAGGTAGGCTGTGGTGTTTAAATGATGCTCAATTGGTACTAAGGGGCCCAAAGTGTGCTAAGATAATATCCCCCACACCATTACACCACCACAACCAGCCTGAACCATTGAGACAAGGCAGGATGGATCCATGCTTTCATGTTCTTTAAAGACAAATTCTGACCCTACCATCTGAATGTCACAGCAGAAATCGAGACTCATCAGACCTGGCAACAGTTCTCCAATCTTCTATTGTCCAATTGTGGTGATCCTGTGTGAATTGTAGCCTCTGTTTCCTGTTCTTATCAGACATGAGCGGCACACGGTGTGTTCTTCTGCTGCTGTAGCTCATCTGCTTCAGGGTTTGGTGTGTTGTGTGTTCAGAGATGGTATTCTGCAGACCTTGGTTGTAACGAGTGGTTATTTGAGTTAATGTTGCCTTTCTATCATCTCTAAGCAGTCTGCCCATTCTCCTCTGACTTCTGACATCAACAAGGCATTTTCGTCAACACAACTGCCACTCATAGGATATTTGATCTTTTTCTGACCATTCTCTATAAACCCTAGAAATGGTTGTGCGTGAAAATCCCAGTAGATCAGCAGTTTTTTAAATACTCAGACCAGCCCATCTGGCACCAACAACCATTCCACATTCAAAGTCACTTAAATCCCCTTTCTTCCCCGTTCTGATGCTCGGTTTGAACAGATGTCGTCTTCACCACATCTAGATGCCGTGCATTGAGTTGCTGCCATGTGATTGGCTGATTAGCAATTTGTGTTACCAAGCAATTGAACAGATACCTAATAAAGTGGCCAGTGAGTGTGTATATTTATCAAAGTTGATAAATGTTGATAAACTTTTTTGACTACTATATATTTTTATTATTTAAATAACTAAACTGGTTTTTGGATGTTCAGAATAGTCGGCAAGGAGGGCAAAATGAAGTTCCTTGAGTGAGTTTGACTGTTCACTCAAAGTGAGTGAGAGGAGAGAACAGGAAAAAACAGGAAAGTGTGAGCGATAAAGAGCAGAACCATGTTGACATTTGACATACATCTTCCTCTGCTCGGCCGTCACACTATTCCTTTAATATTCACCCTCCACCAACACTGACAGACTGGTCAAGGTGAGAGAGGACGGCTGTTTGATAAGACTGAAGTCTAACACAACGCTTGCCCAAAGCGATAAGAGATTTGGATTTCCAGCCAGAATTCTCCCATTCCTCCGGTTTTTATCTATGATTTATGGGGTGGATTTCTAATTCTAATATTACAGGGGAATCTAATATTACAGCTTTTGTGACCTACCTCTTGTGAAAAAAATAAGTGCACTTAATTGCAATTAATGTGCACTCTGTGTTCTTCAAATCTTAAAATTATATATTTTTTAAAAACTGTACTTGTAGATCATATTTTAATGAAGTATATGGAAAAGTAAGTGCATTTAAAGAGAGTTCAATTTCATGGCTATTTAACACTTGAGTATGCTTTAAAAAGCTCACTTTGTCAAATTAAAAGTTGCACTTTAAAGAACATTTAAAATCATGTTTTCAAAATTTTTGTCATGTTATACAATTACATTTATTAAAATGCTATTAAATGTCCACACTTAAGTCCTTTGAAATATTTTGTTTCTCTATTTAAAGTAAGGTCTAATTATTTTTAACAAAAGGTGGCATGTCACATTCTTTTCCTATCAAGATAAAGAACATCAGAAACACACACAAAACACAACTTTCCAAAAAGCGCCCACGCCGAACTTTAGCATACTTTGATTTAGACTAAAATAAGTCTCTAAAGAGGAAATGAAAGTGCAGGCTCATGTTTAAAGAAGGGAGGATTTCTATTTCCCAACTTGGCAAAATTATCTTTTATGTAACTTCAAAGTTCACCCAAAAATTAAAATCTACTAACCCTGAACCCATCTAAAATGTAGATGGGTTTGTTTTATTCACTGGAACAGATTTGGAGAAATGTATCATTACATCACTTGCTCAGTTGGCACCCATTCACTACAGAGGATCCGTTGGTTATATAGCAAGTTACGCAATGCAAAATGTCTTCAAATCGTTGACGAATAAGGAAACTAACTGAGGCCTTAGGATCAGTTTATTTTCATAACTGTTTAATTTTAGTCCTTTAATATCTTTTTATTTTGAACTTTAAGTCAGCAAAATAAAATATATTATTTATATATCCACAAGTATGAATACAGACAAACTAGCGATTATTTCCGACAGTTATGCATTCAAATTGAATCAGTAAGGCCTGGAAATAACTGGAAAATTATATTGTATAATTCATTTGTCTCCCCTTATTTATCATTTACCTTATATTCATAAAAAGTTAAAGCAAAAAGCTAAAAATAAAAATAAAAAATTCAGCCAAAATGCAAATTACATAATTTATTAATCATTATTTCATTCCAAACCCATATGTCTTTCTTTGTTCCATTTAACACAAAGCTTAATTTTTGATGAATATCCTGGAATAATGAATTTAAAAGAGGGCTGGGGCTGTCAAGCACCAAAAACAACAAAAACCATAAAAAAAAAAAAAAAATAAAAAAAAAACATAAATACTCAATGATCCAGCTGTAATAATTCATTTTTTTTATTTTATTTTTCTGGGTGGTCATCTTTACAGCTAGAAGATCCTTAATTTGAGACATGTCTATGTGAAGTTAGCTTGTTCTCCCTATGACTTCAAGTCAAAAAGAATTGACATATACCTGTATGTCTTTTGCACTATTTTATGGTGATATTTTTTTCCTTTTTGAAGAGTCCAATCCCAGATCACATAAAAATATATATATATATATATAAAAAAACTCTTATTTATAATGTACCACAAAGTCAGTCTTGCAGCATTGGAAAGAGGGTGAGTAAATAATAATAATAATAATAATAATAATAACAACAATAATAATAATAATAATAGTTGTTTTTGTATGAATCCTTTAATTGAAAACATCAAAATCTGGCACTTTCTCCAAATGCAAGCTCTTAATTTCAAGGGTTCCCAGAATTTCCTTGAGCAAACCTTAAATATACACAGTTCATCTGTATCATATATGGAACAGGCAGCTACTGTAACTTCACAGGTGGCGCTTCTCCAGATATAAGCGAAACCGCACCTGCATTATTTTCCCAATCCTTTTACTGGTTCACAGAGCAAAATTTACTGCGGACAGCACATTGTAGCTCTTTGTGAGCAGGAACTGGCGCTGGATTCATTACGGCTGAACATCTGCACTCAATAACACACTGGCTGCTGCATGAATTATGATAGTGTTGCCGAACCGAACGGCATGTCAGCGTCTGTCTTTATTAGTTATGAAGATGCAGATGATATGCCTCATGTCAACACAGAGTCTATAACATCAGAGCCACGCTATGGATCAAAACACAAGAGCCTCTGTCACAGGAATCCACAATCCCTCCGTCTGATCACTGCAAAATCAAAGAGGTAACAAATCACAAACAATCCAGGAGATGTTTTCAAGACGTCTTGTGTTGACGTCTGAAAAGCATACCGCAAATTCTTGCATCCCGCACACCTGGGAGTGTTTACCTACACTGCGTGCTAACACGTCCTCTTGTTGTCTTAACTAACAGTGCCAAATAACCTCTACTCGAATAACAAAGCAGGGTCTTAAAACTGTGTTTAAATTCTCCAGTACAGCCAAGCATGTCTGTTTACCTTCCCTGGAAAGAGCTGCAATACGGTCTGTCACGTTTACAACAGAAATATGCACGAACAATGGAAAACGGCCAAAGGGATGCTGGGAAGTGACCCGCATTCCCTCGGGACAGTCAGAAAGAGAGAACTTTCCCATTTCGCTCCTGATAAGCTCGGGTCAGGACCCTGTGATCTGGTGTTTACACTGTGGCAAACACTCAAACCATTTCCCTCTCATTTCCCCTTTCGCTGCCCTCTGGAGAGGGAGAGAAAACATTCCTTCGTGTTTCCAACTCCAGCTGAGGTGGGTTCAAACTCGGGAAAAGTGATGTAATTTCTCAAAAAATAATGAGGTTACTTATGCAGACGAACGTTTAATGATGCCACCTGATGGAAAAGACGTGTCTCCATCGTTAGGGCCGATAACCTTCAAAGGCGAAGAAAAAATTTGCTAAATCAACCCTCACCTTGTAAATCACCCGAAAACAACACTTGAATAATACAAAAAGTATTTATAATGGCACAAAGGGCACGCAACTCAAAAACAAACTTGTGTGATGGTTTTTAATGGAAACCCTACATGGTTACATGAAACTTCAGTTCCTCTGGATAACCACAGGAACAGAGAGATTTATTACCATTCATTAACTATGGGCTGTATTCATCGACTAAAACATGAAAGGCACAGCATGTACTACAACAATATTTTTATTTTCCATTCCTAAAGTGGAATTTCGGCCACATAGGCCAGTTCTCTTAACTTTTGGATGGCTTACTGAATGTATTCGAAACAGGATTTGCGAAAATACACTTGACACTCCCTTAGGGATTAAATGAGAGGAAAATCATTTGTATCCTAAACAAAGTTTGAGATAGATTGTTAGATTTTTATCTCATTTTTATCTCATCCATGGCCACCTGTTGCATGCTGGCAGTGATTAATACAATTCTTTCTTTTAAGAAAATAAAAAATGTAATATCACTATAAATAGTGTAGGTCACTTTTTCACTTTGTAAAGCTTGCTTTATGCTAGATAGATAGATAGATAGATAGATAGATAGATAGATAGATAGATAGATAGATAGATAGATAGATAGATAGATAGATAGATAGATAGATAGATAGATACAATAGATAGATAGATCGATAGATAAAGTCGCAAGATATAGTCAAAATTGTGAGAAATAATGCTGCAATTACGAGAAAATCTCACTAGTCATAATTGTGTGATTTGAAATTGCAATTGTAAGATTTTAAGAAATCAAGATTAAGAGAAATAAAGTAGCAATTATGAGATATAAATTCAAAATGATCAGAAAATTGCTTTAGAAAGTTTTGAAATGTGTGATGTGAAGTTCTTGACAGGTGTAGTGAGATTCATCCCCAAAAAGATTGCCGTTAATAATAAAAATGTCATGTGAAAACCATCCCCTCAGACAAAAGGTAGGGCTTCTAAGCCCAGTCTAAAAGAAACCAGGACCAAAGACCGGATTAGTTAGTCTCTGCTCTGTTCTCACGTTTTCTTATTCATCTGCATTTTTTCTCTTTCCTCCAGCTTTTGTCTTCTTTTCAGCTGCTTGGATTGTGTGTCAGACAATGAAACGAGGAAGAAAAACTGGTTAAAGGTCACTCATTTAGGAAACACAAGTCTTCAAAGCATGCCTTCCCATTTTAAGGGCTAAATGGAGATTTAGAGTGCCCACTGCAGACTTTGCCCTCTCTGAAGCAGACTGACAGATGTCATAGGTCACATTCCAGCATAGAAATAGGCCAGTGGCTTGTATGATTGCAGATTGCTGATTCATCATTGAGAATTGGATGGGGGAGGGGAATTGGAAAAGGTCTAGTTTATATCATTATTTTCCACAGTGCAGTTTGTATTTCTTTTATTGGGCCAAGTCACTTTCAATCTATCCCTTCTTTAATCTCTTCTCTTGATTTGAAGTGGCACAGAGCTGTCTTTGTTGACTGAAATATCCATGCCCTGGCATGCTTGCCAAGAGGCAAGACTGGCAAGGTTGTGCAATAACACCGTGAGTGAATTATGACCTTTTAACGGGGTAATGGACTTTCAGTTGTCAGCACAAGGAGGCAAGAAAGTTATGGTCAAGACCAGCAAACAGAAAAATGAGTGCTTTTGTCACTGGAATAATGGAGTGGAAAGCCAGAATCACCTAATCCTTTAAGGGAACTGTATTGAAAAAATATGTAAAAAAATTTTTGACATCATTTACACATCCTCATGTCATTTCAAAGTTATTTCTTCCATACTGTCCTATAAAATAAAGGTAAAAAAGCTTCCAACTACAAAAAAAAAAATAAATAAATAAATAAAAAAGTATATATATATACACACAGGTGCATCTCAATACATTAGAATGTCCTGGAAAAGTTCATTTATTTCAGTAATTCAACTCAAATTGTGAAACTGTGTATTAAATAAATTCAATGCAAACAGACTGAAGTAGTTTAAGTCTTTGGTTCTTTTAATTGTGATGATTTTGGCTCACATTTAACAAAAACCGACCAATTCACTATCTTAACAAATTAGAATACTTCATAAGACCAATAAAAATAAAATCAGTTTTAGGAGGTGACCAGTTTATGGCACCACTGAGGTGGTATGGAAGCCCAGGTTTCTTTGACAGTGGCCTTCAGCTCATCTGCTTTTTTTTTGGGTGGGCAGGTGCCAAATCCTGCTGGAAAATGAAATCAGCATCTTCAAAAAGCTGGTCAGCAGCAGTAAGCATGAAGTGCAAACATTCTTGGTAAACAGGTGCAGTGACTTTGGTTTTCAAAAAACACAATGAACCAACACCGGGAGATTAAATTGCAACCCATATCATCACAGACTGTCGAAACTTAACACTGGACTTCAAGCAACTTGGGCTATGAGCTTCTCCACCCTTCCTCCAGACTCTAGGACCTTTGTTTCCAAATGAAATACAAAACTCATCTGAAAAGAGGACTTTGGACCACTGGGCAACAGTCCAATTCTTCTTCTCCTTAGCCCAGGTAAGACTCCTCTCATGTTGTCTGTGGTTCAGGAGTGGCTTAACAAGAGGAATACGACAACTGTAGCCAAATTCCTTGACACGTCTGTATGCCCTGAGCCCAGCCTCAGTCCATTCCTTGTGAAGTTCACTCAAATTCTTGAATTGGTTTTGCTTGACAATCCTCATAAGGCTGCATTTGATTGTGCACCTTTTTTTCCCACACTTTTTCCTTCCACTCAACTTTCTGTTAACATGCTTGGATACAGCACTCTGTGAACAGCCAGCTTATTTGGCAATTAATGTTTTTGGCTTACCCCTCTTGTGAAGGGTGTCAATGATTGTCTTCTGGACAACTGTCAGATCAGTTGTACCAAGCTGAGAGACCATTCTGAAGGCTCAGGAAACCATTGCAGGTGTTCTGAGTTGATTAGCTGATTGGCTTGTCACCATATTCTAATTTGTTGAGATTCACAATTCACAGTTCACAATCTAAGTTGAATTACTGAAATAAATGACCTCTTCCATGACATGCTAATTAAATGAGATGCACCTGTAAAAACAGGAAAAGGGAATAAGGAAATATATATATATATATATATATATATATATATATATATATATATATATATATATATATATATATATATATATATATATATATATATATTAATAATCTCCTATTTTCCCCTATTTATTTTTGAGCTAAAACTGCTTAGAAGCACATTTCAACTTTAAGTAAAAAAAAAAAAAAGTTAATGTATTTAACATATTTGTGACTTTACATGTTATAAATGTGACTTATTTCGCAATTATTGCTTTATTTTTCACAATTTAAATTTTCTTATAACTTTGGTATTTTACCCATAAATTATTCTGTATTGTAATTTCTCAGTATGATAAAGGCATTGCACAAATGCCAAACAATTTCAATTTAAAAGGAACAAAATGCTAAATTGCAATTCAGAGAAAGATTGGATTTTACCTTTAGGTGCCATAGTCCTTTCAAACTATTTGAAATCGGTTTCCTCATTTGAATTGTACATACGTACGTTGAGCTTACAACTAAGCTCAACATGTTTCTGAGAACACTGTGGAAACCTCAAATATTTACTTGAAGCATCTGATAACAGCCAAATACTGAGAATATGAATAATGGATGCTACTAAATCCTAGAGTTGACGTTAATGCTGTGTTTGTGCCAGTAAGAGATATGCTAGATTGGTTTGGAGCTCATCTGCTCCACCCACGGCCTTAACGTGTTTCTCTTGGCACCTGTTGGAAACAACATTTACGAAACACACACTATTAATAAAACAAGAATTCTCCTCGTGTTTTCTTTGATTCTCTATGCTATCCACATAGTTGTTTTTCCCCATTTCCTTCACATTCTTTAATTGTTGAAATCTGCACTGTTCATGGATGATGCTCCGAATTCCAGATTTCGAAACGGTGCCTGACGCTGGCATTACTGGAACTCCTGGCCGCTTAGGAATGTGGAGTCGAGCGTTTCGAGAAAGTGATGTGCAAAAACAAGTCACCCTTATCCGTGCGCTTTTGGAAAGAAAAACACGGAAAACTGATAGGACTCCTGAGATTGTGAGGATATTTGCTGAGTAATATGTTTTTCTTCTTGGCTTCCACTGATTGTTTTCACAGAAGGGTCAACATTTTTTCAACATGTCTGATGTTATTTATTTTTATTTTTTGGCTAAGGTAAAAATGTTATGTTTATATAGAAATAGAAGAATATTATGGATGGTTTATGCTTGTTTTGAACATCATAATTTGTGGGGGGCAAACTTTCTAAATGCACAAAATCATCCCTTTTTTCTGGCTCTGTTACTGGAATCCAAGTCAAAACTAAAAAACATTTTCAAAACAAATTAAAGTAAGAATAAAACAAACAATATAAATCTGCAATTATGTTAATTATTTATAAAGCTAGGCTGAAAGTTGCTCTTTGCAGTGGTTCTATTTTAATAGCCTTGCTGTAATGGGTTTTAAAGGTACAATCTATAATGACAATAACAGCCCCACTTGCGCACCGGGACTTGGATTCAAGTTGTGAATTTTGACAGGCCCACTGTAGCTATATATGAGATTAATGCTATTTTTGAAGTTATACGTCACTGTAATACCAGTAATGACCTGTCACATTAAGCATTTATGGACTGATTTTTAAAAAATATGGCCTCATTTACACGTAGTTTTTAAATGTTACCAGTATGCACAGTTGGAGTTTAAAAACCAAGATGTTAATATTAACACCAAATGTAAAAGTGTGTTATTTAAACAGATGTCTTCATAGAAGAATGATAAGATTCTGATCTGGAACCTAAATATTTCCAGTGCTTTTTAATATGCGCAACTACCCATGGCTCTGGCAACCATTTTCTAAATTGTTACATTCTTCTGTTTTTGTTGAAACTCTTACTGTGATACCATCACATTTACCTCATAAGTCTAGAGATAATACACCTTAAATTCTATCAGAAAGACTCAAAAAGAAGGTAAACGTTTACATGGTATTTATTTTGTAAAGTGCTTATAGATGATGGCGAGTTCCAATAAATCATGTATAGGTATATAAAAGTTCTTTGGCATAGGCCTCATCCTTTGTCTAAATCCAGGGGATGCGGATTCTGATAATTGTCTGTATGATGACTGGCCATGTACTGTATGTGAAAAGCCATGATAGGCTGGACATGAGGTCAAATGAGAAAGTAACCACCACCACCAGTAGCATACTAAAAGGACCATACAAAAATAAAATGTGTAGTATTGAGATACCACATTCTTTGCATCAGCAATTACAGGGATTCTAGACCACCACATTGTTTTTTGAGGGATGTGATGGTTAGAAATCTCTAAACTGTAAAAAAAAAAAAAAAAAAAAAAAATACTGTGATTTTAACTGTAAAAATGCTACAGTAAAAAAACGGTTAACTTTCCATACTATATTTGGTGAATAATTGAGATTACATTTAACAATCACAATGGCCAGCTATCCAGTGCATTGTGATTGGCTGAATGCCTCAAGTGTGTGATGGAAATGTTACGCCCCTCACCACACTGTGATGTGTGTCCTGGTCAGAACACTGGCGAGACAGGACAAAAACAATAAAACCCATCACAAACAAGCCATTTCTTGCTTGCAGTGGGGACATAAATTACTCATTATAATGACTTACACTGTCTATTTATCTGTTGGGTTGCATCCCATCGTGTAAACATAAAAACCTTGTCTGCATTTGTGATCGGAGAAACAACAAACAACAAGTGCAAAAAAATATATAATAAATACTTTTGTCTCACTTACGGTATCTGTCATATATGTGGAAGCCTTTCCGGCGGATGACGCAGCACATATGAGATCTCTGAGATAATCCTAGTCTCGCAAGTTTGTTTAAAGGAGCAAAGGAATCAAAGTTTCCTTACTTTAGAAAAGGAAAACCAGTCTTCTCTTGGTTTATATCGAAATCCTCCAACAATTTTCTTTACAAATCTTCGGTTTGTACTTCTAATTCGTGACCAGCATTTTGTTCTGTTCTCTCTCCAAATTCGTCACCAATCACGCAATGCAACGTACTACGACATCTGCAGGAATAGCTTCCACATATGACAAATACTTGAAGTGAGAGAAAAGTGTTTATTATGCATGAAATTTGGGTATTTTTCTTATGAAAACACATTGATTTACTACAGGAGGCCTTTATTCACCTGGTGAGCGGTGTGAGGCATGTTTTACTATGAAGACGCACACTTTATTTGACGACTTGTTAACTGTTCAATTGCAACACCCACTGACTGCAATGATAGAGCTTGGAATAGCCAGGACAATTTTTTATATAACTCCAACTGGATTAATCTGAAAGAAGAAAGTCATATACACTTAGGATACTTCGAAAGGGAGTAAACCACACGCTAACTTTCATTACTGAGTAAACTAACCCTTTAATGATGGATTTCATTTCACAAGACTTAAACTGATGCACTGGGGTGGATTTTTGTTGTGTTTTTATTAGCTGTTTGGACTATTATTCTGACGGCACCTGTATACTGCATAGGATCCATTGGTGGGCAATGGGTGTAATGCTAAATCCTTTTTAGCTAAATAAATTTTAGTGAAGAAACAGACTCATCTACAAGTTGGATGGCCTGAGGGTGCATATATTTTCAGTACATTTTTAATTTTTACATTTTCATCCACTGGTTCTTGAGAAGCAAAAAAAAAAGCACTGTCTAGCAAAGTATTTATAAAGGGACATCAAATTTGGTAAAAAAACTTGAGGTTAACGTTATATTTTACCATTAAGCAATGCTATGGCACAAAACAACATGCTTTGCAAAAAAAAAAAGGAGGAAATGACCACTGTGGTTTAGCTGTCCTTTGTCCCTCAAAGCTAAACTGCCTGACTGTAGCATGCTGAGACTGATGTGTAAGAATCAGCAGCTTTTGACTGTCTGGTTTTCATTCACATTTATTACCATCTACAACAGCACTGGCTGACCTACTCTAACATAAATAACACAGCGTAGGTTTGGTGGAGACGAGTAAATGTTCACTTAAGGCCAAAAATTATATGCCACATGAACTGTACACACGCACAGTCTGTCTGCTATGCAGGAAATAATACATGTTTACCTGTCCTGAAAATCCAGTCACA
Organism: Carassius gibelio; assembly: GCF_023724105.1. Lineage (NCBI taxonomy): Eukaryota > Metazoa > Chordata > Actinopteri > Cypriniformes > Cyprinidae > Carassius > Carassius gibelio. Next base: position 18,434,245 of record NC_068420.1, read on the forward strand.
TTTTGGATTGATTGGCTTAATAACATTACTAACTATGGGTATTTTTACAATTATTGGGTGAAATCTGTGAGAAAGTAAAATAACATTGTTTATTAGTTGCACAAATGTTGAATGGTTTTTGTGCCTCTTTATAACAGGTCTGCTAGTAGCACTGCAAATAAAAGAGGTATTGACTATAATTTTAAACCTTTACTTACTTTAATAATGATAATTCATCATTCAAAGTACCAGTTTGACAGAAAGAAACTTATGAAGAAACCAAAATGTGAAGCTGGTAAAACGGCTAACTAAGGGCAGGATAGGTCAGTATGAATTTTATGCTTGTTCAGGCTAGACTGGTAGTGGTCCCTGTTATCTGAAAGTAGTGTCAAAAGCATTCATTATCTGTTGTATTAGCCTGTTACATTTACCATGGCCCAGCACAGTTAACATACTTCATCTATTCATCTCACAATATTTTGTAAGCTACTTGTGATACATAATTTCCTACAGTTCCTGTAGCTCAAACAGTAGTTTGTGGTGAGGTCAGTGCTAAAGTCATGGGAATCAATTCCAATGGACTGATAAAATGTATACCTCTGATGCAATAAAAGTTGTTTTGTCTGTCAAATGCAGTAAGGTGATAAAGACAGTATACTTATACTTTGTAAATAATATAAATAATGCCTTTTGATACAGTTTGAGGAGTCTGTTATCACTATGATTACCTGCTAAGAAGAGCACAACATAATGTAATTACACTGATTGTAACTTTTATGGTTCCTGAAGTGTTGTTTGAAAATACTTTCGAAATAAAGTTTATCTGAAGTGCTATTTATGACCCCCCTCATTCAATTTATACCTTAATTTATAACTGATATTCATTTTGAATGATGTTTTCTTGATAATTGACTTTTGGAGGCTTTAAGCATTGTTTTCATGACTATGTTTTATATAAACTGTGCATTTAATTCTTTTCAGCAAAAAAAAAAAAAAAAAAAAAGACTATAGTGATGTCATGGACACAGTTGGTTTCCACCAACTATGACATCACCCAGTAAAACTGTAAATAGCTTTTTCAGCTGCAGAATTGTTCATTTTATAAATTATTTCCATTTTATTTTCTATGTACTATATGTGTGATGTATTAAATCCAGTATATATAAATGTACAAATGATGATTATAATAATGATGTTCACTATTTTATATGATGTAAAAATCCAATGACACATTTTAATGTGGGCTTGAGATCATTTCAGATCATTATGTCAACTGTATATAGATGGCTCATCTCTTTTTGTTAATTGCCTCTCATGCGGTTGGTTGCTGATTTTTACATTCTAATAATACCAATTGCTCCAGAACAATCAGATACTGTGCTGCCACTCATCATTAGTCACAAAGTCTTGTGTACAGCTCACAAACAGAAAAGACGTTGTAATTCGTGGTGTGAAAGTGTACTGGCCAGCCCTTTATAGGAGCAGTTCTGGATGCTGTCCCATGTGCTTTAATGGACCATTAAAGTGAAACTGACAGTTTTCAGAGAAAGGGGTGGTGCAGGAAAAAAAACTCTATTCCAAAATCTTCCAGTCAGCCAGCACAATGAACTGAACCAATAAGCAAGCTGTTGCTATTGCTATACTTTGCTAAACTTACCACCTTGTGTAATCTCTTCGGCTCTGCTCGCCTTGCTTACTCCTTGAGGAATTTGAATGGGCAATTCCGGCACAGGAAGTGGGAATGCTAACAAGGATGCTAAAGACCACAGTCTGTACCATCACTTGCTAGTGCACCTCTTGAGATAAGGGGAGTGAGGTCAACCTGCTAGAGCCCTGCACAGGCCAAAACCTCCAGCCCTTACCTGGCCCTGGCCTATGGTGTTCAAGCCCTAACCCAGCTTCAGCCTGACAACGTAAGCAATTTTTCAGCCCAAACCTGACCCGACCCAACCCTGTCCCATATATACCCAGTTTGTTTCTATCTGTTTCATGGAATCCTTGTTTTATGTCACCCTGCTTTCTCATGTTCCCTAGTGTTTTTTGTGTTTCTTGTTTTTGGACTGCCTTTATTAATATTGACCTCTTGTCTGTCTGGACTACGATTTTTGGATTCTCCCTAATAAACACTGCATATTGGATATCTGTTTGTGTGTATGTTCGTGACACTACCACCACCAACAACCATATCCACAATCATGCCATATAAATACAGACTGTCCATTACAGAGAAGCATAAACATGCAGTAGGGAATATAACCAAACTACAAGATCCAGCAGCAAATAAGTAATTAAAGATTTATGGCTTACCGTTCCTTGATGTTATGTAACTGAAGAAAAATGTTTCAAAGAACTTTTTGCCAACAAGCTAACGTTAAATAAAAAATTATAAATAAATAAATATCTTGAACTGTAGACATGTATTCAAGTTCCTGGGAACCACCATCTCGGAGGAACTGTCCTGGGCCACAAACACCTCCAGCCTGGTCAAGAAGGCTCACCAGCGCCTTTTCTTCCTCAGGACACTGAAGAAGAACCAGCTGTCTTCATCCATCCTGGTGAACTTCTACCGGTGTGCGATCGAGAGCATCCTGACCAGTTGCATCACAGTCTGGTATGGGAACTGCTCAGTGGCTGACCGCAAGGCACTGCAGAGGGTGGTGAAAACTGCCCAGCGCATCACAGGGACACCACTTTCTGCTCTTGAGGACATCCAGAGGAAACGCTGTCTACGTCGAGCTCGCAGCATTCTGAAGGACTCCTCTCACCCTGACCACGGACTGTTTAACCTCCTCCCCTCCGGAAGGCGTTTCAGGAGCCTCCGGACAAGGACCACAAGATTCAGGAACAGCTTTTTCCCTAAAGCTGTCTCCTTGCTGAACTCTGCCCTCTGACACCCCTCAACACCCCCCCCCCCCACACCACACACATAGACTCCTCCCCCTCTTCAACACTGTGACTGATTTATTTATTTATTCACAACAAGCAAAAAACAGTAACTTGTTATTACTTGCACTACTGTCTGTACATCCAGGTACACTGTATAATCCATTTGCACATTGTAATATTTTCTATGCACTTTACTCTCCATTGCAATACTGTAAATTATGTTCATAGTTCTGCCTATAGTGTACATACACTTTTACATAGCCCATCTGTATAGTATGTTCATAGTACACTTATCTGTATATCGTGCTTAAAGTATTTAATATCTGTAAATTATGTCCATAATACTTACCTGTATAGTTATTGTACATATTATAGACCTTTATTCTGTACTTACTGCTTATTGCACTTCTGGTTAGATGCTAACTGCATTTCGTTGCCTTGTACCTACATGTGCAGTGACAATAAAGTTGAATCTAATCTAATCTAATCTAATCTAATGTATGGTGGTCATCATTCACTGTTTATTCACGCATGTTGCGAAGAAAAAGAATTACTGCTTCTTGCAGACATGCTCAACACATGATGGGTGAGTCTTAATCAACAAATTAATGGTCTCATGGTAACTCCAAATCCCAGTTGTCATATTCCTTGCAGGTTGTAAGGTGGAGGTATTTGTAGACCTCATTCACAGCTGTGTCATCACCCTGGGTGACTTGATTCTTCCACTCCAATTCAAAGTCTGACAACGCTCTTTTTATTTTGCTGCCGGTGAAGGAATATCTGCTGTTACCTCTCTAGCTGACTCCTCAGTGGCATTTGCACCTGTTGATTGATAGCTCACAATCCAATTCTTTCGATCTCACAAGATGGCATCTCTCAGTTTCACAGAACATCCGCAACTGGTTGAATTTTGGCCACAGAAATATTGCCAGTTTATGGAGTGGCTGAATGTGGACCTTGTGCCACAAGGTTCAAGGTTGGATATTGATCACATTCCAACTCCTGCTGGACTTCGTAGAAGGGGTGGAGAAAACTGACCAAAAAATCCAGAGCATCTAGGGACACATCAGCCATTCTCTGGACCACTCCACAACTCTTTAGCTTTTCATGTATTTCAGTATACACATCCTTGATAGACTTGAGCGTAAGAACTACAGTGCTGTAACATGTTTCTCCCATTTGCAAAACAGTCTTGGATAATTGATTTGCCAGACCACTTTGTTTCATGAACCGGACTACTTTCTTGACAGCCAGCTATGTTCCACCAACTTCTGGGACTGTTAATGACAGCTTGGTGATGCCCAAGGCATGTCGGGGGAACATGTTGTAGATGTGGTCCTGACAGTCCAAGCACCTATAAGGTCGAAATGCAGCAACAATATTTGAACCTTGGTCTGTTACCCATACCACCTTACTCATTACAGAGGCATCAAACTTGAGAACTGACACAAGCTTCTTCTGCAATTCCTTGGAAATTGGGAACATTGCAGTGGTGAGTACATTACTCTTCAACTTGAAATCTGATGTTATGAAGTGGCATGTGATCGCCATGTAACTGACCTTTGCGGTAGTCATCAGTCCACATGTCTGTGGTCTTTTCAACATTAACTAAATGCATCACCTCGGTTATCTCAGCAACAATTGCTTCTCTTTTTGTTGTTGCCTTTCCTTTTTCTGTCAGAAATAGTTGTGGGGTCAGGCAGCAACTTTTAAACAGACAGGAAACCAAAGGCTGCTCTGATGTTTATTAATTCCTGGGCTAACTTTATAAACCTTCCTCAGCCACTGTTTGGAATGGCTGTACATTTTTGCAGCAGAAATCCAAACACTTCAAGATGACTTGGGATCTGACATCAAGTGGCACTGGCTTCAACAAAAACTCGGACATTGGTAACTGTCAGTTTGTGCTAGCAGAGAAGGTTGTAGCGTAGCCGTACTTGACATGCCATTGTAGATGAGATGTTCCTGTTTTTTTTTTTTGCTGTCATGTGCAAGGATATGTTTGCAGATTATGCACTGCACATGACCAATTGGCTCATTGTTTGTCATGGTAATCAAATCAAAACTCTTCCAAAATGCAGCTTACTCCCATCTGGTTCACGGCACCAATATAAACCCTCTGGTTCTAGCATTTCTGGCATGGGAGTCAGGTGCACTAACAAAGACACTAAAGTATCAGCGGACCGAGGGTTACCTGTACAGTTATTACTAGTTTGTCTCTGTTATAATAATAATAATAATAATAATAATAATAATAATAATAATAATAATAATAATAATAATAATACGTTTTATTTATATAGCACCTTTCCAGAGCTCAAGGACACTTTACAATAAACAAACAACAATAAATGCAATTGACAAAAAGAGCAAACAGAACAACAGTAGGCAATTGAGAGTGCAAGTACAGTAAGTGAGAAATTGGGTACTGTTACACTCCTAAATACGTAAATGCTACCTAAGTAAATCTCACTCCCATCTGGGTCATGGCACCATTATAACCCCTCAGGTTCGACTCCACCTAATCGCTCCAAGCGGTATTAAAAATCTCAGTATCGATGGATTTAAAGTGACCAAATATTTGCAGATATCTAAACCTATAGTGACTGTTATTTTTAATTAACTATTAACTTCATTATTAAGCATTTAAGGGGTATGACCTGGTGAATTCATGTATCATATTATTCTACTCTAGACCTATTTATTACAAATTAATAACCATTACTGTTGAAAAAAGTCAAATTCACAAAGGTTGAAATGCAAAGAGCTGAATATCAAAATGATTATTAATAGGCCTTTATACAATAAGACTGTCAAAATATCAGATTTTAATTTCATGAATATTGCATCCAAAAGAATTCATAATAACAATATTACAGCAATTTTTTTTTGTTTATGTTGTATTTTCTCTCTCTTTTTTATTACTAATGAACTGCACTCAAAATATTAAAGTAGTGAGGCAAAGAAAGCTATTTTAGCCATAACTGTGCAAATGTGTACAACAAGTACTTACCTTTCATCTTTAGAAGTGGTAAAGTGTTAACTTATGATTTTAATATTTTATTTAGCTGGACAGGTAAATTAATTGAGGTAAAAGACAAACTGTCTGTAAGCAACATGGCTATATCTCTTATGGAGGTCAATCATCTTGAACGGAATAGCACTACCTTAAAAACCATAGCTCATATGGATTTTTAATTCCAAACCATAGATTCTTAAATCTTGAAATGGTTATTAAAGTGGTTTGAATGTCAAGAGACCCTGGAAAAAAATGGGAACAAAAGAAAACCACAGACATGGGACAATAAAAGAGATGTGTGAGGTCTTGCACAAGTTTTTGGTTGCACCGAATATTATTAATGACTCATCCAGTGACCACATGAGTTTTGGTCTGACAATTTAAACTGAGCTGAAACATTTTCAAATACCATTAAACGACTCATTGCTATGGTGGGAAAGTAGAGGAACCATTCATAATATTTCTTAGAGTTTTGTTTGAAACATTATCAGTTATCAGACCTTGAACAGAAGTATGCAACTTTGGTGATTATTTTATATTTTTGCCAAAATAATGTAAAATGCTAAATAAAAATGCATTTAGAAAGTTATTAGATACTCCAAGGTTCTATTCAGTGATAAAGATTGACTACCTTATCAACTTTAATTTGTCCACTCAAATAGTCAATATGCTGCCAACTGGCTTGAGGTTAAGTAGACATTCAGAACAGATATCCGTCACTTTGGCACTTTTCACCACTCAAAAGGCATGTGATATTCAATCCAGTTTAATCTAGATTCATTTTAAACTGGGTACATAATACTAAACCTGATAGCTAATGAACTCGCATCAGCATCTTCCATGAGAAATTACTTCACTATCTCATTTGTTTCTCCAGAATACAAAGAAATCAACACTGCTCATTGAGCAACAGAAGAGATCTCAACTTTTCATATTATATTGAAATATGCCAAAGGTCTGCAAACATAAGCCAAAGAATTTAAAAAAATAAAATAAAATAAATAAGTTTTATGGTCTTACTGTATGTCAACAAATTTCTCATTTGAGTTTAATTACTCAGATTTTACGAGAAACATCTGGACCAGTGTTCATACCTAAACACAACTGATACCTCCATTAAGTCTCTGGAACTATAAAAGAGCAAACGCTAAACAATACAATATTCTCCTTGGGTCAGTTTGTGGGCACCAAAATGTAATTCATCAAATTGTCCAAGCCAACTGTGTGTCCAACCAAATGAAAATGAATGGCTTTTTAATCAGGCGGTATCTAGTTCCCGCTTGAAGTTGCAAAACAATTCTTGAATTACAGTTGATCAATTTCAGTTGCACATTTTGTAGCTTAACACAGTAACTCTATCAAGAAATCTACCCATTTATCTCACCTGTTAATCAGCATAATGGTTAGACTATAAAGCAGCCAGTGATGTTTCATTGCATGTGTTAATCTGTGACCGCGGAGCCCTTCTGGCATCAAGCAACTGTACAATATCACCTTCAGTAGTTGCAGTTGAGTGGACTCGTAAACATCGCTAGCTCATATAGCTAGCTGTCACGCACACTGTAGGCATCTGCAAGAAATGTTGCAATTAAATGTTTTCTCGTCTGATGTTTTCATGCTAAGACGCCTGTCTTTATACTTCACTCCTCAGTTTTCCTTTTTCCAGAACCCATATAGATCCTTCATTCACGGCTGGTATTTTGATTGTGGTTAGTTTCGTATTTCCACAGCATCATTTTTAATCATAGTGTTTTTATGTTGATGGCCAGAACTATGGTTACTGTAAATATTTTGACCATGTTTGGCATGTTCACCTACATTTCGTTTCTCGTATCAAAACAATTCCCGGTTATTTAACCGCAGTATGGCAGGTAGACCGATAACTAATCTTGTGGTTGAATTTTAGGTCTGCGCTTGCTTAGCATCAGTGGCATGTCGTGGCCTTATGAGCAAAATCCACTTGAGGTCCATTTTTGTTTTATTTTTAAGATTAATCTAAATTCATGTTCCATATGGAACACCATTTAATCTTTACTTTTTAATTAACCAATGTTATCTGAGATATAATTATAGTTTTTGCTATATTTTTTATTAGTTTTTATATTTATAGGTTATGGTGTTTTGTCATTTTTACAAATTTTTGTTTTTTAATCATATATAAGTTTTTTAATCATTTTAAGTTTTAAAATTAATTTTAGTTTTAGTTGATTTAGTACATTAAACTAAACTAAATAAAAATGAAAAATACTGCCTTGGCAACTAGCTGAAATAAAATGAATACATTTTTTCTATTTTATTTTTGATTTGGTTTCAGTTTCAGTAAACTAAACCTGCAACAAACAATCAACATTGCCATATTTCGTATAGAATACACAAATACGTACAAATGATTGTTTGTTTTTATTAAATCTAAACTAAACATTTTTTACCAATAGCTGTTATTCACATATTATTATTCAAATTATGAATTATACAAATCATTTTCAGACCATTAGTCATCAAATTCTAAAATAGCCTACTATAAAAAAAATCCTTAAAAACTGGAAATTCAGTTTTGCTTCACAAGAATAAATTGCAATTTAAAATATATTCAAATAGACGGTATTAAAATAAGTACTCATGGACTCACCTCTGGCACCCATATTTCTTGGTCACCCCTGGCTCACTCTGCACAATCCCAGTATCGATACACAATACACAATTCGGGTACAAAATCCTTGATAAAAAAAAAATAATCTATAGAGAGAAAGGCTGATGGACATGGAAGTAGAATGAGTATTTCCTCACAGTAGGATTAAAGTGTCTCCATGGGTTAATATAACCATTCTGAACCATAAACTCAGAGAAAACCTTTGACATGGCAGAGGGAACTTTTAAAACAGTGCTTGATTTATCCAATCAGGATCAATAACACAGTTTAGATCTCCTCCAAATATCAAAAGATGTGTAATCAGAGCTGGGATCTTTGACAAGAAATCCTGAGCAAAGAGAGCATTATAAAAGTTAAACTATTGGTGTTTGTGAGATTTTCCCTTTCACAATTACATACCATCCATTCACATCAGAAATAACTTTCTCAACAGAACAGTGCACAGTCTTATTAATTAAAATGCCAACTCCTCTAGACCTGGAATCAAAGTTCGAATGAAAAATGTGTGATGACCAGCGAGTTTGTAGTCTGCATTGATCCTTAAGGCGCAGATGAGTTTCCAGGAGGAATACACTGTCAGGTTTTTGTAGTTTCAAATGTGCTAAAACTTTGGATCTTTTAATTGGACCATTAAGTCCTTTCACATTCCAACTCAAGAATCTAACTGAGCTTCTGATATTGTCCATAATGGTAGGTTAATATATAAGAGAGGAGGCCACAAGCAAAGAAAGAAAGAGAAAAAGAAGAAAAAAAAACATCAAAAGGAAAAGATAAATAAATAATAATAATAATTGGGGAAATCCCTACCATCCCCATCCCCCCCCCCCCCCACCCTGAACATCACTCAATTTCTTCTCTCCATTCCCAAACAATGGAGGCAGAACACCAAACCTCGGGAACCTCCGATGCTCAAAAGCCTTATCTATTTCCGTCTATGTTGTATGAAGTCACCCCCGAACATATGAAACAACTAGAACTGTTATTTCAGGCAACCTGAAAACATTGATCTAAACCTACCCGATTAACCATTTTTATTTATCAGAGTACAACTGCTTATAAGTAGAGTCCTTTGCATATGTATTTATACATAATACCTAGGAAGTTGAATACCGTTCGTTGAACCATTGCTGTGCTTCTTTTGGACAGTCAAATTGAAACTTCTCCTCGCCGAGGTCAATCAGCAGGCGAGCAGGGAATTTAAGAGAGAATCTCACGTTCTTCTCACGCAGGTTGATTCTCACAGCTGAAAATGCCGCCCTCCTCTTAGCGACGCTAGAGTTGAGATCAGGAAAAAAGAAGACCTTACAACTCTGATAGAAGAGCTGGTTCCAATTCCCACGCCGGACAGACTTTTCTTTATCGCTGAAGTAGTGAAACCGCACGATCATCACTCTAGGCCTTTGGTTCTCCCGGTCAGCCGAAGGCGCGGGACCGATCCGGTGTGCTCGATCCAGCAGCGGAGGAGTGGGGAAAATTTCTGACCCGAGCACGTCCTGGAAAAATTGTGACATGAACGTAACCGGATTGCTCCCTTCTGCTCGCTTGGGGATGCCGATGACCCGGAGATTGCATCGCCGAGATCGCGACTCCAAGTCTTCCACTTTATCAGTGAGTTGCTTGTTAGCCGAAGTCAACTTTAGCACTGTTTGTTCCAGTGCTACAATGCGGTCGCTGTAATCGTTCAAGTGCTGATCAAGTTCGTTAATGTGCCGTCCTTGCGATTCAATACTCGATTTAAAACTCTCAAAGGACGCAACAACGGGGACGAGAGCAGAGTCGATGGCCGATTTCACCTGCTCTGCGATGGTAGATGATAGCTCAGAGATCAGAGTGACACAGAGATTTTCCAGATCCAACGGCCGCTTGCCGCCATGACTCTCTGTCACGGTCGCTGAAGATTTAAGTTTTCGTTGCCTTTCAGAAGCCATAACTCCTTCCTGTCTACAATCGTTGAATAAGTAGTTTTAAAGATAAACCATCAAGTGTGCCTAAAGTTTCAGGCAGCCTGAAAGATATAATAGAACAACAAAGTGCTCGGGAGCTAACTTCAAACGCGTCTTCTCGCTCACATACTCAGCCGGAAGTTCGGGTACACAATTCTGTGTCTGCTTGGAGCACCCCATGTCATAAGTCTTGTTTTGTGTCTGCTTGTTCGTTTGTGCCTGTTTCTGTGTTCGAGGAAAAGGCAGTGAATTTGTCTAAAGTGCCTGAGGAGTACCAGGACCTGAGGGAAGTGTTCAGTAAGTCCCGGGCTGCTTCTCTACCTCCACATTGTCCTTACGACTGTGCCATAGACTTTGTACCAAGTAAGACTCCACCTAAAGGCAAATTATATTCACTTTCTGGGGTTCTTTTTTGAGGGGAAGAAGGATGGATCTCTGTGACCGTGTATCGATTATCGGGGGCTGAACAACATCATGGTAAAGAATATATATCCTTTGCCGTTGATGTCTTCAGCCTTCGAACGGTTACAGGGAGCATCCATTTTCACAAAATTGGATTTACGTAATGCTTATCATTTGGTCCGCATAAGTGAGGAATGAATGGAAGACCACATTTAATATCCATAGGGGGCACTTTGAATACTTAGTCATGCCCTTTGGGCTGTCCAACTCCCCAGTGGTCTTCCAAGCACTCGTCAATGACATGCTGAGAGATATGGTTGACCAGTTCATATATGTTTACCTGGATGACATATTGATTTTTTTTCATCTTCCAAGATCACGTTCAGCATGTCAGACGAGTGCTTCAGAGGTTGCCAGAGAATGGGCTTTTTTTGTCAAGGTGGAAAAATGTGTTTTTCATGCACAGTCTGTTCCTTTCCTAGGGTACATTGTTTTGTATGAGGGAGTGCGTATGGTTCCTGACAAGGTTAGGGCTATGATAGATTGTCCAGATTCCCATAAGGCCCTACAGAGGTTTCTGGGGTTCACCAACTATAGCCAACTAGCCACACTTCTGACCGCCTTGACCTCCCCCAGGATGACGTTCAGGTGGTCCGATACAGCTGAGGCTGTATTGGCCAAACTTAATAGTTCCTTAATTTCGGCTACCAAACTCATTGCCACTGATCCATCACGTCAGTTAGTGGTGGAGGTCAACGCATTAGAGGTGGGGGTAGGAGCACTTTCCCAACGTTCTTCCAAACACAAGATGCATCCCTGTATGTTTTTTCTCATCATTTATCACCTGCCGAATGTTACTATGACATTGGTAACAGATTGTTGGCAATCAAGTTAGCGCTGGAGGAATGGTGACATTGGTTAGAAGGCTCAGGGGTACCTTTTACTGTATGGACCGATCACAAGAACTTAGAATATATCAGAACCGCCAAAAGACTCAATTCTAGGCAGGCTCGGTGGGTACTTTTTTTTAGGTCATTTTGATTTTTCTCTTTCCTACTGCCCGGGTTCCAAGAACATTAAACCCAACTCTTTATCTAGTATTTTTGATCGTTCCAAACGCCCGTCTACTCCCGAGTGTATTTTACCCGAGACTCTAATTGTCTCCACTCTCAGGTGGGAGGTCGAATCTAAGGTCATGACGGCCTTAGAAGGGGTAACACCTCTGCCTGACTGCCCACCAAATCGGTTGTTTGTGCCAGAGGGGTATCTGTCCAACGTCATTCAGTGGGGCCATTGTTCCAGCATAGCATGTCATCCAGGGGTTAATCGCACCACCTTTTTGGTAAAGCAACGATTCTGGTGGCCATTAATGACTCGCGACATCCGCAGATTTGTCTTGGCTTGCTCAGTTTGTGCCACTCGTAAGACTTGCAATCGACCTCCAGATGGGTTACTTCAACCGCTGTCAGTCACTTCAAGACCCTGGTCCAACATCACTCTAGATTTTATTATCGCCCTCCCAGGGCAATCGTGGACCGGTCTTGAAGGCGGGTCATTTTATCCCCTTGCCTAAATTACCCTCCGCCAAGGAGACAGTGGTAACTGTTGTAGATCACATCATTAATTTACATGGCCTCCCGACAGATGTGGTTTCTGACAGGGGTTTGTGTCCGAATTTTGTAAATTACTGGGGGCGAGTGTCAGTTTACCCTAGGGGGTTTCATCCCCAAAGCAATGGACAACGTGAGAGAGCCAACCACGATTTGGAGAGAGTGTTGTGATGTGTGGCTTTCTACTAAGAATATTCCACTCCGCTCCATATCTAATAAATTGGCTCCTAAATTTATTGGCCCATTTACTGTCACCAAAATCATTAGTCCAGTGGCAGTCTGCCTCAAACTTCCTCCTGCGTACAGAAGAATTCCTGCCTTCCATGTGTCAGAAATAATACCATTCATTCACATATTAACCCGCCGGTCCTGGTTCCTCCCATGCCGCATCTCGTAGATGGGGAACCCACTTATTCGGTTAACCGGAATATGGATTCAAGAAGGAGGGGACGCGGATTCCAATACTTGGTGATCTGGGAGGGTTTCGGTCCGGAGGAGAGAAGTTGGGTTCCTGCTAGGGTCATTCTGGATCACTCCCTGATCGATGATTACAATTGACAGGTAAGTCCGTCGAGGAATGCCAGGAGGCGTTCCTAGGGGAAGGGGTACTCTCACATTTCATGAATTCGCTGTCTCTCTCTCAGCTTGTTTAGTGTGCTGGTGTGTGTCTGTGAACGTGGTCCTTTATCACGACTGATTAACAGCACCACCTGTGTCCCATTGTGTGTGTCTATTTAAGTGCAGTAACTGGTGACTCATGTTGTCAGATCATTGTGGATTTTCCCTGTGTTCTGTTCTCATGGCTGTGTTGGATTGTGGATTCCTCCTTCGTTCTTCGTCAAGTCTTTTTGTTCCCTTCACTGGAATCACGAGCACCTTCAATGGGATATACAGCAGTGGATCACAGAGGATCATCACTGTTGTCCACCGAGGTCCCTGCGTGACCCACCATCAGAGCTTGTAATCGTCGCTACTCTCTGTGTTTTAAGCTTCATTGTCTGTTTGTCTGACCATATATATATATATATATATATATATATATATATATATATATATATATATATATATATATATATATATATATATATATATATATATCTTGTCATTAAATCGCCTTGCACTTGCATCCTGTCTATGAGTCGTGATTGTCTGGTTTCTGGGAGCTACATATTACTGAATCAACTTTGTTGAATGTTTTAAATAGCATCTTACTTCTTACTCACTCTGGATTCTGGTTCTGGCTGTATTTTAGTTTTGCTTGATTTAAGTGCAGCATTAAAAAGTAGTTAAAAGTATTTTCTTTCAGCTAAGATCTATTGCCAAAATCAAGATGATGCTCTCTAAGAAAGATCTTGAAACCGTTATTTGTGCTTTTATTACCTCAAAGTTGGATTATTGCAACTCTTTATACCTGGGTTTTCCTAATTCAACTGAAAATCATCTGCAGCTAGTTCAAAATGCAGCAGCCAGGCTTTTGACTGGCACAAAAAAATGTCAGCACATAACTCCTGTACTCGCCTCTCTCCAGTTAGGTCCTGGATTGATTTTGTTCATAAAGCTTTACAATGTCTTGCCCCTCAGTGTATCAGTGATCTTCTTGTATGTCCCATACAAGTGCTTCAAGATCGTTACGTTCTTCCAATAAGCTACTTCTCTCTGTTCCTCGTTCACATTACAAAACTGAAGGTGACTGGGCCTTCTAAGTGGCTGCTCCCAGACTCTGGAACAGTCTCCCTCTCTACAGTATATTAGATCTTCCCCTTCTGTTTCTTCTTTTAAACTTTCATTAAAAACTTATCTGTATTTATGTTTTGAATGATGGTTTTTATATTTTAAGGTTTTGATCCAATGTGTTAATTCTGTTTCAATATTGTTTTAAAAAAAAAGTATACCTCTGTATAACACTTTGGTTGAAACTTCTGTTGTTTACAAATGTGCTCTATAAATTAATAAACTAAACTAGTGTGCACTCACCGAAAAATAATAATGTTCAAGAGTTGTTTACATTATCATTAGTTCATCCTCCAGTTTGAAAAACTCAGAATGTCTGCAAACATCACAGTCCAACATTATCACATTAGCAGCGAGATCAGCCAATCACAGCTCAAAAATTGAGGGACCACTTTACATTCTATTGGACCTTATAAGATTTTTCTCATCCAAATTTTCTTTTCACAAGCCACAATCTCTCTTGCTTCTGGATAAATACGCCTCTGCTCAGCATGTTCTTTCTGGTTGCACCTTCCAGCACATTTGGACTCAAAACTGCTGATTAGGTTACTAGAAGTGTTACACACCTGTTTATCACAGGTGCATACTATGCTCAGGGTACCTGTGAAAGTGACTCATCCCAACGTAAGCCCTAATGGCCCATAGTGTCTATTGCTCATCTTATTTGGAAAGTGTCCTTCAAATAGAAAAGTTGCACAGATTCTCTGTGTTAAAAACAAATGGCAACTAATGAACACATGTGGGCAGCCTGAACCACTGTAGTTTCTTTCAGGATGAGGATCTGGCCTCTGATAAGACTTGGCCAAAGTGCAGACTCTGAGAAGCATTACTCGTGGTTGGTCGGACGCACGGGATGCATTGGAGTCCCAGCCAACTATTGAATGCAGATTGGCAACATCTGACAAATTTTGGCGAGGCCAGAAAGGCCACCGTTGGTTTTCTTGGTTAAGAGCGTGGCCAGGCATTCCTGTACTAGCAACAGCTCCTCTAATTACTCCTGTCTGAAAGGAACCAAAAGGGGGTCACTTCCTTGAACCGAGTAAACTCTACAAGCTTCCATGTTTGTTTTATGCTCTTCCGCTTTGTTTAAACATTAAAGCATCTAAATTTCATGGTTTTGTTTCTGCTTCACTTTTTCTAAAGGGCCTGATTTCATAATGAAATCAATTTCACTCCACATCCCAGCCAATGCTGTGTTTGTTATAGCAGGAGCAGCACATAAAGACGAGATTGTATGTCTTCTGTGCTCAACAAAGCGATCTAATTGTCTGCTCCTAATCAACCAGTTTTGTGAGGAAGCCTTTCTAATTATGTAACCATAGTTTCTGACTTGTAAACAATAGATGGACATTCTGTATTTATGAATTATCTTTAAGACATGGGGTGTGACATTAATGAAAGTGGTTGATATGGTGCCTTCTTTACGGGTCATGCCCTTGTAAATGATACAATAGGTTAAATACAACAGGCTAACTGTAAGTTAAGTACAACAGGCTTACTATAAGACCAGTATATTTAAAACACCAGCCTTTTACCTGACCGGTGGTCAGCAACCTTTTGGGCATGAAGTGCCTTTTTTTTTTTTTTTGGTTTACCACTGTGCCAACAACCCCAACAGCCCCACCCTTTTTAATGCTTGCTTTATTTATACAGTGCACATGCATTTTTTAAATGTTCAGATAAAAATCGATATTTGTTTATCTTGCGAATAGTTTGATGCATTTTTCATTTTTTTTTCAAAAGTTTCTTTATATTCATTATCATTATTAATTTTTTATTAGACTTCGAATAAAAAATTTACAGTGTGACCATACTGAACACCACTGTATTTGTGTATGACAAGGTCAATGGGCTCTATATGTATGGGACATAACTTGCGTATTTCCGGTTTAATCGCTAAAGCTCTAAGCTCTAAAAATAACAGAAAAGATCCTGAATTCATTATTATAGATAATCACCCCCTCTCTGTTGTCGAAAACACTGGTTTCCGTCACCTCATGGAACATCTGGATACGCGATATAGTTTGCCATCTAGAACATACATTTCCAAGACAGCTTTTCCACCAGTATTTCGATCCAAAATGGCTGCGCAGTCAGTCGCAGCGGCTGCTCCGGGTCCTAAAAACTGTGTTTTAATGTCAGTTAGACTTGTCTCCACATCCTCAGAACCAGAGAGAAAAAAAACTGCACTGCAACATTTTTATTAACGCCAGTTCTACTGGAAATCAGTAGTGCATGTAACTATTACCCATCACAATTGACAACGGAGAAGCTGAGGCCTTTGTTTACTGTGGAAGCCAGACCCTGAGACAGCGGACTCGCCTACTGCTGATACCCACACAAGGAGGGGCCGCAAGCGGTGTGAAAGGGGATGCTAACGCGACAAGTGCGGAGCCATACGAGCTTGGCTAACCCTTACGAAAATTAACCATGGTTAAATTATAGTAAAACTGTAGTAACCATGTTTTTTTGGCATGTTGACCATTGTGATTTGTATGACCACAGATTTACTACAAATACCATGGTTAATTTGTGGTTACCATGGTTTAACTATACTAACCATGGTTTTTGGTTATGGTTAATTTTCATAAGGGAATGGGTAACCCCACAAGACCAGCTCTCCCAATCTTGCTGTCAAACGTATGCTCACTAGAAAATAAACTGGAACTAATTAAACTCTACACAGACTACAGTTCTTCGTGTTTGTTTTTACCGAAACATGGCTAAACAACAACAACAACAACAGACTTGACTGTTCAGCTGCATGGGCTAACCTGCTACGGAGTGGACAGACATACAGCACTGTCTGGTAAGACTTGTAGAGGCAGCTTGTGTGTGTTTAAAAAACTGCTGATCTACTGTGATTTTCACGCACTACCATTTCTAGGGTTTACAGAGAATGGTCCAAAAAAGATAAAATATCCTGTGAGCGGCAGTTGTGTTGACGAAAATGCCTTGTTGATGTCAAAAGTCAGAAGAGAATGGGCAGACTGGTTAGAGATGATAGAAAGGCAACATTAACTCAAATAACCACTCGTTACAACCAAGGTCTGCAGAATACCATCTCTGAACACACAACACACCAAACCCTGAAGCAGATGAGCTACAGCAGCAGAAGAACACACCGGGTGCTGCTTCTGTCCGCTAAAAACAGGAAATGGAGGCTAGAATTCACACAGGCTCAACAAAATTGGACAATAGAAGATTGGAGAACTGTTGCCTGGTCTGATGAGTCTCAATTTCTCCTGCGACAATCAGATGGTAGGGTCAGAATTTGGTGTAAAGAACATGAAAGCATGGATCCATCCTGCCTTGTCTCAATGGTTCAGGCTGGTTGTGGTGGTGTAATGGTGTGGGGGATATTTTCTTGGCACACTTTGGGCCCCTTAGTACCAGTTGAGCATCATTTAAACACCACAGCCTACCTGAGTATTGTTGCTGACCATGTCCATCACTTTATGACTACAGTGTACCCATCATGGGGTTAAAGCTCAAAACATCTCAGACTGGTTTCATGAACATGACAGTGAGTTCACTTTAATCAAATGGCCTCCATCATGTCAGTATGGACCAAAATCTCTGAGGAATGTTTCCAACACCTTGTTGAATCTATGCTACAAAAAATTAAGGCAGTACTGAAGGCAAAAGGGTGTCCAACCCGGTACTAGTAAATTGTACCTAATAAAGTGGCCAGTGAGTGTATCTGTATTTGTTTTGTTTTTGTTTTTTTTGTTTTTTTTCATTCTGAAGATGTTTTTTAAGAGACTTGATGACAGATAACGACCACTTATAATTGTATTATATATGATCAAATCTGACCTTTTATACAAAATTATTTATTTTTAATTGTTTGTAATTGCATATTTGTCATTTCTATTCATTATGTCTGACCTATATATGAAAAGAGTCTGTGGTTTTGAGACATCAAATAAGGCTTTATTTATTCAGAAAAATAGGTAATTATTTTGTTAATTTTACTTTTCCTTTTATTAGTTGCTGAACAATAATGTAAGATAAAAAATAAATTAGAATTAGAATGCATCTGTAAACATTTCACTAACAGATGCACTTTAATCGCAAAACAAAATAAATACATTCATTTTTAATTGCAAATGTAAGAAACAAATCCTAAAATTTATTTGAATATATATATAACGTGACGAGTGGGGCAGGGCCGAGAGCTGTGGGAACGAAGCAAGGCTGGTGGATTAATTGTAAAAGAACGACACCTAGACCACCGGAGGAGCTCCGGAAGGATAAAAAGAGGAGTTATGACAGTGAAGGACGGGAGAAGAACAGGGACGGGTTTTATTTTGTGTTTTGGTTTTAATTGTGAGCGGATGTCCGCGAATGGGCTGTCGTGCTGTTTTGTGTTTATTTTATCATTAAAATTTAATTTGAATGTTCACCGGTTCCCGCCTCCTTCTTCCTGTGATTATGAATGTTTTTACATTGTTACATACATACATATATACATAATATGTGTGTGTATAAAGATAAATTATGTTTGATAGGTATGATAGATTTTCATTACAACATGATTTTCATTAAAACAGTTAAAGGGGGGGGGGGGGGGGGTGAAATGCTATTTCATGCATACTGAATTTTTTACACTGTTAAAGAGTTGGACTCCCATGCTAAACATGGACAAAGTTTCAAAAAATTAAGTTGTACGTTTGAAGGATTTCTGTTCCAAAAATACTACTTCCGGTTTGTCACAAGTTTCTGAAAGTTTTTTTCGAGTATGGCTCTGTGTGACGTTAGATGGAGCGGAATTTCCTTATATGAGTCCTAAGGGAACTTCTGCCGGAAGAGCGCGCGCTCCCGTATAGCAGAGCACTGAGAGGCTGAGCACAGACATTCATTCACTGATCAGAGCGAGAGCATCGCGAAATGTCACAAAAGGAGGGTGTTTTTGGTTGCCAGGGCAAGACAACCCTGCACAGATTACCAAAAGAGAAACAGCTTTAAGGGACCAGTGGATGGAGTTTATTTTTACAGAGCATCAACGGAGTTGTGCAAGTGTTTGTGTTTGTTCCCTGCATTTCGAAGATGCTTGTTTTACAAACAAGGTCCAGTTTGACGCCGGATTTGCACATCGTTTATTTCTTAAGGATAATGCAGTCCCAACGAAAAAGGGTCACGATCGTGTTTTGGAATCGCATGCGGTGAGTAAAACTGCCTCAAATATCTCTGCGTTGTTAACTTAGCTATCAGCGCGTAAGCACATCAAGTAAACAACATGCGATGTTGTCATCAAACTGCACTTTCCACATGTGCAGCTTAAAAAAAAAAAAAAAAAAGACGACAAAGAAAGTGGAACTTAGTCATTTTCCAAAACCGCTAAGCAAATATATACAGTTTCAGTACATACCACATAGAGACTGATTGCTGATGCTGCTCTTGTTCAATTTCAGCCTGTGGATCTGATTCTGGATCATAAATATACGCTGAATCTGACTGTTAGCCTTGGTTTTTTTCGGTTGGTTTTGTCCTCAAGGTGTCACAGCTTCCAGACGCGCTCAACACAAAAGCCTACTGGCGATCGTGATTCTTTAGCTCCGCCCACACGTCACGCCTCCAGCCGCTCGTGTTTTTCCGGGAAAAATCGGTAAAGACTATCTTTATCTTATGAATATAATAAAACTAAAGACTTTTTGGAGTTATGAAGGATGCAGTACTACTCTATAGGTACTCAAGATTAACAGGATATTAAGTGAAAACGAGCATTTCACCCCCCCTTTAACAGTTACGCCTGTAATATGGTGAGATTATTATATTTTCATGTCAATCTGTGTTCATTTTGACAACGAACCATGCACTGTCAGCCTGTCACTTTAATTCAGCGCGTGCAGCACATCAGAAATAGACTCGGTGCGGAAACGATCTCTGCACTTCACCGCACATGGAACGCATCGCCGGACTGCATTCGCGCGCAGTGTGAAAGCGCTATAATACGGAGCCCGGGAATCAGGTGTATAAGATTAAAAAACCCGAGGCCCCATCCGTATATTCACCAGGCCCACCTATTAATGATGTTCTGTATCCGCCACTGCTGCATCAGCCTTTCTCTCTGCCCCCCATACTAGTATTGAGAGTGAAAGACTGTTTACCACTGCCTCCAACATTCTAGATGAAAGAAGGAACAGACTAAAAGCAGTGAAAAAAAAAACCCCAACAACTTCATAGCAACACCTTGCAATCACCTTCATATTCACCACCCAGTTTATATCTCAAAATTGCAACCAAAAACTCAGGATTGCAAGATGTAAACATATCAATTCAATTATATAGCAATTTTACGTTTTATTGATGTCAACCTGATGGAATATAATGAGAAATGTATTACCGGCCATTCGCAAAAGTTCACTGAGTGCACGTGATCGTGATAAACCTTTTGAAATATTCATTCATGTTGAAAAGACACTGTTCTCCAATTGAAACCTATTGTAGGGAAATGGAAGTGGCTGTTAATATTTAAACCACCACACTGCATTAAATTAAACAAGCAGGTTAACGTCTTGCAACATTTAACATTTCTCTCATCCTCTAATGACATTCTCATTGAGTCTTGAAGTGATTTATCGACTGCTGCCATCATTATAGCATGTTATAGATGAAAATACTCACAAACACACACCAGGTTGCCTACCGCCATAGTTCACTAGTTGATTGGTCACACATTAGTGCTCTGTGCATTAATGTTCAGCTTCTATGTGTAGCTAAAAGGAAAGTAAAAGGCTTCAAGAAAGAGCTAGTACTCCTTAGTCAGCTGTTCTGGACAGTAAACGGCCGACCACAGAGAAGTGCCACGCAAAGAGACGGCAGAATTACATGAATGAAAGCAGATTCATCTTTAAAGTTTATTGCACATTAAAAATGACCCTACTTAACTCACCATTTTTCATGTCACTTCTGCTTCTCTTACTAATTAATAAGTTTACAAGCAAGTCATTTAAAAGTAATTTGAATGTAAATAAGTAAATAATAATGAAGTGAAATAAAGAGTGGCAATTCCTCATCCTAAAGGGGTAAGTGTCGTTGGCAGTGGGTAAATAGTGGAACAGAGAAGGTGGACCAGGGGCCCTTGGTGAGGGGAGGGGGTGCCCAAAATGATATACTGATAATCTATAACATTAATATGGCAAAATTAAATGGATATATAGTATGCTACTAGGAATAATATTCGCAAGACTCAATTTTACCACTGTAATAATGTTCCTTATTTGTCTAGCAGCTTGTGCCATCCCATGTTAGACGTCCCCCTATCAAAAAGAAAAATGATTTGGTCTTTTAGTTTGGCAATGTCAGATGCAGAAAAGGAGTTTTACACTACAAAACATGAAGCCTAAATCGAAAAAAAGAGTGGAGAGAAAGGGAAAGAAAGCTGCAGACGGGTAAACAACTTTTGACTAAATATTTTTATTGTTAGAATGTTGAGATCCTTGTGAAAGCCTGCTTATCCATACACTACCCATGGAGACCACTTAGTGATGTTTTTTTTTTTTACTCATCACTAACATCACTAAGTGGTCTTCAACGAAACCCCCCAGCCAAGTTGATGCCTCAAAATCCACCCAAGACAAGTACCAGACTTGATCATTTGGGATTGCAACATCTAGTCCTATTATATAAGTTAAGTATTCACCTCAACGTCATTCTGTTTTTTACATTATTTTTTCTGTGGCACACAAAAGTGAAAAACATCCAGCTATTTCAAGGGCAATCCATGTTATCTGGAATTTCATCAAAGAATTTCCGCACACATATTTCACATCCGGATCAGTTGGTTTTAACAGTTTGAAAGTGAATCCTTTGTGAGTTGCACTTCATACATCTCTACACTATTAACAATAGATAATGCACCTTTTTTTGCTTGTGAAATTTCACCTCAGTTTCCCTAATGTGAACACATTTAGGGAAACGCATTCAAGCTTGTGTTCAATTTATAGGTGATTGTGATTTCACCATGCGCAAAATGTTTCTGGGTCAACATTCTTGTTGATCCTGGAACAACCTTCCAAGCAACCATTTAGAATTGAGGGACAAGTTTACAGGAAATGTCAGTTTTAGCCTCACATACAGAGTTAGGTGCTTCTATATCCTTGTGATTCAACTATAATTATAATTCAACTATAATTTCCCTCTGATTTTAGGGATATATTATGAACCTAACCCTAAAACCATTACACTGCTTATTAAGTATCGTTAAACTGTTCACTAAAAGTTGCACTTTCATAGCACAATTAAATAAATACATTAATTTTTAATTGCAAGTTTATGAAACAATTCATAATATATATATATATATATATATATATATATATATATATATATATATATATATATATATATATATATATGTGTGTGTGTGTGTGTGTGTGTGTGTGTGTGTGTGTGTGTGTGTGTGTATGTATGAATAAAGATAACTGATGTTTGATAGGTATGATAGATAGGGTTAGGTTTAGGGGTAGGGATAAGGTTAGGTCTATGTCTATGTCTTTCTTGACAAAATCATGGTGACCCAGTTTATATTGTGCTGTATTATGCTGTAATGACAAAATGGAATTGGTTTGGTGTCATAACCAGCATGGATATTATGAAATGTATTTCCATGTTTGTGTTGCATGGAAAAAATAAAAGCATATGGGTTTGGAACGACACATGAGGGTGAGTAAATAATGACAGAACTGTCTGTCTCAGGTTAAATGGTATTTTAAAAGATTACATTTGGTGTAATGAATGATTTTGTGTAATTAATAAGTCACACGCTGTGTCGGAAGGAATGACGGAGACTTGAATGATGGAACAATCTTTAATAGAATCCAATATGCAGGGTAACACAGTGAAAGGCTGTTGACACACAAAAATGACATTGTAGACCAGAGAAAGACAGACAGCACAGACTGGGACTTAAATACATAACTAAATAAGGGTAATTAGGACAAGACACACCTGCACCAAATGACTAATCAACAAGAGGGAGAAACTGGGTCACAGGGAGCACATGGGAAGAAAGTCCATAAGCGTGACATATCACCCCCCAACTCCGAAAGGCATATCCTTATTCTGTAGGCTCAGGAGGAGGATGGGCACCCGAGAGGGGACCAACAGATAGAGTCATGGTGGAGCTGACAGAGGTGGAGCCAGGATGGACAAGATAGAGACAGGAGGGGCTTGAAGCAGGTGGAGCCAGGTGGGATCCAGGCCACATACACAGACTCACGGTGGAGCCGATGGAGGGAGGAGTCATGGTGGAGAATGGGCTGCCAACTCCTAGGGGGCGACGGAAGGAGGTGGATCAGGTAGCGGGGGAGCCCGAGGTGGAGATGGAGATCTGTTGAGCCAGGGCATTGGGGAGGATCCGGAGGGCCAAGGCAGAGCATATGGCTCAGGCAGTGGAGGCGGGGTTTCGGAAGGCTGCAGTGGAGCTGGAGTGATAGAGGACTGAGGTGGAGCTGAAGGGAAGGAGGAGCTTGACAGGGACGGAGGGATGAGGTGCAGCCGGATGAGAGGAGTCCTGCTGGCAATGGATAGTTAACAATAGACCAAGGTGGAGCCAGAAGGACAAGGGAGCCCAGCAGAGCCAGTGAACTAATGGGGAGAAAAGGGAGCTAGGAGCCATAGTGGGGGGCTGCTGGGTCGATGTGCCGAGGCAGAGTCTGGAACTCAGAGACTGGAGCCAGAGGCAAGTAGTTTTCCAGCCCGCCAACGATGGAGACTGGCAGACCCACATGCTTACTTCGAACAGATGGTGGGCTGAGGGTGAGCAGAGGGTCTGCCATATGACAGCGGTGGAAGTGGCAAGAGTGAGAGGGTAGGTGGGAATTTTTGAGCCTCCAGGTTCTCAGGAGCAAACGCCCTCCCTGGGGCAAACTTGGGAACGGAAGCCTTTTCTGTGCTGGACTCAGGGACACGAGCCCTCTCGGGCCTAAACTCGGAAAGAGAAGCCCTCTCTGGGACTATTTCAGTAACAAGCACTCTCTGGGCCAATCTTGGAAACGGAAGCCCTTTCTGGGCCAAAATAGGGAACAGGAGCTCTCTTTTGGCTGAGCTCGGGAGCAGAGTCTTTTCTGGGCTGGATGGAGAAACAGGGTCTCTTCTTGGGCTAGACTCGGGATCAGCCGCCCTCCCTAGGCCAGACACGTGAACAGCAGACCTTTCTGTGCTCGATGTGGAAACAGGAGACCTCCCTGGGCTGGATATGGAAACAGGAGCCCTTCTTGGGCTAAATTCGGGACCTGTGGCCCTCCCTGGGCCATACAAAAGAACCGCAGCCCTCTCTGAGTTGGACGTGGAAACAGGAACAGAAGCCCTCTCTGGACTGGAATTGGCAACAGAAGTGAAAGAGGGCTCAGATGAAGGAGAGAGCAAAATTGGCATGTCCGATTATATATCTGCCTCCCAGTCTATTAGGTCCCCTTCAAAGTCCAGCAGTCCCAGAAACACAATAAGCTCACCCTCAGCCATGGTGCAGTGGGCAGAGCTCCTCTCTGCGATCTCTTTCCATGGCTCTTTTCCTCATAGCGGACATTGTAGATGGCTCTTCCACCTGGTCTGACATTACTTGCAGCTCTGGGGTGATCCTCAGCTCTGTCGATCCGCTCGACGATTGGCTGTCTTGCCAATCTCTTGATTGGTTTTTTTCTCTAGTCACATTTGATCTCGCGAGTGTCTGTGAGATCATGTGTCACTGTGAAATCATTCCTTCAGTAATCAAGTGTGTGGTCTCGTGGTCTCGTCAAATTGTCTAATGTTAGCGTTCAGAGGATTATAAAGCTAAAAATCGATAGAATTGTTTTCTTGTCTGTGGTCTCCCATGGTTTTAAAATCTGTAAAGATTAAAAAATCACCTAGTGTGCCAGATTATGCATGACAAAAGATCTATTAAAGCTGCTTTCTACAATTGCTTATCTTTGATTATTGCACCTTTGCAGGATGAGGTCATGACCGGTCATGTCTAGAAAGTAACCATCATTCAGTTAGATTCAGATACTGTTTATTTGGAGTCCAACAGCAACACTAGCCTACACTTAACATTTGCAAATCTAAAGAATGAGGCTTGTCATATAAACACCACGTCATGATCATCTTCATTTAGGTAGGCAAATATAGTAGAGGCCCAACATTTGAGTTCTGGGATTCTACTAATCTACTAAACATGAAAAGAATTACAAAACATTATTATAATGTAAGAATAAAAATATATATGTAGGTCACTATTAGGGTCAAATGAGCTAATTTGTAGCAAATATGTACAAGATACTCTTTTGAACATGATAACATCAATCATCAGATTCTCCACAAACTTGGATATCAAAGATGATGATGCATCTGCCAAAAAATGAATGGAAAAGCTCTGACATCTCAACACAGAAAACATTTTATTCATCAATAAAAGTGTGCGACATCAGAGAGATGTTGACAAATCATTATTTCATGTGAAAGTGGAGATGTTAACGTGAAGGCTGCTAGTTACATGTTTACAAGAGTTTGAGTTAAACCCCATACTTTCAGAAAAAAGGTACAAAAGCTGTCACTGTGGTAGTAATACTTCAAAAGGTAATAACGTACAATTTAGGTACTAATAAGTACAATTTATTTATATATTTGAGGTTCAAAAATGCATCTTTTAGGATACAAAAGTGTATCTTTTGAAAAGGTACAGCCTCAGTGATAGCTTTTGTCAGTTTTTTCTCAAAGTGTAGTGTGTGAAGCTGTTGTGCATCTGCTCCCAAGTGTCTGCTCACATTTTAGTGCATTTTATTTTCCGTTGGAACACTTTTAACGCAGATCGGGCAATGCAAGAAAAGATGCTAAAAGCATCAGGGAAATTCTGTGTAAGCCTTAACATCTAATAAATGATTTACAATCCAACCAGGCAATAAAAAAACATACACTTGCACATGACTGAAACATGTTTGATAAAATGTTTTTTATTGATATTAAAAATGAAAGTACATGAATTGTGCATTTCGGATGTCCTAGCGTGCAGAGGTTAAATCACTTAAAATACACAAAGGCTGCATGGGCTACTGATATTAAACCGTTACCAATGAAAGACAAAAGATCCCTTCATTTTTAGTGCAAAAGGATATGTTTTGCTTACACACCTTTTTCACATGGAAAGTTAAGTAACTAGGAAAGAACAATAGTGGATGTAGTGGATAACAACAGAAAAATGGCAATGTCTTCAGAAATTAGGGATGTTTGAATAATAAAAATAATTATAGTAATTATAATAATTGCACTGCTTCATCACACCTGATATGAATCAGATAAATATAAGATTATCAAGGCAGAGGGATGCACTGCAGGCACTTAGACCTTTAAGTTTCAAGGTACTAAGTGAGACTATAGTATCATTTTATGACCTTAAAGTTGGGACACATCGAATAATCAATACTGACTTCTTGGGCTTGGCTATGAAACTGCAAAAAAGACCTTGTATAGAGTTTTCACATAAATCCGCTGATATTTCCTGAGTATTAGGGTAACTAAGTACGGTAGCCCTTCAACAACTGAGATGAAGATATATGGAGGACTTGAAAAAACACCCCAACCGAAAGGAAATAAGAGGATTTAGGACACTTGTTGTAAGATGGCAAGATCAAGGGGATGTATAAACAGTCCACCCTTTGTGACATCATAATGGATCTTGGTGACATCATATTGGTTTTGTTTATTACTTTGATTTAATGCTGCAGTTCAATTACCCAGCAACAATAGAAATCATTAAACAAGAGACAACAATTTACCATCTTCCGTCAGGCTATTCTCGACCCCAAAAACATGGGTTTCTTTTGTGGATGACCTTAGAGAAGCCAACAAATTATGATATGACTATGAAAATGGCACTAAAGTGGCTAAAACTGTAGTGGGTTGTGTACAATCATGGCATATAGAGAGCGGGTTATCCAGATCCTTTAAGTTAAATACAAGTTTAGTTTTTTTTGTAGTTGTTATTGTTTTTTTATAAACAGAAATCCATTTGGCAGATTAAAAAGCCATGCGGGAGGGAGAGAAAGAGAGAGTCTTCCGAGTATGTGCCTATTTTTGTATTACAACATGCCTAAAAGATCCAGGCTACAGCTGCTGTTAAAATATTGATTTTAAAATAGCTCTGTGGCGAACCAAAAGGAAAAAAAAGAAAACAAATTTTTGGTACAAAGCATCTACAAAAAGCATTTACATGTAAAATGGGTAAAATAAGAGAGCATATAAAATAAAATCCATCAGTTGAGCATCAGTGCTATGTATATTACTGTATTTGGACCGATTTTAATATATCATTCTATAACAAAATAAATAATGCCTTTATACAGTGCCCATATTTGTACTTAAACAAACAAACAAAAAGAAGCTTGGCGGCTCATTACGCAAGATACAGCTCAGACTAAAAGAATATTACATGATGTCCCTGGAAACTAATTATAATATATATTTTCATATTTATTTGATATATATATTTATATATATATTCAAGTATTTGTTTTCAGGCAAAAGCATGTGAATACTACGAATAAAAGTTAAAAATATATGTTAGTTGACATTATTGCGTTTTTTCCCTTTGAATTTATATTTGTGCCTTTTTTTCAGAACTGTAAAATAACGTACAAAAACACAAAGCCTATTTTGCAACAACAACAATGTCACGGTACCAGAAACCAAACTGGGCTTTTTTTCTCTCCTTTTTTTCACTCACGAAAAAGAACATAGAAAATACAAACATCCCACTTTTTCAAGGTCACAATGTCTTCCTGCAGTGCAAAGCAGGGGTTTTGTGCAGCCATGCTCGAAAAGAGACAAGTTCTTCACCTCCAGGGATTCGAACATGATCCCTTCAGCGTCCCCACACTGCCCCTTCCTTTATTGCGACAGCAGAGCTGGGACCCAATGCATACTTCGCATCTTAAGTACACATCTGCATGCAGCAATATCCCTCATGCTCTTGTTTTCTCTTTCCTTAAAACGGAAAGTATAATAAAGTTTCAATGAAAAAAAAAAACGTGCTTTTCAACCCCTTCTCCTTTGAGTCCATTCCCAAAGCTAGCACCATGACATTTTTTGAGCTATGCGTTCATAGTCCATAAAAATAGTGCCTTTTATTTACTTAACAAGAACTTTGACGTAATCCGTGGCGATGTGCAATTCGCAGATTCTTCTCTGCTTTTCATTTGTGATTACAAGGTGCTGGAACAGGAATCTAATTTTTCAACAATTCCTTACAGTGTGGATGTCCCTTTATAGTTACAGGTGCAAACTAATATGTAAAAGGACTAAAAGAGAAATACTTTTGTCTCGAAAGAATGCGGTGGAATGGGTTCTTTCATGCTAGCTCAAGCTGTTCCTAGCGCTCCAATGTCCTCCGAACCAGCGAAACATTTAGCACTCCGCGGCTTCTTCATTCTTTCCTTTGCTTCTTCACCTGAATTGTGTTCCTCTCATTCGTGATGTGCCTTTTTGTTGGTGAACAAACTGCAAGAATAGAAACTGGAAGAGCGTTTGAGCATGTCTGGTGGGGAAGGAAGAAGGGTTGCTGAGGACTGCCACAGAAATGACGTCAGAGAGAAAAAGCTTTGATCCCCTAGTCTTTTTTCATCGACTTTGTGCAAAAAGGATGGGCGGAAGCTTGCTGGGAAGCGTGATGAGAGGCCTGTGGTGGTGCAGTTGCTCTTGGGCCCTGATTCTCTCCACCTGCCGCCTAAAGTTCTTGGCCCGCAGGATTGCGGGGACACCCCTCCGTAGCCTCTGGGCGGCCTTTCGTTGCCACATGTCGTATTTGGAATATTTCACTGTCACATGTTTTCTTGGGACCTCCTGTTACAAGAATAACAATAACGTTAGGAACTGACTATAGAGAAAGGTCAGAGTTCTCACAGATTCTACTGGATGATCTCTAATGAGATTCAAAACCCTATAAAACTCAAACCTCTCAACTAAAACCGTAAATGACTTTGCAGATATTTTGTCATAAATGGCCAAAAATCCTTCAACCACCAAGACAACAACTTGAGCATCCACTTGAATTTCTCTTGCACAATTATCATATTCTTTAGAGAGTTTTTTCATCAGTTACTCACCCTCACTTTTTTTTTCTAATTAATTTTCTTTTTTTAATCCGTACAGTGAAACTCAGTGGGGTTCATTGTTGTTTTGGACCCCATTGACTTTCTTTGTATGGACAAAAAAAATCATTAAAATACTTTCTTTTGTTCTCCACAGAAGAATGTCATAAAGGTTTGGAAGAACATGATGGTGAGGAAATGATGAATTTTGGACAAACAATTCTTAAGCATCTATTAACCATACTAACATAGAGCAAAACTGGAGAATGAGAAGTAGGGGGATAAAGGCAGTTCCATTTGTCCCCAGTGTACAACCATCTAGTCAACAACCAGGCCATTTTGAGAGACTGGTTTTGTAACCCAATCCAAGTGTGTGATGTCAAATCAACAGGAAAATGTCAAACTATGTATGACCTCTTCTATCATATCATTTTCCACTTGGTCAGCAGTTCTGGAGCAATACTTGCTTACTAGTTCCTTACTCTGGCTCACTGTTTTCTTTAACCCACATGCCAGAATGCACAAGTTCAGCAGAAAGAACAGGACGATCAAGATGGTGAACGTCAGAAAGTGCTGGAGAGTTTTTGTTGTTTCTCACGACCAACTTACATGTTTAAATGCGGGCATCACCGGGATGACCTGCAGGGTTGTGGCTGAAACGTCCCTCTCTGACTTGGCTGGTTTAGCGCAGTACTGTTCTAGAAGAGCTAGGTTACAACTGTTAAAACAGCACTCCTCCACAATCCCACGATTTTGAGAACGTCGACTGTTCGACCTGCTAGTTGGTCGACCTGCAGAGATACAAATAAAGATCATGAGTTCAAGACACTTTAGTATTGTTCTGGTTACATTTCAGACAAAATCACTCCATTCTGTCATTATTTACTCACTCTCAATTCTAAACATTTTTTGTCCGGGCAATGAAAGTCACCATTGACACCATTGACTTTTGTTGCAAGGACAGTTCCTCTGTTCCTCAAAGTATCTTGATCTTCAGAAGAAAAAAAAAAGATATGCAGTTTTGGAAGGATATGAGGGTGAGTAAATGTTGACAGATTTTTCTTCTTTTGAGTGAACTATTCTTTAAACTGTTTTGCTGGTCTCGGTTTGCTGGTGAGGGTTTAGATGGACAAGTCAGATGATGGTTAAGTTGGGTTTGGGGCTTTTGTCAAGATGGGAGGATAGCTGACAGACCAGCTAACTCTACTGGAAAGGCTTATTAAACAAGCCTAAGCAGGTTTGCTAGTCTTAAACCTACAAGCCTGGCCAAGTTAATCTGGGTGTCCAACTAGTCATCTAGCCTGGCTAGCTGAAAAGCAAAAATATAACAACAAAAAAAAACATCTAATACCAGCTAACCACCATAAAAGCCACACTGGAAGACCATCTGACCATGTTAAACCAGTTAAGACTAGCAAAATAGCTAGTCCGAACCATCATCGCAAGAAAGAGTTTTGGCTTAAACCGTCTAAACAGCCACCAAACATGCAAACACATTCAACAACCCTACTAACAAGTCAATGTAAATCAAGCTACAGTGGCCTGATTCTATTGTGAAAGCAGATTCATTGTGTTTTGACTGGGATGCATCTGCTGTGTATAATAAAGCCAAAATCATTGGCATAAAATGGAGTCTGTTTATTTGTTTTCTCGTCCGGATTGATCTTGTTATACCATCTAATTGAGCTGTTCGAAATCGGTTTCGAAGAATTTGCCTGCAGCACGATACCAGGAACGGAAGATCGAAAGCCTACAAATAAGCCAGTGAACGATTTGAAGGGCAAAAGTCTTTGCTTCTGTTTGGATTAGTAAATGGTGGATATCCTTTGACCTTGTACTTTGCCAGCTCAGCAGAGATAAAGAGAGCATGAAAGAGAGGAAGGGGGAGGGGTGGAAGAACAGACTTGGCATAAAAGAGTGAAGATACAGGACACAGTAATGGAGGAGAGAAAGCCGGTCCGGGAAAAGGAAGGAACTATTGATTTTCAGTCAAATATTATGCAAACGACTTGTGCTTCTCACAGCTGAGTTCTTGATTGTAGGATGGGAAACACTGAACAAGAGTGGATCTGGTGGATAGAGGGGGAAAAAAATCTGCGCTGGCCCAAATTGGATAATGATCTTTCGGGGTAGTCAGACTTCTGCGGCCAAAAGAACACAAAGGCCTTGTCTGTTTGTCAGTGCTGGCGTGAGGAAGATGTCAAATATTTAAAAAGTAGTGCTCTCGACCCCCTCCATGCATGCGAGAGGTGTACAACCAGCAGATGTATCTGATGTATCGCATTAAATGTATTGGTTAATATCTGTTACAAAAAAAACTAGTAATGAAGCTGTCTCAATCCATCCAGCCGTGTAAGAGAACAAACAACTCTTTTTTTTTTTTTTTTATTGAGTGTAGCCTGGGAACATTTCTGGAGAGGTGAATGGAATGCCACTTGGGTACTATTACTTTCCCTGTCGGAATGTGCAAGTAAACAACCAGGCCATTGTGGCTCGTTTAGCATCCCTTTCATATGCAAGCACAGATATCGTGATAGAATGCGCCCAGTCAGCACAAAATGCCGAGACTTCACTCGTAACTCTGGTCATTCGTGACATACAATTGGCAGGCTTTCCAACTCCTAAGCAAAAGCAAAGAAAATACGATGTGCAAATATACGTACTGAAATAGAATCCTCTGTCTTCACACACAAACTGTAGTGCATCCACCAGCTCTCCGCCACATAACGTTTCAGCTGAAGCCACTTCGAAGGCAGACAGGGTTAAAAAAAGTATGCATATGGGCATTCGAATGGACCAGTACATCTTCATGACCTGCAGAGATAAAAAATTTTAGTTAGTTTAGACAGCTTTAACTTGTGCACATGATTTCAATATATAAAGCTGCCGGTTTTTTTTTTTTTTTTGTTTGTTTATGAAGATGCCATGTATACCCAAACTTAATACTGAACGTTTTCCTTAAGTAACTATTATTAGCTTCCTCAAGGCATTGAATTCAGTAATGCTATCCTTCAGTGTGTGCATGCATTGCCATTGATTTTTCAATGATATGCTTGATTACATGCTCAAAATGTTTGTCAATGTACAGTATGGAAAAGCATGTCTATCTGACCTGGAAAGCATGCATTATAGTCCACAACAGGCATTTTGTCAAAGTAGGCTATAAAATGCACTATTTGTGCAATGTAATGCAAGAGAAAAGGCTATATATCTGCTGATCAATAATACTAAACATTTTCAACAACATTGCAGTGTTGTTGGTCAGATCTTGAGAAACTGTCATTTGTAGATTGTGGATCTCTCCTATGCAGTTCTTAATACATTCTGAGAATTTGTATGCATGCATGACCTTCAGCTTTTTCAATTATGCATGTCATTTTTAACCGTAAACATGATGCTTTAAGGTAAACCTGCAGATCAATTATCCTCAACATCGTCCGCAGGTATCTGTCATTTGTTCCTCCATGCAACAAATTCGCAAATGCAATTCTACAGATACAATGGAATTCAACATGCATGCATCGACTTTTTGATTATCTGCTTAACGTTTGAAGATGAATTGTTATCCAAGAGCTTGTATCTCCTCCTTTACACTCTTACACAACGTTCAACAAGTTGCAAGACAAGACTGCTCAAAGTACCCAGCTTATTCCTCACAGCTCAGCATATCATTCCCTTAAATCCAGCTCATTTAAACTGCTGTCGCCCCCTTGTGTAATTCCTTTCTCCTGTGCGCGTATCCAGAATAAAGTGCCAAGTCAGTTTGTAATTGGAAAGCGCTTTCCAAAATACACACTTGTAGCAAAGCAGCTTTGCAGAAATGCATAGGGTCAATGTTTACATGCCTTATAGACCTTCTTAAGAAGTTCAGCGCTGTCAAACTGTAATCAATTTAGAGTGACAAAAACATCTCCAATGCATTACGCGAACCGCTCGTGCAAGAGAAAATGCGTCTAAAAAGCGTTTCCGATCATGTCAGTTTCTGATTTTTAAAATAGTATTCTATTCTATTTTTTTTTTTAAGGTTGTAAATATGACTTTCTTTACCTTATTTGTGACACTGTTTGTTCTCAAGCAAGTATGGCAAAAAGAATTATGTTTTAGATGGTCCTCCATGTCAACCTAAAAAAAAAAAAAAAAGAAAAAAAAAAAAGAAAAGAAAATGCTGTGCTGTTGTATTTGGTTAAGAAGGTCGGTTTAGTTTCCACAGTTGGTGCTAAGATGGTGTGTGGAGCTGTCCCAAAAATCAGGCGACAGGCAAAAGTTCTCTGAGAGAAGTATTATATACCCAAACCCGCCCCTTGACACCCCCTCCACCCCCCGCCCCTCAGGCGCGCATGTCCGCGAGAGGTAACACTCGACGCGGTCAGTCAACCTCCAGCAGTCCGGACGAGTTCCCTGCTGCTGTTTTCCAAGAATTCCAGATCACAAAAAGGTGAATGAGCATTACAGAATATGTCATAACACCTTGTTTAAAATGTGCAACATGTTCTGTGCGTTTCTAAAATGTTGCCACGTCAAGTAAGTTCCTTAAATGATTTGAACAATGTACAGTATTCAACCCAAATCATAAATAAATACATGTGCGATTAAAACAGGAAATAAACAGGAAAATAAGTAATACTGTAAAATAAAATCAAAAATGGAATTAAATAAAAAGTGAAATATTTCAGAAATGCACACGTCATCAATATCAGTGTATTATCAGCGTGTGTGGGCTAACTAGCAGAGTTCCTGACAGGACAGTCGATGTGTAAAATGTTAGAATGGAAAGTGCCCCGGATGATAAGAAGAGAAGATGAAACGCTTCCTGCCGTCATTTCCTCTGATATCCACCTGCCTTATCGATCCTCACGCGAATGGTGGCTGTAATGATGCTAATTCACTTTACAGGCTGAACGTTCAGAGCACTGAGAGGATCATGAAGAATTAGCTGGACTTGAATTGAACTTAAACCGTTTTGATTGAATTACTTGGAAATGTTATCCATCACCTGGCAAAGCAATAAGGGCCATTATTTGATGCAGATGTTATTCTTCATGGACAATAGTCTCCATCTGATATGAAATGCAGGGCCAGTATGTCTACTACTGCCTTACTAGAACACCTCTTACAATTGTTTTAAATCAGCATTATCATGTGATCAATAAATGCATGCATATATATATATATATATATATATATATATATATATATATATATATATATATATATATATATATATATGCTACAGTCAATTAAATTGTTAGTCGTTTTGAATGCCATTGCATTAAGATTTCATTGGCTGTTTTTAAGATATGCATTTTATTAAAACATGTGCCTGGATCTGTAATGAATATTTGATGAAAACTCATTTTAGGACTAGAAATCTGAAATAAAATGGCATTTTAAATGGATTAGCAGCTCCTTTTTCCAAACCAAAGCTGGTTTTGCTGCTAAATAGCGTGAAGTCTGTGAGAAATTATAGAAATTGCAAAAGGGTGACTCCTTTTTGTGTGAAAATGGCGCCTCTGCTGGTAAAAAAAAAACAGAGGGTTCTGCTGCTGGCATGAATTATCAATGCACTATGTTACTGGAAGCACCATTATAAAGACATTAAACCCCTCTTCCTCTGTCTCCTATTATCCATCAGATGAGGGAAGCAGGAAACCCAAAAGATCTGTAGGGCCTTGCAATAAATCATTCACAGCATTTTCATCTTAGTCACATTGCCACGTACAATAATGGATAGAACTACCCGTGATACAGGACCAAGCAGTCCAGCACAAATCATGACAGGCCATCGATAAAAAGCTCAGGAGACTTTGTGAAGGCTACAGCCGGCATTATCGAATAATTAGCATGAATAGCTTTTGGTTTTAAACTCAAGTGACCTCAGTTTAATGGTTAAAATGATGTAAACTACAATCATCAGGAATGTCTCAGTCTTAGTTAGAGGAATATCCTACACCTACTGATTTACTACGTGACGTATTCCACTGTGGGATTCTTTCCGTCGTCGTAAAATGTATTTAGTGGTCGGTTGCGTATTCGAATGGCAGATCTTTCCCGCTAACTAGATCCAAAATCTGAATCCTCATCCCATTCCTAACCTCATGACATGACCCTTACAAAAGCCCTAGTCATTATGCCGTCCTGTCCGCTCACCCAGAAAGTGCTGGTGTTGAATGCCTCATGCTTAGACTACCATCTGGTGGTGGTTGTTTTCTTTCAAATAAACCATTTGTAGTTTCAGTCCGATGAGTTCATTCGGAATAGCCATGTAGTTTCTGAACCCAACATTCTCAGACTTATTTTTCCTGTAAATGAATTAATGGAAGGGGCGACTGAACTTAACATCAGAAAGTCAACCACAAGCACAGTTTGGGATATTTTTAAACACATTGCTTTATATTGGCACATCATAGCCACTTTGCACACAGTTTCCTTTTTTCTTATTTATGCTTAAACAATAAAAACGTCATTTCCATTTTTGCACCATTGTTTGCAGAGATAGAATAACATGCAAATTAAATTTTGTGTCTGTATTATTATTTTAAGAATAAATTTGAAATATTGATACATTCAGAATTTTTATTGATAAGACATATTTAATTATATACTGTACATATTTTATTTTAGTGTAGCGCTTCATCTTCATAAATAACTTCTGGCTTCAATAGCTTTAATGGCTTGATTTACTCTGGGTAAGATCTATCAAAAAAATATAATAATAATAATAATAATAATATGTCGTATTCACACAGTTCTTTTTTTATTCACAGAGTGATCCATCAATCCAGCCAAACGATAGTTCATGTAAAAATGAAAAAACAAAAAGTTTCATTTTCCATTGACCTCCATTTATTTATTTATTTTAATTTATATATTTATATTTGTCAAACCAAAGGCATTTGGTAACTTTTTTTTTTTTTTACTTTTTTTTTTAATACGCCCAAAAGATAGTTTGAAGAATGTTTTCAACTAAACAGATTTGGTTCCCATTGACTTCCAATCTATCTATCTATCTATCTATCTATCTATCTATCTATCTATCTATCTATCTATCTATCTATCTATCTATCTATCTATCTATCTATCTATCCATCCATCCATATGGTAAAATGAAATGAGAATAAAAACGGTTTGGTTACCAACATTTAAAATATTTTCTTGGTAGATATTTTGAAAGGTGTTGCTAACTTAACTGTTCGGTTTCCATTGGCTTCCATTATATTGTTTGTATATAAAATGTAAGTCAATACATGATAACCGGAATTGTTTGGTTAAAATATCTACCAAGAAAATATTTGGAGGAATGTTGGTAACTAAATAATTTTAGTTACTTTTGGCTTTAAGTATGTTTTTTGTCTATAAAATGCCAGTGGGTCAACAAGAACTGTTGGTTACCAATATATAATATATCTGCCAAGAATATATTTTGAGTAATGTTGATAACTAAACAGTATCGACTCCCATTGACTTTCAGTATGTTTTTTGTCTATACAATGGAATATTCTACAAACCAGAACTGTTTTGTTACCAACACATAATATATCTACTTAAGACTGTCTCTATTCTGTTGAACTTGAAAGAACGTATTCTAAAGAATGTTGGTAACCAAGCAGTCTTGGTTACCATTGACTTCCATTATATAGATGAAAAACCCCAAAACAATGGAAGTCAACAGGAGCCCGAACTCTTTAGTTACCAGAATTCTTCAAACTATCTTCTTCCATGTTCCACAGAAAGTCATACAGCTTTGAAACTACATGTGGAGGTGAATAAATGATGACAGAATTTTCATTTTTGGGTGAACTATTCCTTTAAGGTTTCTGGAATCAACTACCGAT
The DNA here is from genome assembly GCF_023724105.1 of Carassius gibelio. Taxonomy (NCBI): domain Eukaryota; kingdom Metazoa; phylum Chordata; class Actinopteri; order Cypriniformes; family Cyprinidae; genus Carassius; species Carassius gibelio. The sequence continues at coordinate 18,471,365 of NC_068420.1, forward strand.
GTGAGGTTTTGAGGTTGGTACTCAGCGTTTTAAAAGCAACAATGTCTGTAGCAGCAGATGTAGACATAAACGCACAGCATAGCGATGAGACTGTCACATATGAAGCAGAGAGGAACAGGACGACTGACAGAATTAAGCCAGCACATTCAGGGCATCCGTGAGAATCTTCAGTTCATCTTTAATGGTCTCCAGCCCCTGTTGGATCTTCAGTGGGTTATCCAGCACTTCTATGCTGTCTGTGTACGGGTCAAACCGAACAGAAAATGGTCTCTTGATGCGGGTCACGTATGTTCTGTTTTAAAAGCAAATGAATATAATTATTGTCAACAATTAAGACAAATAAATAAAAATGTATAAAATGCATGAATCCTTTTTATTTTATCTTTGCGAAATACTTATAGAAAGTTTTAATAAAATAATCAGTAAACTAAGTTTATGTAGTTATGTAAGAAGAAGAAGAAGCCACATTGCAAGGCAATTTAAAATTAATCTAAAATATACCACTTTCTCTATATATCTGTAAAAATGTGAGCAGAAGTCTTTGATAAAAAAAAAATTGTTAATGAAAAGTTAATGGATATGCTATGCTTTTTTTTTTTTTTAGTTATTTGATTGCAAACAAAGAAGTAAATGCAAATGTAATTAATAAATATAATTTAACACACACATATATATAGTATTTATTTTTTTGTGCTGTATATGTTTTAATCATTAAAAAATTACATAATACCATTAATCTTTTATTATATATATATATATAGAGAGAGAGAGAGAGAGAGAGAGAGAGAGAGAGAGAGAGAGAGAGAGCACCTTTTATAAATAAATAATGTTGTAATTATTACATGTCAAATAATTATTATAATCTGTTTTATGGAGTATTATAATCATTTCCAAATATATTTAGACCCAAATTAATACATATTGTGACATGTGTTAAAATATATGTATACACACATAAACATTTTTTGACAATAATTGTAATTATAATTGTGCACTGTTATGTTTAAAAATAATGCTTTATCCCCATACATTACATATAAATCACTTACAGTACTTTTTTTATTATTATAATATTTTTTTTTACCACCTATTATATATAAATTAAAAAATAACAGCATTTGTTTTATGAAGCATGTTAATCCTAGCCAATTTTTCAAAAACTATTTTTAACATTTATTTTCACTGATAGCTATTTATATGATGGCCGAACCCACAGTACTGACAGCAAGATTATTAGTTGCAGCTCACCTCAGTTTCTCTGTAGCATCTGAGAAGCTTTCAGACACAAAATAGACGGGCTGGTAAGTCTGATCCTGGTATGGCTGAACAGCTACAATGTCCGGGTCAAATTCCCGTCGCTCTGGCTCATCTGAGAGAGAATGCTGAGAAAATGGATGACCGTAAAAGTCAAATGCTTTTACCATAAAAATCAGCAAAATAATTGATTTAAAAAATGACTGCCTGCCACTCACCACCAGCTCACCATAAGACGAGAGCAGTCCTGCTCCGTACGCTTTGACCGTCCCTGCCTGCTTACACAGTCCAAACTCCACTGTGAACCAGTACAGCTAAAAACACACAGCAGGACAGACTCACACAGTGCTGTGACTAGAGCTGCGTTTGAGAAAGATGTGGGATGTTTCATACTTACTGTTGACAGTTTCTCGATATCTTCATCAGAAGCTCCAAGAGAGGCCAGACCAATACTCTGAGAGAACAGAATTCGCAATACAGTTCGAAATGGCACGGAAATATGAGATATGTAAATACACTTCAGGTTTTTACCTGAGAAAACTGTGCAAATGTTCTGTCAGCCAATATCGGTACATGTCCGAGAAGTTCATGGACACAATCCCTGGAGAGGAAAGCATTCATTTATTGTGATTATTTGTGACCAATGTGCCATTGTTTCCATAAAGTGAACATTACTTTACTAAGCATAAAGCCGATGTCTGGATGTAAATCAAATGCATAATTGTATAACAGTTGTCATAAACGTAGACAGTGTGAAAGGAAGTGTCTTACGGCTCAGGCGAGTGCATGGGGGAGGAAGCGTGCCGTATGTATTGTGTGCACTGGAACACACGGAACGCCAGACTGGCCAGAAAATCCCGAGCGGAGAGTAGACCTGCCACCGGACGCAGCTGAAACCCTGTGCGCTCTTCATACAGGACGGAGAGAGAGAGACTCACCACCAGCATTCAGGGTGGCTTCCAGAGTGTTAGTATGTGGATGCTAGGGTGCTCTAGATTATTTGTATGGCATTGCTAAGCAGGTTCTCTAAGTGGTTACTTTCACGTTCCTATTACTACATTTTGTGATGGTGGGTTGCTTCTGGGTGGTTGCTAAGGTGTTCTGTGAAGATGCTGTTGTTGTCAAGGTGTTGTTATGTAGTTGCTCAGGTGTTCTAAGTGACTGCTATGATACTGCTATGCTGATGTTCTGAGTGGTTACTAAGACAGTGATATACCATTCCTGCAGTCTTCTGAGCGGTTGCTGGGGTGTTGTAGTTCCTTTGGTGGTTACTAGATGTTCGGGGCGGTTGCTAGGGTGTTGTGGTTCCTTTGGTGGTTACTAGATGTTCGGGGCGGTTGCTAGGGTGTTGTGGTTCCTTTGGTGGTTACTAGATGTTCGGGGCGGTTGCTAGGGTGTTGTGGTTCCTTTGGTGTTTACAAGATGTTCGGGGCGGTTGCTAGGGTGTTGTGGTTCCTTTGGTGGTTACTAGATGTTCGGGGCGGTTGCTAGGGTGTTGTGGTTCCTTTGGTGTTTACAAGATGTTCGGGGCGTTGCTAGGGTGTTGTGGTTCCTTTGGTGGTTACTAGATGTTCGGGGCGGTTGCTAGGGTGTTGTGGTTCCTTTGGTGTTTACAAGATGTTCGGGGCGGTTGCTAGGGTGTTGTGGTTCCTTTGGTGGTTACTAGATGTTCGGGGCGGTTGCTAGGGTGTTGTGGTTCCTTTGGTGGTTACTAGATGTTCGGGGCGGTTGCTAGGGTGTTGTGGTTCTTTTGGTGGTTACTAGATGTTCGGGGCGGTTGCTAGGGTGTTGTGGTTCTTTTGGTGGTTACCAGATGTTCGGGGCGGTTGCTAGGGTGTTGTGGTTCTTTTGGTGGTTACTAGATGTTCGGGGTGGTTGCTAGGGTGTTGTGGTTCTTTTGGTGGTTACTAGATGTTCGGGGTGGTTGCTAGGGTGTTGTGGTTCTTTTGGTGGTTACTAGATGTTCGGGGTGGTTGCTAGGGTGTTGTGGTTCTTTTGGTGGTTACTAGATGTTCGGGGTGGTTGCTAGGTTGTTTCTATGAGGACGTTCTAAATGTTCACAACAATGGTGTCCTAGGTGGTTGCTATGGCATTACTTGGCTGCTGTAGCATAGCTCTGGAATTCAGGGTGTTGGTGTGTGGTTGCTAGGGCGTTCTCGATGAGTTGTTTGACATTGCTTTGCCGGTTTTCTGACTGGTGGGTTAATAGGGCGTTGCTCTCTGGATGTTCTGGCTGGCTGGTTAGAGCTGTTGGTAGAAAGAGTGTTCCTATGTTGTTGCTAGGTGTTTACTAAAGTGGTCTGGGCAGTTGCAAAGGTGTTCTAGGAGTTTGCTCTAGGTGTTCTATGTCATTGCTAAGGTGTTCTGGGTTGTTGCCAGGGTAGTACTGTAGGATAAAGTTGCTAAGTGGTTGATGTGGCATGGCTGTCAGGTTGCTAAAGTATTCTAGGTGATTGCTAGCATATTCTGGGGTGTTGTTAGGGTGTGTTATTATGTAGTTGATGGTTGGTTGCTGTGGCAATTCTATGAGGTTTCTAAGTGTTCTAGATGGTTGTCAAGGTGTTGCTAGGTACAGGTTCTGTAGTTTTTACATACTGCTACTGTTTTCTGTTACTTTTCTCTTACTGGCAGTGCTTATGAACATTTCTAGTAACAAACGTGATTTGTTATAATAAATAAAATGCTGAATGACTTATGGGTTGTTCTGTTTTCTGGCTGCGTTGTAATTGGATTGGTACCTTTTAAAAAGCGGGACACATCCTCCAGCTGAGGGATGTTATCAGGACTGTAGCCGCAGTGTTTCTCCAGTAAGCAGAAAGCCTCTAGATGTTCACTGCAAGCATGGGTGGTGTACAAATCCCTGAGGGTGGAGTAGACCTCACGCCTGCACACACAATTGGTTGCATGTGAGAAGTCTGAATAAAAAACACGGCGTGAGGATCTCTGGCTGCGTATCATCTTGGGTTGTTTGTTTATTTCAATTGAACAAACCATGTTTCGATCTCCTCTTCTGTATATTCCACTCTGGGAATCGGTTCTCCACTGGAAAGAGAGACAACTGTGTGTCAAAAATCTGTGCCAACATTTCCAGACATGCAAATACTGCATGGTAAACATGGTTGCAACATACTGTTTGTATTTGAAGGCAATGTCTCCAATCATCTTCCGGCGTTTTCTGTAAATGGGGTCAGTGAATCCCTGCAAAATAAAACCAAAAACCAGTGCTTGTTATAGAACATTTTGAGGCTTTTTCACTCGTTTCCTGCCATTGAACATCGCTATCTCATGGCCAATTCATGCATAGTTTAATTCCTACAAATGTTCTACCTCGTAAAATACTAATGATTATACACAATTCGTATGAATTCATACGAGTGAGGCTGTACAGATTTGTACGTTTTTGTCAAAATTATCAAAATTGCTGGCAATCTTTTTAAAAGCGCAGGCAGGGAAAAAATTAAATATGAAATACATTACATATTTTAGGTAAATGAGTGTATATTTATTTTAGAAATAGAGAAGAGCTAATCCAACACTTACTGGATGATCCTGATCCAGATCCGGATCAAATTTGGTGATGAGATGATGGCATTTATTCAGTTCAGCGATTTTTCTTGGAAACCAGTGAACTGGAAAATGACAAAAGTAGAAAAGCTAAGCATAACTGACATTCAGATAAGCAAAAGATAAAACAGAGCAACGTTCTGCTTTAATAGACTCACATTTGACCTCTTTAGTGGTTTTGACGTTCTCTGCACTTCTCTTGAGAGAGCTGACCAGTGTGCTGACGTCTGAGAGGTGCACCTCACACTGAACATAATACTCCAGATCCTCCAGACCGTCCTTCGGTTTTCGGCTCGGTCTGGTCTCAAGATGATGGATCTTGGCTTCAAATGTCTGTGGTGTTCAGTAGTTGAACAACAAAATAAAATGTAAGAGAAAAATACAAGAAGTGACAGCAATAGCACTTGTTTGTTTCATAATGTTCAGTTTATTTTATGTGAATGCGTATGGATATATATATATATATGTGTGTGCGTGTGTGTGCGCGCATGCGCGTGTGTGTGTATGCATTGAAAGATGTGTACATATATGTCTGCATATGTCTAGCTTTTATTATTGTTTCTTGTAGTCTTATTGAATATGTTTTGAATATCTATTTTAATACTTGAGTATTTTGCAATTTTTCTTGCAATTTTATCTTTCAGTGTACTTTCTGCAATAATTAAATCTCAGTATTGCTAAGTAGAAAAGTAAATGAACTAATGTATAAAAAAACTATTTATACACTTGTTTTTTAAAGAATCTAAATACATAAATAAATGTTCACACACACACACACACACACACACACACACACACACACACACACACATATATATATATATATATAATATTATTAAATCTAAAATTAAATTAAATGATTTTAGTTACTTAAAATCATAAATCAAGAATATTTTCTTCTCTTCTACAGTACATATTTTTAAAAGTATTTTATGTTATAAATTAATAAATACATTTTAGGTGTATATTATTTCTTTAGTATTTTATGTTACTCAAGAGCATTTATCAAGAAAATAATAGTATTCTTCTTCTTATTAAGATAAGTAAATCAATTAATAAATGAATCTTTTAGATTTCTATATATATATATATTATTTATTTTTTATTTTTTTTCTTAAGTGATTCATATTTGATTCTTATTTGAGCACATTGTGATTCTTACTAAAATAGAATTTCCAAGATAATTTATTTTACGTTTTTCCTCAGGAAATCTTACCTCAAAAACCTTAAGCGTGCGGGACAGCGCTGGACTCTTTGAACTCCTTAGAGAAAAGAAGAGACTGAGCAAGGCTTTTCCATCGCTCTCCTCAAACACGATCTGCTCGCTGAGTCCCGCGGACTCCGCCGCTGCGGCCGCCGCCTCGCGCTCCTTGCGCGCATCCTCGATCAAACTCTGCCGCCTTCCCACAAACTTTTGAGACTGTCACAGAGAAGAGCACGATTCATTTAAGATCACACATTTCTATCCATTTCAAACTTCAATCTAGACCAGAAATAATAATAAGAATATAGCCCTGCTTACCTTTTGGACATCTGATGGAGGTGATTTACATCTCCAAAATCGCATAAGAACGTCAGTGCAGTCTATGTAATCCTGCCATATAGCTCAGACTTAATGAATCGCTTATGATCCAATGATACAGCCATAGACTGTATTCCTTGATCACCGCGTAATGCTGTGCGTAATGGAGAGTCCATTTACGCACAGCAAAACAGTGATCTGTAGGGATAGAGGTGCATCAAAAATGCTACACTATTTTGAATAATATCCGAAAAGTTATTTCACAAAATATTACTCAACTGTATGCATTTAATTGCATTATATAACATTAAACTAAATAGCACTTGCAAACAAATGCGAGGCTAACTTCATGAATTCTATAGATTGTTTTATTTATTTATTTATTTATTTTTTATAGGCTAACAAGAAAAATGCCACTTGGTTCGATGTCTTGTTTTCTAATGAAATAAAATTCATACATTTTAGATGATGCAACATACTTAATTTTGGGATTACTGTATTTGCATACCTGTATGAATTGTCATAAAAAAGTACATTTATTTCCATGACGAGACTCCCGTGGAGTTTATTTTATTTTATTTTTATTTTTTTATCATAAAATATTTCGAATTGGACGAGGAGGGTATTTCAAATTAGTCATTTTTTTATTCTTAATTCTAATGCTATTAATATGGGTGAAGCAGAGAGTTGAAGACTCTTACCGTGATGGAATCGGAGCGCTCGAGCTCAGACGCAGCTCTCCGGATGCTCTTTGTGGAAGATGTGGAGCTGCTTGAATTCGGCATGTCTGAACGGAAGAAGGGATCTTGTGCTCTCTTGGGACTGCAGCTCACTTACTTCCATCTGCAGCTTTCTTTCCCCCTTATTTATAGAGATGATTTCTCCTGCCTGACGTCAAGCTGGCCTCCGTCATTTAGCATCCTGAAGCTCCTCACACCACTCTCGTTCATAATTTGATTCCGACTTTGCTATACGTAACTGTCTGTTTACATTGCCAGCGCGTGTCTCACTAAATCATCTGCTAATTATCAATGTAAGAATGAACAATCTGCACTGTAAAAATGTGGTTACCTGCATTTGTTACCTTAAACAGCATTTTTTTTACCTGACTTGACTTGAAAAGTTAAAAATATTGTATTACTTCCTATAAAATGAATTAAACAAGTATATATATCATTCATAATCTGTAAATGAAGGTCAGAATCTCTCTCTCTCTCTCTCTCTCTCTGTTTCATAGTGTGTGTGTGTGTGTGTGTGTGTTTTAACTGTGTTAGATTGTGCTGAAAAGCATAAAATATATACTTCAAAGTAATTTATGTGGCTATAGAGAATGACTGAAATAAATATTATTTATTTTTAGTTAATAACATAATAGTTAAAGCCATCCCAGTTATATTTAGTGTAATATTCAGAAATGTAGGCTGGTTGATTGATTGGTTGATTGATTGATCGATTGATCAAAAATTAGATTTGTCAGCCATTCGGCATCATTAATATATATTACATATTTCTACATTGTTTTATATTTACTGTCTGAAAAATGTAAACCCATCTTAAATATTGTTCAGAAATGTATATTAATTCATAAACGCATTAATTTATTTATGATTATGGGGCAGCTGTGGCCTGATGGTTAGAGAGCCAGACTAGTTACCAGAAGGTTGCTGGTTCGAGTCTTGGTGCTAGCAGGAGTTGGAGGTGGAAGGGAGTGAATGAACAGCGCTCTCTACCACCCTCAATACCCATGGCTGAAGTGCCACTAAAGCCCCAGTTGCTCCCTGGGTGCTGGATATATAGTGCACTTGGATGGGTTAAATGGGCTGCCATACTTGGCAAATCTAACGACTTTAACTTTTCATTAAAAAATGTGATTTGCCACCAATTTAGTGCCCTGCATTTCAGCCCGGGCTAACGGGCCATACTTTTCTACGCTCCTAGGGCCGGTCTTCGGGCCAATGTTCACCTTATAGTTCAGACACGGGCCGGGCCTCAGGCCGGTTTTAGGCTTCTCCTAATTTTTATGTTTTAGACATCCATCAATTATTGATTAAGAAAAAATGCTGCGCTGGTGAAAACAATACTAGACCGTACTGCCTCTGTCAAGAGTGGCTCAACAGTGTTTAATGTCCCGCCGGCAGCAGCATGTATGGTGTGTGCCGTCAGTGCAGCTGAAGAGTTCTGCGTTCAAATGCACTCAACAGACTAAAGCTTGTCACAAAGCACAGGTGTCCTGACATTTTATCCTACCCGTTATATCGTCCTACCAGGGTTTACTGCGCATGCACACATCAACATTGAGTCCCTTTTCTCATGCTAAACAACATTTAATGTATCTGTATTACTGTAAGGGTAGGTTTAGGACTTTTGGTTTTCTATAGCTGTATCCCTTCTAGCTACAACCGTGAATATAACATAATTACTGTATTTGCATTTCACTGTAAGGTTTAGGGTTGTGGTAGGTGTAGATGTTAATAAACCATCATTTTACAGATAGCATTTTACGGTGTCGAATTACCATAAATGTGTCAGGGGTAAATAGTAAGGAGATTTTTTAATTTCTTGTAATAAACTAGAGTTTTTAAGTTGGCAATCCTTGGGTGCATTTTCTAAAAGCATTGTTAGACAACTATGGTCGCAATTTCTGTCATTACCAACACACTGCAGTTCAACATTTCAGTTTCCGGAAACCATAGTTCAAATGAACATACAGCGTAGTAAACTTACATGGAACTACAGCTATCGACCTGTGGTAAAAGCATGGTTTCTTGTTAGTAACAAAACATATTAAATTAGTCATCGGGTGCCATGTTCAATGTAGCAGCAATTTAGAAATCTTGAATCAATTAATGAGCAGAAGTTATTACTCCACCACATGCATTTGACATAATTAAAAACAGCCCTAAATTGTTGAACTAATGTGGGTCAAACTACGGAGATGCGACCATGTTCGGGAAACAGTCGTGACCGGCTAGTTAGTTTCCACAACACTGATTAACCTACTATGGTGGTTAATCAGTGAATTGTATTGGAAATACACCCAACTCGCCATCTCCTCATTAGACGTGCCTTTAGAGAGAAGTGCATCTTTACCGATTATGATTATAATAAAAAAGGTTTTGTTTATGATTAGTTTTATTTCGTTAAGTGGTAATTTAAAGCTTTCTGTAGATATATTTATCTTGTCTGTGAGTCATGTATTCGCCGAGCTTCGATTCATTTTTGTGAAACACTCCTGTTCAAGACAAGATGGCAGAAAGCACAACATGTTTGTTTTCTTCATTTTATAAAAGCACAACATTTTGTTGATATTGTGAGTGCACACAAATACAAGAAGACCCTTTACAGTTCTGAATGATGTATTACTCCAATCTTTGTGAGCGAAAATGACGGTGTAGGCTGTAAGTTGTTTCCACTGAATAGAAATGCAAGCGATCTCACTGGCAACTCCTTGTCTTGCAAAGCGCGCTTTAGCTTCTACGTTTTTCTAAATTATCTAAATAAATAAAAAATGCATAAAATGAAACGAAATATAATAATTTTGCCATTACATACAAAACTGAACTTTTTAAATAGCTGAAATAGCTCGGGCCGGTAATTCTGATAAGCTGTTCGACACGGGTCGAGTTAGGGCCTATATTTGGGGCTCATGCAAGGCTCTACACCAAATTAGCATAATTAAAATTGTTATTTACAGTATACAAAACAGCTGAAAATAAATTGTTTTGTGACATTTACAAATTCATTGAAATTTCCATGACAGTTAATTTTACAAGAACCACTGTTTCACTTCCCTTTTTTAAACCTATAGACCATACAGGTCTAGTTACTCATCTATAGGTCTTAGACACGTGGCATTTAATGTTTTTAATTAAATGACAGTCAGCCTGGAGCAAGCTGTGGTTGAGGGCATGGTGATGATGATAAAATAGGACTACTTTAGATTGAACCTCCCAACCTTTGTTATAGAAGCCAAGACCCTTAAACATTATCCAGTCACCCTGAGGGTCTAACATTTATGTTACATGACATGAGCCAGATCTGGTTACTTTCAAATGTAATCAGTTACCCTGTTGAATACAAATCAGTTTCCAACTTAGTGGGTTGAGTTGCGCTAAAATGGTATGCAATTCAGAAATATACATTTCTTATCAAAATAAAAACAGCAAAAGAGCTCTTCTAATCCACCATAAAAGCATTCATGTGACTGACAAAATGTCTTCACTTTCAACAAAAGTCAACTGTGGAAAATTAAGTCACTTTATCAGCTCAACCGAAAATCCATGGTCATTTTCCTCAGCAAAGGTAATTGTGATTAAAAGCTGCCAGTTGTTTTCTGTCTTCTACCTAAACATCATGTGTTCTTTCCAGCCGTGAACAGTTTGATGTGTAAATTGATTAAAGTCGCCATGTGCAGAGCCCTGTGGTCCAGACGCTAAAAGGATTACCAGCAGTTTCAGCCACATGTGCAGCAACAGCTGGAAAAGCGCTTGGGTGCTGGGGGTTTGTAAGATAAAATGCTAAAGAGTACTTACGTACCCTTGGGCCATGCGCTGGAAGACTGTCCTTTACTGGGAGGGGCAGAGGAGAGGAAAAGATAATGCATGGTGACATTAAAAGAAAGCACACTGATTTTCTGCACTGTTCAGTCAGTTTGAGGATGAAATGCAACTGAACTTGTGCTTCTCTGATCTTTAATGATCTGTACATAAGAAGACAGTGGATGTTGATTTGGATAACAGGTCTAACAGGCATTTCAGTATTTGCTGTTTTCATACTGTGGCTTTTGAAAGTGAAGAAGAATGAAGAGTGAAGAATGATGAAAATATGTAGTTTTTATAATAAACAACAACAGCATTTGGTTCTGGTCCTCAAATCAGTTCTGCCTTTTTGTGTTAAAGTCATGTCAGAAAGATTGTACGTATGTAGGAGTTGAATGCACATAAACGGAATGCAAATTACTGTGAATTTAACGGTAAAAGACTGTAAAAATGAAACAGAAATATCCAGTTAAATGGTTAATGGTAAGTTCCCCTACTACATACAGTGAAAAACTGTTTGTATACCCATATACTGTATACCGTTTTTGGATGTGGAAAAAGAACATATAATTTACAGTGAATAACAATAAATTGACATTCACAGAATTCTCTGCTTTACATTTCAGATCTGGTGAAATCATCATCCTAATTGTACAGCATTGTACGGAGCCCCACACATGACATGCAAGAAAAAATAAATAAATTGTGCGCACGATTTACTAATTTGTTCCCTCAATGTACTAAAACGTGCGCACAATTACTACTGTGTTCCCTCGATTTACTATTGTGTTCCCTTGAATTTGCTTAATTGTGTGCATGATTTAGCAAATCGAGGGAACGAATTAGTAAATTGTGTGCACCATTTATTAATAGAGTGAACGAAATAGTAAATCGAGGGAACGCAATAGGAATCGTGTGCACATTTTAGTACATTGAGGGAACGAATTAGTAAATCATGCACACGATTTAGCCTTATATTTTTTCCTGCATGTTATGTGTGGGGCTCCGTTGCATTGTTACACAAATGCCTAAAACTTTTAACAGTACTATAGCTTTGCAGGTTTTCTTGAAGCATCTTGGAGACGTTGCAACAGTTCTTCTGGATTGAGTCTGTCTCAGTTTGTTCTGTTTCTTCATATTATTCCAGACAGACTGGATTATGATTAGATTAGATCTCTGTGTGGAGCACTGGCTGTTGTCAGACATAAATCTCTGGATTATTACAATTAATGGCAAAAATTAATATTTGGAAATATAAACTAATATTTCCCACTGACAAACTACAGCAAAAGATAAAAATAACTGACCATTTTACACTGGTGAAAATACCAGTGTTCCAATGATTTTGGCCACCAGTATATATATATATATATATATATATATATATATATATATATATATATATATATATATATATATATAAAACAACAATAAATGTCCAGGTAATGGAAAAGATTCAATTTGTGATTCAAAGCTGTAGTACAATACCACTGATTATCTAATTGGTTTACAAAAACATATCTTGGGAACATATCTGTGTTTGCTCTGAATAACACATGGATATTAACTGACGGATATAGGCACAATGGTTATCCATGAACCACCTGATGCGCTGACTCACCGTCGTTCACGGCCAATTTCCCCACACTGCAAATTGAGTGTCTTTGTTCTAAATGCCGTACCGAACTAGGTGGCATCACTTTGGCATTCATTGTGCACTGTTTATTCATTTTTCCCCTTTTCTGTAAGTTACAGAAGAACCCACACCGGCATAGGGACAACAATTATCACAATTATGTATTGATTGGATGTTAGCCTCCTCCCGAAGGGGCCCGCAGCATAATTGTTAGACTTCAGACAGAGTAATTGCAGCACGCTCACAGCTGGCCGATTATTCTTCATCCCCCACAATTCTTTTCTCTTTCCTTCATTCGTTCTTTCTCTCGCTTTTTTTCTTCATTGAATGTTACCTTTCATCTCAACAGTGGTCATTAAATACACAAAATGGGAGGGACAACCAATAAATATTCTATTCAATGTAATCAACTGTATTACTTATTAACCATAACAATGAGTATTTTTAATCAAATGCTGACAATAACGCATGAATGTGACAGGTTTTATGTTGTAGTATATCAGGTCTGTGAAACCTTTGGGTGACATATCTTGCTGTAGGTTTGTCTTGTTCACTGTGGTTTAAATGTATAAATCATGTTTCCTGATACACCAGTTCTTAATATCTATGGAAAACAAGGCTTGTGGCACCTGTGGATTGTGCTAGACATACTTTATTGAGGAAACATTACTCTAGCAAATTGAATACCACTCCACTAAAAATTTAATTATTTACCATATTTAAAGGCAGCTTTGAGGGTTTAAAGGGTTAGTTCACCTAAAAATGAAAATTAGGCCATAAATTACTCCCCTTAAAGTATCATACATAGGTGTATATGACTTTCAGACGAATCCAGTCAAGAGTTATATTAAAAATTTATATTGTTGCAGTAAGCGGGTGTTGCAGTGCTTCAGTCAAAAAGAAGTTAAATAAAAAGTGTCCATCCAATAAAAAAAGGGTCTCACATAGCTCCAGGGGGTGAACAAAGGCCTCCTGTAGCGAATCGATGCGTTTTTGTAAGTAAAATATCCATATTCAAAACATAATAATCACTTTAATCTAGCTTGTGCCAACAGTTGTACACGAAAGCAATTCCTGGCTGATGACATATAAGGTCGGCATGGAGATTTTAGGGTTAAAATTAAAATGCATTCATCATTTGACCCTCATGTTGTTCCAAGCCTGTGTAACACAAAAGGAGACATTTATTAGAGTGGCGCAGGTGCTCTTTTCCATAAAATGAAAGTGGACAGTAACTTTACTGCCACGCCTAAAAATGTTAAAAAATTACCGCAAAAATACTTTTAATACTGTCAGGATTCTGGACTGTCTGTGTCGTGTTTTGCCCCTGTTTCTGTTTGTCGTTATTTGGTCATGTTCCTGTCCTCATTTGGTTTGATCCTATGCATCTGTATTTCCAAAGTTATCCATTAAATTTAAGTCTCAGCCTTTGCCTTCAGTGCTTATTGGGTCCACTTGTTTCTATGTGTTTTTGCTCAACTCCGTTTGTGTTCTGTGTCTCAAACGGTCTTCCCACAGCAGTGTACTGTGACAAATACAGTCTTATATGTATTTTAAGACACTGACAGAGCTTCGTCGGAGGCTAAAATTGATCTCAAAGACCATTAATTTACATCACCCTGGGTTATCAAAAACTCTCTATTTTACCCTTTGACCACAGAAATCCTATAGGTTATCAGAAATTTGTCTCTGACATCAAAATTGTTAACCTTGGACCTGGAATAGTGGAAAAACTATTGTTCAAAATTGCACACTTGTATAATACTTGCAATTTCTCATTAGAAGCACTTCATGGTTTGTGTATAGCCTTTAAATTGAAAATTTTGAATTTATCAAATTTATAAATTAGGAAAGAAACTTACTTGAAAAAAATGGAAGGATGGTTGGATGGATGGATGACTAAATACTAACTTTTGTTGAGCAGAGTGCAATGAAAACTTATTTTTGAGCAACAAAACCATATCTGTAGTATGTGTTTTGCTGGTTATGGTGTGGATGTAATTACCCGTTGGCATAATTGTACTTCAATGTGTCAAAATACAGCTGCCAAGCACAACGGCTAATCAGAGTGCACCTCCGTTAGTTTTTGCACATGTTATTTGTCAGAGGTGGTTTAAGCCATGACTGCGGTTGTGACGTGACAGCTTAAAATCTCTATAAGGACCTTGTAATTGATTTTGATGCTCTTTAGTAACTGTAGTGTTTATTTGAAGTGTCTTTAAAAACTGAAAATTCACATATTGTGAATATATTGAAAGGGATAGTTCACCCAAAATTTAAATACTGAGTACTGTTTACTCTCCCACAAGTTGGTCCAAATCTGGTTGAGTTTCTTTCTTCTGCTGAATACAAAATAAAATTGTGAAGAATTCTAGTAACAAAACAGTTGCCCATTCCAATTGACATAGTATTATTATATATTTTTTTTCATACTATGTAAGTCATAGAGGTATGGAACAACATGAGGTTGAGTAAATTAAGGCAGGATTTAAATTTTTGGGTGAACTGTACTTTTAATGCTCATTATGTACATGCATGAATGGTTCCAGTTTGATCAGTGAGCACTTAAGGAAACAACACAGTGTTCTTGAAACATTATTATGGAGTAATGTGTACTATGTAATTACTTTTCTGAAACCTTTCATTTTGACTTTAATGAGATGATACTATTTTTGTTATTGAATTGCCACCTATTTTGAGTATAGCCAAAGTGGAAGATTATATTTAAGCATACTTAGTGAAAAGTCCACAAGAGAACATTAAAAACAACTCAAATCTTTAAAATAATGTCTAATACATGTATATATTAAAAATGTATGTAGTTAAGAAGTTATGGTTTAATAATTGTTAAATAATTATTGTAAAATATTATGTAAAATAATGTAATGATTAGTTTGTATTTTATTAATATTAATAATTAGTGTTAGAGACTGGCCATATTCTATGTACTTCATGTACAGTGGCAGTACAATGTGTCTGTTTTGTTTTGTTTATTTATTTTTATTTTTATTATTATTATTTGACATGTACAACTTATAAATGAATTAATATGTATTTCATTAAACTGATAATATTTAGTTAAATATTATTAAAGTTAGTTATACATAATTGTATGTTCAATGAATTATGATGTTTTTTTATTTATATGTTTTTAAGCTGCATTTCTTGTACACTGAATAAAAATAATTTTCACTTCAAAATTGCAAGTAATTACAGGAACGGCAATTAACACATTGGATTTAACATGAAATACAACTTAGAATTATTATTATTATTTACTGTAAAATTTAATTAATAAAAAAAAATTAAAATAATTTATACCACAATATGGATTAAATATTTTACAGGGATTTGCTTTTTGCCTCCAGTGCCACTGGTGTGTCATATTTGATCAAGAACAGGGTCTTCACAAGTCATATCAACACAAACAACTCATATGCACCATTATATGTCGATCAAAAAAGTTATTTAGCTTGTCTGGGCCCATTCAGAGCAGAACTTTTGTTTTGCTGTAGATAATAGTCGAGTACATTTATGTTGCAACTTAAACCCAGAAGACACATCAAATGTATTGTACTCATTATAACCGCTCTCACCTGAGGGGATATTTCGGTCCAACAGCTCTGCCTCCCCTCTCCCATTAGTCCCAAACCTTCTCCACGAGTGAGTGTGTTATTGAATTTACCTCCTGCCGCAGGCAAAGATGAAGCTGGATGTGATAATTATGACCACCCTAAACCCAGAGACGCACCTCCTAATTAAACTCTGACATTTTCTTGCCACTGAACACACACACTGTTTTCCTCAGTCTTATCTCCTTCCTCTTGCTCTTTGTTCTCAAACCAGCTCTTATGATAACGGGGGAAACAACTAGAAAATGTTCTTTAATACCTTTCTTGAAATGTTAATGAGCTGAGAAAATGTTTGGCATAATTCACAGATAAATCCACAGCACTTAAGTACAGCAGGAATTTATTTTGCTGTTGAGTTTTACCCTCGAGTCATGAACTGACAGTAGGCACATTTCCATTACAAATTTGTGCAAATCTTTGCCAATATTTTATAAATGTAAAAATTATATTTTATATATATTTTATAAAAGTCATGGCAATGGATTTTGATGGGATTTTGACGGATTTTGGCTGAACTAGCTATTATATTTAATAGAAGGAGGTGCATATACACATATATTGACAGAAGCAGTGTGGACAGCAACTTCTGGGATGTTAACTCGAGTGGCCTCGATCAGCTCCGGTGGCCGTTTCAGAGCCTTAACATGCTGCAGACAAACAGTATGCAGTGTAAATATTCTAAGCATTTCCTGGAGAACCACTTCATGCGAACTTAAAAACTATTTTGCGATATATGGGCATTTCATTACCAACCATCATGCTGTTCCAAACCAGTATGCGTTTCTTACTTCTCTTGAACACAAAAGAAGAATGTTGAAGACTGTTGGTAACCAACACTGGCTTTTACAGTATTTTTTTCCATATATGCGGAAGTCAAGTTCCCTTTCAAGGGAACTTCAAACTACATCCTCTAGGGGTTGCTATGGGGGAATGCCTCGTCGTGACACGTGTCTAAAGCATACATTGGAAAAACACCAACAACATGTTGGCCGGCGACAGCCTATGACGTCACTACCAGTGTGACTATAGTATAAATAGGCACCAGGAGAACACTTCATTCTCTTCTTCGTCTTCATTGCCGGTTTGTTTGAAGCATACAGCATTTAGGAGGGCATATTTCTCGCCGTAGGCTTTGCTCTGATACCTGCAGTTCACACGGCTCATGTACAGAGGGTGTGTGTGTGTGTGTGTGTGTGTGTGTGTGTGTGTGTAGTGAAAAGCAAGCGTTCAGCTCTCGAGGGAGTTGGATGCACACTTCTGTGCTCATTGTGATGCATTCGCAAGACTACTAAGGGGATGTGACTATTTCACCATTTACCCAAGTTTGTAGACAACATTTGCATGTGTGCGTTTGCCTCCTGAGGGAATAGTAATGCATTCCCGGCATCAGTTTTGCTCGCGCTTGATTTCTGTGGTACACTAGCGAGTGGGCAGAGCATGTTTAGCTCCCGCAGGAGCTGAATGCATGCTGCGCGTTGCGTCGCGGAGAGAACATGGAAAGGATTTCTCCCTATCAGTAATTTCCTCTTGTTTATGCTGCACTATGGCTTGAATTGTTTAAAAAAAAAAAAAAAAAAAACATAATAAAAACTCCACAGATTCCATCATACTAGTTATGCCAACATCGCGGGGATGCATGAGAATGGTTGTGAGAAAGATGCCACCTGTTGAAGAGAAATGGCCATGCTATCTGTCCTTGGGGGAAGCATCTTCTCTTAAGATGTTAGTGTTTTAGGATAATTCTTGCCTATTAAGCTTAGATACCTCTGTCGAGACAGTGGTTGAGCAGATCAGGAAGGCCAAGGTGTGTGCAGCGGCCTTCAAATCCTTAGTTCTACGAAGGTCCAGGTCTGAACCCGTACAACCCAGGATTCCTGGACCTCCTCGATCTGAGGATCAGAAATGGGCACAGAAGGATAGTGTCATAGCTCGTGCCCCCCTGCAGGTAGGAGGAAATTGCAGGTCAAAAGGTGGGAGGCAAGTTAAGAGATGTGAGCCAAACGAGGCATCAGAACTTTTGTCTGGATTAGAGTGATACTTGAGTATCTACTCATTACCTTCAGGGATTTAACATCTGCCTTATCTTCCCCTTCCTATTTCCCCTGTGACCACCATCTTGCCACCTAACCGAGGTTAGGTAGGAACTTTCTGCATTACAAACCCGATTCCAAAAAAGTTGGGACACTTGAGATTACAAATCTCATTAACATATGTTTTATTCACAGTAGAATATAGATAACATATCAAATGTTGAAAGTTAGACATTTTGAAATGTCATGCAAAATATTGGCTCATTTTGAATTTCATGAGAGCTACACATTCCAGAAAGGTTGGGACAGGTAGCAATAAGAGGCCAGAAAAGTTAAATGTACATATAAGGAACAGCTGGAGGACCAATTTGCAGCTTATTATGTCAATTGGCAACATGATTGGGTATAAAAAGAGCTTCTCAGAGTGGCAGTGTCTCTCAGAAGTCAAGATGGGCAGAGGATCACCAATTCCCCAATACTGCAGCGAAAAATAGCGGAGCAATATCAGAAAGGAGTTTCTCAGAGATAAATTGCAAAGAGTTTGAAGTTATCATCATCTACAGTGCATAATATCATCCAAAGATTCAGAGAATCTGGAACAATCTTTTTGCGTAAGAGTCAACACCGGAAAACCATACTGGATGCCTGTGATCTACAGGCCCTTAGACCAGTGTTAATTTTGACAGCAAATTAGGATTTAGTCTTAGTCTTAGTCTTTTGAATAACACACCATTTAGTTTTAGTCACATTTTAGTCATCTGAAATGTTTTAGTTTTAGTCTAGTTTTAGTCGACTAAATATCATAAGAGTTTTAGTCTTAGTCTAGTCTTAAGTCTTTTAGTCTTAGTCTAGGTTTTTTTAGTAGAACAAAGTCAACTTAGTTGACTTGACTAAATGTTTCCATCAGTCTGTTATGGAATGGTATTTATAAAATAAACATAAGGCCTGCTCTCAACGAAAAATATACATGCTCTCTGAAAAAGATATGCATTCGTCCTGAATGATATGCAATGCATATGACATTCAAGATGAAGTACAGTATTATTGAAATAGACAACCACCTATATTATATTTGTATTGTATGTTCATTCTATTTCTTTATTTGTGCTATTTACACAAAGTTTACATTTTTTTAAGTTTGTTTTTGTTCATTTAAAATAGCACTGCATAGTCTTCACTGTAAAATAAAATACACAATCAAACCAAAATGTATTCAGACACCTTCAACGTTTCTTACAATATCACAGTTTATTTGCTGTAGTTTAGAAATTGGTAATAAAATATGACAATAACTCAGGGTTAAACTGTGTCAGAACAACAAATTCATCTTGATAATGTCGGATGCAATGCTTAATTTGGTTCAGTCTGTGGTGTGAAAAGGTTGCATTAGCAATTAAAGAAAGAAATACTTAAGCAAAACATGCTCAGGTCCCTAATAATTTTTATTTATTTTTTTGTATTTTTTAGTCACTAGTAAAACAATATAATCAATGCTATCTGATTTTTGGATTGACTTTGGATAAATTCTTGTTAAAACTACAAAGTAATTCAATCAAGAGCAGTGAGTGATTTACTCTAATTTTCATACATTAAAGACACTGACAGCAGAGCTAGTAAATTAGGCGCGGTCACTTTAATCTGATAAATGTCACCGTCCCGTATACGGGACGCCTAAATTTACTTCAATATATTACAATTATATCCTAATCTAATCATGACAAACTATATATCGTTGGAAAGGTCTAAGACTCCTAAATAGATATTTGACCACGTTTTGTTGTTAAAAAATTATGAAGGAACAGTAAAAGATTAATTTATAAAAAGAGTGCACCTCAAAACATATACATCATAACTGGAGTTCTGACCTTTGTTACAAAAAATCTATTCCGCTTCCTTTTTCCCTATCACATATTTTAGTAATCATCATAAATTATATATCATTTGAAAGCTTATATACTCCAAATTCATCTTATGAAAACCATTTTGAAATCGAACACTGCGTTACCATGGAAATCGTACTTTAAAATCTTTTAGCGTGGTCCTCCCCCTTAGTGGGAGGGGTCATATTCCAAATATATTACGGTCTTTTAGAATCAAAACGTTTCATAATCTTGACAAAATACATATCGTTGGAAAGGTCTGAGTCTCAAGATTCCATATTTGGTGGTTATTTTGTCATAGACATAATATTGAGAGAGAAATTGATACATTTGTGACAAACAAATTAATCCAAAAAATTCAATGGAGTTTCAATGGCCCCCGGTGGCTTTTTGTGGTATAACGCCTAAACAAAATTGCATATGAACCTACATTTTTTTCATATCAACTTCAAATTTGGAACACAACTTATTTAGACATATGGCTTTAATTTTATAGCAATTTTGGATTAAAACATATTTTATTAAATATTTATTTTATATAAAATATAATAAAAATAAAATAATAAACGTATTTACAGTCAATTTAAACTTCTATAACTTTTTTATGCTTTCATTTTTTAAAATGATTTCACTTCTGCAATAATCTGCAGATTGTCTTCTTTAAAAAGAGACCAACCTTTGGTCTGTATTCAAAAGCGTTTATGATTTATAACAATTTAAGTGTGAATAGTGTACTTCCACGTCTATGTTCAAATATGGGGGTGACAGTTAAAAGGTTAAGAGACAAATGCATCCATTATAAAGATACGCATCCGATTTCTTTCCAACTCTTTACTTTCACTGAAGACATAACTACAGACTTTTTCGAACACACTTTCCAAGACAGGTATTTCGTCATATTTAGTATGTATTTGTTGTCGGTACAAAAGCAAGAAGACTTTGAGACGCGTCTCTGCTTGCTCCCTGAACACCAGAACACCGCGTTGCTGAATTGAGCTCTTTCACTTTTCGCTCTTTTTCTTATGTTTATTTAAAATGCGATTTGTATTTGTTCGTTCAGGTGCAGGAGGACGCAAATGTCCTGAAGGAGAGCTCAGTTCAGTCTTGCGCGAGTCACCAGCTGCTCAGTTCAGCTTTCCCGCATCGCGGGGCTGAAGCCAACTTGATGTGTTGAATGTTCGGAGTACGTTATAAAACGTATTCTTAAAATACACATTTCTGTTTTAATAAATGCTCATATTAAAACATAGCATTACACATAAGTAGGTACAAAAATAATCAGTGATACATTTACGACCCCATAAAAATTTGGGTCGCAATGGCATTTCAAAAAGTCGCAGTGTAGTTCCCTGTGTAAACAACTTAACTGTTATGAAAACGTCCTCGAAACTGTGCGAATTTCTGCAAACTTATCTTTGTTCTCTGTTCTGTGTAACTGCTGCTGCGTTTGTTTAGCTGTTGTGCTTGCATTTGCGCTGCTTTTAAAAATGGCTCGGCTGCTTCTGCATAGATCAACCTACCCTCAAAGATTCACTCTGATTGGATCTCTTCTCCATTCGTCCCTCCCATATATTTTCGTCTCATTTTTATTCGTTGACTAAAGTGTCAGTTATATTTCGTTACGTTTTTCGTCATCATATCTGACTTTTTATTTAGTTTTTATTTAGTTTTCGTCCGTGAAAAAGGTTAGTTGACAAATATTTTTCGTCATAGTCTTCGTCAATGAAATTAACACTGCCTTAGACGGCACTGTATCACATACAGGAATGCTACTGTAATGGAAATCCCAACATGGGCTCAGGAATACTTCCAGAACACATTGTAGGTGAACACAATCCACCGTGCCATTCGCCTTTTGCCAGCTAATCTCTATAGGTCAAAAAAGAAGCCATATCTAAACATGATCCAGAAGCGCAGGCATTTCCTCTTGGCTAAGGATCATTTGAAATGGACTGTGTCAAAGTGGAAAACTGTTCTGTTGTCAGACGAATCAAAATTTGAAGTTCTTTTTGGAAAACTGGGACATCATGTCATCCAGACTAAAGAGGACAAGGACAACCCAAGTTGTTATCAGTGCTCAGTTCAGAAGCCTGCATATCTTATGGTATGGGGTTCCATGAGTGCTTGTGGCATGGGCAGCTTACACATCTGGAAAGGCACCATCAATGCTGAAAGGTATATCCAAGTTCTACAACAACATATGCGCCCCTCCACACGTCGTCTCTTTCAGGGAAGCATTTTCCAACATGACAATGCCAGACCACATACTGCATCAATTACAACATCATGGCTAGAAGAAGGATCCGGGTACTGAAAAGACCAGACTGCAGTCCAGATCTTTCACCCATAGAAAACATTTGGCGCATCATATAGAGGAAGATGTGACAAAGAAGACCTAAGACAGTTGAGCAACTAGAAGCCTGTATTAGACAAGAATGGGACAACATTCCTATTCCTTAACTTGAGCAACTTGTCTCCTCAGTCCCCAGATGTTTGCAGACTGTTCTAAAAAGAAGAGGGGATGCCACACAGTGGTAAACATGGCCTTGTCCCAACTTTTTTGAGATGTCTTGATGCCATGAAATTTAAAATCAACTTATTTTGCCTTTAAAATGATACATTTTATCAGTTTAAACATTTGATATGTCATCTATATTGTATTCTGAATAAAATATTGAAATTTTGAAACATCCACATCATTGCACTCTGTTTTTATTCAGAATTTGTACAGTGTCCCAACTTTTTTGGAATAGGGTTTGTAGTTTCCTATGCTGTACCTATGATATTTGGTTCGTTCTATGGCTTCATAGTGACCACTTTACTGATGGTCCGGCCTGGAGGCTTCTTTGGGACACCTCCTGAGAGGGTCACCTCACCTCCAGAGCAACTCCCATGGAAATGGTAGAGTTGGTACTTAGTGCTCGCCAGCTCAGCACTTCCCTCAGCATGGTGGCATGGCTGTACTGTTCTCCATAGTGACCCCTAGGGATAGGCAACTCCGGTCCTGGAGGGCGACTATCCTGCAGAGTTTAGCTTCAACCCTCATAAAAACTCACCTCCCTGTATCTATCTATTTAGTAATCCCAAAAACACTGATTGTCTTGTTCAGGTGTGTTTAATTAGAGTTAGAGCTAAACTCTGCAGGACAGTGGCCCTCCAGGACCGGAGTTGCCTATCCCTGCCCTAGAGGATGCAGTTTGAAGTTCCCTTAAAAGAGAACATCTCAGGTTACTTATGTAACCATGGTTCCCTGATTAGGTTTTTTCCATGCTTTGGACGAAGAAGTGAATGACGTGTTCTCCCAGTGCCTATTTATACTATTGTCGCACCGGTAGTGATGTCATAGGCTGTCACCGGCCAACATGGTGTTGGTGTTTTTTCAATGTATGCTTCAGACACGGGTCACGACGAGGCATTCCTTCATAGTGACCCGTAGAGGACGCAGTGTCTCGTTTCCTACTTAGGGAACCATGACTACATAAGTAACCTGAGACATTTTTCATTTTTGGGGTAACTGTCACTTTAAAATGTGCAGTGTGTTGTTAGGGTGTTCCCCAGTTGTAAATATTCAAGTGCTAGGTATATTTCTTAGAAACTTTAGTCCATTAGTGATTAAAAATGATATGACAAATATTTGAATTAGTACTGCAATCTATTATATTACACATGTTGGTGTAATATAATTGGACTACTTTTAGATTACTTTGACCTAACTTGTTTATCACATTAATTTAAATAGAATCTTATTTAATTTAAATATACAATATTGTACCATACTGATAAAAAGGTTACTGTAATCTGATTACAAGTATTTTCAAATATAATTACAAGTATTAAATATTTGCAATCTGATTACGTAATCCAGATTACATGTAATCAGTTACTACCAGCACTGCTTGATTTCCGACTCATATTAAGATAATTCTGATAATATGTGAAGGCAGGATAATAATAATAAATTTAAAGACATAGTTCACCACAAAATGTAAATTTCTTTCTTCCATGGAACACTAAAGAATATATAGTGAAGGGAGTTTCAACGGTTTTGTCCAGTAAACCAGTGGTGTAAGACAGTGGTTCTGAAACAACATTGGACATCACTGAATTTCATTAAAAGCATTTTCAAAGTATCTTTTTATGTTTTTTTAACAAAGTCACACAGGTTTGGAACAACATGAAGGTGAGTAAATGATGGCAGGATTTGAATTTTGAGGTGAATTATTCCTTTAAACTAAGACTCCAGTTTATTCATGGTTTTGAATCATAAAAAGGACACTGGGTCTTCTAAGTAATATTGTTTACCATTTTTGCATTCGGACAGTATTGAGTGACTAAAAAATTGTGAGAAATTACTAGGTAAGACAGATCATTTCTAAAGCAGAGGGCAGAATGATGTTTACATGTGGCGATAAAAAGCTTTCTGTCATGAAATGTGTTAGGCGACACAACACAAATAAGACATTGTGTCTGAAATTGCTTATTGGAGCAGATGCGAGTAAATTGCCTCTGAAATGCAGCATGACCGGAGAGCCAATGCCGTCATAAGGCTGGATCAATGGCTTTTCGGTAAACATGGCAGTCTGTGGCTGTGACGTGGAAACAATGGGTGTTATAGCTCTCATTGACAACATCCACTTCTGGATAATGGTTCCAGCTGCGGCATGCGTCCACGCCGGCCACCTAACCTCACACAAGTGGCTTGAGGTCTCATCAAGTCTCCCAGGGAACCATTACTGCAGAATTAGGCTGAAGAGGACCTAATGGAGACCAGGGGATGCGCAGACAGGCAGTCCATACTCTACAATCTGTTTGTATCAATAATGTGATCTCTCATTTTCTCCCCCTTCAGTCCAACTCGATTCCACCATTAGATGTAAAAACAGTGAATATACAGGGCAGGAAACATTTGCCAGACAGTTTCGATTTCCACATCCGTCAATAATTTTAGTTGAGTAAACATAAATTGGGCTGAAATTCATTGTAGCCTCCTCTCAATTTGTATATGCAGGGAGGACTGGAAAGGCCCGGCGCAATCTCAGTCTCATCTCTGACCAATAGAGTTGAGGGTCACGCAGACATCAGCGCTCGAGGGCTTTTGCAGCCTTTATCGCCTTTATCGGAGTCAACAGAGCCAAATGTATTTATGGGATGTGAGACAGTCTGAGTACTCACTGCCTGACCTGACCCTGGAACAGAGGAACCTGACATTTCTTGAACTCTCAATGAAATGAAGAAGTGCTGTTTATCGAATGTACAACCCTCAACCTTACCAATTCATTCACATAAATCAACAAACAATTTACATTTCCTGAAGGAAATCCTGGCACTTGCAGGAAAGCAGTAGTGTTTATTTTTTGCTGGCAGAAAACAAGTGTCATATAATTTTCATTCCAGTGATTTCCATTCCTGCATATGGGAGTTCGGGAGAGCAAATACACAATCTCATGCAAATTTTACTATAATCTAAAGTTTTAGTTTGGTGAATTTTGACCTGCAAAATTGCCATGTAAAGACGTGACCAAATAAAGGGCAATACATCATGGCATGAATTAGTTTGCAAACTTTAAACACACAGGATTGTAGCATTGCAGGTAAGTGATTGTATATTTTTACATTTTGTATTTTTAATCAATTGTTATATGTTCAATTTACACTTAAAAGTTGTGTGGTATCACAGCTGTTACAGTGTCTTATACATTTTTTATTCAAAGTCTAATGGGACTGTGGGTTAAAAGTGGCTATATATGGTTAAACAGAAGAGCATTTACAATTCAGTATGAAATTAATTCATGAAAAACTATAACAATTTATTTCAACACTGATTAATATATTGTTATAATTAAATCATTAGAGTTTTTGGCTTCAAAATCCAACAATAAGCAATTAATTGATAGAATCACTTTTAACTCAAAATTTAACTTAAAATGATGAATTAATTGTTAGAATTACACTTAATTAGACAGTCCCACTCTCTCTGCATCAGATGCCTTGATCCGTTAGCACAAAGAATCGTTACTCCTGGAGACTTCGTGTGCTGCATTGGATGGCTGTGCTTACTTTTGTGCTCTAGCAGGCCCATTGCACTCCACAGTGCATTACTGCTTCAGCTTTCTTTCGCTCAGTCTGGCAAGTGCAGTCTTCACATGCTGGGTGAGCAAAGCCATAAATCACTGGGGGTCTGTGACCCGACGGCAACCCTCAACCTGGTTCTGCCTGCCTGGCGAAGCCGTTGCCTGGTGTGTGGCCGTTGCGGATGCTACAGCCACTGGGAGCCAGAGGTGAGGGATGGGTGACCGGTGGGGACCAAAGGTGAGTGAGCTATGAAAGAGCACAACAAGCCCTCCACCAGAGGTGTTACCCCTCCTCATACACCCCTAAATGTGGCTTTGTTGTAGTACAGGGCAACTATTATTAGTCACAGAGCTGCGAGGACATAACTTCCTCTTCCAAAATGCTGGTCAGAACTTCATGGAATCCCTAATGTGCCTAATGTGTATTTTCATCAAAGCAGTCCTGATGAGTGCATTCCTTGGGGCCTAGCGCCTCCTTTGCTGTCTCCTTCACTACAGTACATACCTGAACTGGTTCCATTTCTCAGTTGGATTTCCAGTTAGTGGTCCATTGGCATACAGCTTCTTATGCAGGGTGGACTGAAACTTGTGAAGGTAGGAAGGAAATTTGAATGCTGTGAGAATGACCTTAGCACACTTTGGGTGGTGAGGGACGTTAGTTATCTTGTACTTATTTGCCATCCTGAATATACTGTTCGTGATGAGGAGCTCGAACTCTGCACATTTGCTGAGAAGTAGTAGGCCATTGCTGTTTGTCTTTTCCACTCAATGCTTCCCAAGAACTTCTTTACACATGGTTTTATCTTGGACGACACAAGCACTGAAATCTCCTAACAGGATCAATTTATCGCTGGCTGGTACAGAGCGAAGAACGGAACAGAAGTCGGAATAAAAATGCTCAATTTTCCCCTCTGTGCTGGTTAGTGTGGGGGTGTATGCACTGATGACTGTCGCGTACTGCTTGTAGATGAGAGGTAGGTGGATCTTCATGAACCTTTTGTTGTAACGTACGAGTTCTTTTGCAACAAGTGCCGTTCTCCTTTCTGGTCTTGCTGTCTCTTCTCTGTTCAAAAGTGTTCTTATGTTCCACGCTCCCAGCAGGAATTTCTTTATTGGATTTTGTTTTTGTTTAGACGGCTTGATGGATGATCTGCCAACTGGGTCTGCTGGCCAGATATACGTAGGGCAGGCAATGTTTGGCTACCTTTTCTAGGCCCCTCCCTTATCAAGGGTGAGCAGTGCTATCCTGAAAAAGGCTGCTCAGATGCCCAGAATGCTGCCAGACTTCTTCTCTGCCCCGGGTGTGGAGCACCGTCCATGGGCCGCCTATGTGCAGGGTTGTGACTACAACTGCCAGTGCTGCCCTACAAAGGCAAAAAAAGTTTTTTACTTCTCCAGACAAATTAATTATAGGTAGGACACTGGTAATTTAACAATTAGATGTTTTAGTAATTACATTTATCTACATAAAATAATTGTGAGCTCAAACTTGATTTTTACCCCTAATTTTAAGTTAATGTTCTCCGCCTTTGCATTGTCTGTGTGTGATGTGACGTGTAATGTGAAAAGTCACACAAAGTCAAAAGGCAGTAACTTCCAGATAATTAATATTTGTTTGCTGATCACCATTTACAAAATCATTATAGTAACACCTGTATAAAATCTAGTGATCATGGGCTGTCTCATATAGGATATTGTAATGTGACTGTATTAAGGTTTTTTTATGTATTTATTTATTTATATAATTGCTTTTATATTGATTTGTATGAAATAGCCTAACCTAAAAGAACGGCTTGTGGATTGATGTGCACGCCAACAAATGGGAATAAAGCTCAATGCTTGTGGATTAAACATCTCCGAAGACATTCATCGCCATGGATTGATTTTATCGGGTTACAAGAATAGGTAGGAAATAGTTTTAATTGTGAACTGTTCATAGGCTACTGATTTTCAGTGTTGAGTACTCGAGACTCGGACTCGGTCTTGGACTCGGTCTCGAGACCGTATTTTAATGGTCTCGGTCTTGTCATGGACTCGTGTGCATTTTGACTCGGTATTGACTCGGACTCGAACATATTAGGAATCGGACTTATGCCCGAGTCCACTCGAGTCCCAATCAAAATATTTCATGATTATTACTGTATGTTAATGTTTATTTAAATTGATGTATTTTGAGACATCCGATGACTGCTGATTTTCTTTTGACGTGAGACGTTAGGCCAGCGACACACTGGATGTGTGGCGCAAGCGTCTCAGCTGCGTGGCGTGTCTGTTTTTAATTCGGCTACCATGTTAACAGGTTAGATCTTGCAGACTGCCTGCGTGAGACGCGCGGAAAACCCGTGCATGCTAGAAATAGAACCGACGCCTATTTTTCACACGACACGCGTGCATGTTGGAAGCGTTTCCAGGCAAAAAAGTAAAATATGTTTATATGTCATTTTGTACACAAATACATATTAATTCATGACATTTTAATATTTGAAAGTCTATAGGTTGGCATAATAAAAAATAAAAAATATAAATTAATTAAAAAAAATAAATGAATAATGAACGATTTTCAAATATTGCACCTGTCAAACATACTCTATTGTGCCGTCAATACTGTGGACGGTGTCCTATCAGTAGGTGTGTAAAAAAAAAAAAAAAAGTTGATATTGTTGTCATGAAGACAAGAGCCTGGTTTTTCGGCGGCCTCCCTCTATGTCACCTACAGCCGCAGCAGCGCACCAAGCGCCGCGTGCAGGCACGCTTCTGGTGTGTAAAGACACAGAAAACGCGAAGCAGCCACCATGCTTCTGGCACGCAGCAGAGACGCCACGCAGCCAGTGTGTCACCGGCCTTAAGTTACCCTCCTGCCATGCTTTCCAGGAAGCCACATTGCTACATTATTTCTCTCAACTGTGTTATTTTTACAAAGTAGGACAAAATGGTCACAGAAAAAAAACAAATATCGTTTAATAAACTTATATAATGAATACAGACAGTCTCAACACTAATCATCTCCCCCCAAAAACATGTCTGACAGAATGCATTGAACTTATATGGCATTTCATCCAGCTTTCTTCCCCTGGCACATACACACTTTTGCATGAAATGTTTCCTGGACAGTCAGTCGGCTCTTGTGTGTATGCCCTCCGTAACTAAAAACTTGGACTAGTGTGTATTTTACCCTGCATTAAAACGCACCATCCAGGGAAATTAGCATTAGATTATCCGTTGCTGTTACAGAAAGTGATAAAATGGTAACTGTTGTCAGTCCCTGCTTCCTCTGCACCAGTAGAGAGAGTTTTTAGTCTGGGTGGATTGATCATGAGACCACATCGTGCTTGGTTGGGTAGCAGGATGGTCTCCTCACTTATTTTTTTGAAAAGTAATTATGCCCATCTCTAATCTTCACAACATCTAAAGTGCACATAATCCAAGACATTGTAAGGATATTAGCAGTCATTAGTTAAGCTTCAAGGTTAAAAGTTATGTAAAAGCTGTTACAGTTGAACATTTACAGGTATAGTGGTACAGTAATGTTACTTGTACTAGAAAGGTTATATGGATGTGTATAGTGGTACAACGATGTTATGTGAAAATGAGCACTTAATATTGACAAGTTAAAATTCATAATACTAATAAAATTACCTTTACACCACATACTATGTGGCCCTTTTAACCTTTATTGTTTCCACCAAACATTTTACATACTCTTGAAGATTTCTTTAGGTCTTGTCAAAGACCCAATCTCTCTGGTCTCGGTCTTGACTCGGACTCGACCCTTTCTGAACTCGGTCTTGACTCGGACTCGAACCTTTCTGAACTCGGTCTTGTCTCGGACTCGACCCTCTCTGGACTCGATCTGGACTCGGACTCGAATGAGCTGGTCTCGACTACAACACTGCTGATTTTATGATTGATCATGCTAGCTACGACATTTGAGTCCACACACATCCAAATAGAAGTGACAGCCTGATGATCAATCTGTATTACAAAAAGAAAAAAAAAATATCTAAAGGTTATTAATGATTACATATTGCTAGCAAGGTATCTTGTCTTTACAGTGCTTTGTTATATGGCGATGTTTGGTTTCAGATTTGTTTGTCTACTCCATAGTAAAAATGTGGCAGACTTTAATGGACAGTCAAACAAAGGCAGAAAAACTTATAACTGAAAACTGGCACCGTAACTTCATATTGATGTACAGCTAAACAAAGTCAGAACACGGTAACTCAATGTGAACATTCTAAACAAAGTGAAAGAGCGGTAACTGATGTTATACAGTGTTCTGCCTTGGTTTCTCCAGGGCTTTTCGAATGTACGGTTACAGTTGAATTTATGACCCATTATTTTCTCAGAAAAACAACAAAGTTGACCCAAGATACTTATAAACATTATAAAGGATGTCTGAATGGTCCAAAAATATCAATAACTCTTTTTCGACAAAAAAAAGAAGTTATGGTCTTTTGCCTTTTCATGGCAGAGTGGTCATCTCCACCTGTTGTGTCGCCACTCGCCCATCAACATAGGAATTTGAATTTGCACAAAGAAATCTGTGCATGAGGGAGATTAAAGTGGAAGAGCCTGTTAAAAATGTGGAGGAGGATTTACTTGAAAAAAGCTTGGAAAGTTTTTTAACTCAGAAAAGGCTAGTCAATTTACAAACATTTGCCAAGTAAAAGCCTGAACATAATTATAAGTAAGTTTAAATAGAAATTTTGTAAGTTAAGTTTACTTGAAAATTCCCAGTTAATTTTGTTGATTCTTTGTTTGTAAATTTAACATTAGGTAATGCTTATCACTTTAAAAGTGTAAAACAAAAAATTATTTAGAAAATTCTGCACATATATTTTAAGTAATTCTTAAGCATTGATTTAAATAAAATCTGCAAGTTTATACAATTTACTTTAAAAAAGTAACACTGGATAACCACCATGCTATTTAAGCATGTAGTTTACTTGCAAACATGTAAGTAAGCATGTAGACAGGCTGTTATCCTTTTAAGATAACATACCCACTTAATAAAATGAATAATAAATTGAACACAGAGACCTCAATACTTGGTACACCACACACATTGACGGTAACAATCAGTGAATAGTGTTTGAGTAACAATGGGTCATTTTGAGTAGAAAATAAACTCCAGGTGTCACAAAACAGTATGCTACTAAAACAAACAACAACTAACAACTAAACTAAACAACTAATAACCAAAGCAACCATAAAACAGAGTACATTTTTAATTATAAATGCCCCATTGCATGATGGGAAATATGAGATCAAATCTTTGATATTTACTTAAAGAATCCTGGTAAAAATAACAAACAGTTCCAAGTAAAATATACTTTAAACTTGTATTTCTACTTAGCCAGTTCAATTTGAATCTACTTCTGTATTTAAGTTAAATAAATAAAAACTAAACCTCAAGTAAAAAGACAAAATAATATTTGTTTGTAAAATTTACTTAACTGATGCTACCTTTATTTACAAGTTCAAAAAATCACAGTGTGCAGAGACAGTCCCACAAGAAGTTTGCGGCAACTACAGAGGTATCTCTTTACTCTCCATCGCAGACAAAATCCTCTCACACATTATGCTCGACAGGCTTCTGACATCAGTCTATGAACTGGACCTGCCTGAGTGCCATATATCACCATCAATGGCACCCAGCTCTCAAATGTTACCACCTTCAAGTACCTGGGCAGGCACAATTTACAGCGACATTGCAAGCATTTTGATAAGAAAGGATGTTGAATACGAAAATGTAAGACTCTTTTAGGATGTAAGACACTTTTAGGATTTCTTAAATTGTAAGAACTTTCGCCATTCAAAATCTAAACAACAGTAATGACGTCCTTGTAATATTTGCATACTACCGCACGACTGGTCTGCTTTCTTGTATTTGACTGCTTTCAGAAATCATTTTAACTAGTTGAAGGCCAATGGCCATGGTAAAAAGCACTACTAGCTGCTCAACCTCCTGCTGGGGCACAAATTAAGATGCATCAACCATCGTCACATGTTTAGAGCAAACCCAAAACATCTCCTCTGCCTATGACTCAGTAAAGAGAGAGACCCTTAACCTCCCAATTATCCCAAAATGTGTCCCAAAAACATATTTTCACACAAATGATGTACTTTACTAATACCTGATCAGGCAGATGTTTAGAATGTGACATTGTTTTTTGGCCACATGTGGTTTAGGGGGCACAGAAGGGCAAATGACATGGGCTATGCCACTGACGTGCTTGTTAAAGGGCCTATTGTCTGTCACAGGTGTCTGCCATCATGCCATCTTGTTTGAAAATTACACCCTTCACAGCACACAAGCTTCTTCCTAGTGGGAATGGATACTCTGTCAGCACTGGTTTGCGTGGGGAACGTGTAGCACTGGTAGTTTTATAGATTATCGTGTCATACAGAGATGATCTGTGTTTTAATGTAATTGCTGTTGATGTAAATGGTGGCTATTTCACTGTGACACTGATTAGACAATAATGAGCACAGTTTTAGGGAACACAGTTTATCACCCCAGATACACACATAAACATGCAAATGATCCGCAGATAAATTTAAATCGGGCAAATTCACTTAATGTTCTTACATAATGCCTTTTTTCTTTAATGATAATGCTAATTACAAATAGTTTTTATTTGTAGTTAACTCTTTCACTTTTTGAACTACTGTACATTGGTACGTGGAGATTTTTTATATTGTTTTATTTGCATTGTAATAGCACTAGATAAATTGTCATAACTAATATATAGACAAGCTAACAACCATCTTGCAACATTCTAACAATCATTTAAAATATATTTTTAAAAATATAAATCCTTCCAAAATATACCCTTTTTTTTTAAGTTTTCCCTATAAAACAACTAGTGTTTTCTTAACAGAAAACATATATTATCTAAAATATATTTTTTGCCATGTTTGTATGGATATTTAGAAAATGTATTTTTCAAAACCATTTTAAAATATTATTTTCCGTCATATATTTCAATCCATGAAAATTCATTCACATTTGTCACGTCTGAAAATAAGTTTTATGTGAATATATAACATATTTGAATAAAAATAAATAATGAATAAAACCTAAATGTAGGCTATACTGCAAGACTGTTTTTTTTTTTTTTTTTTTTTTTTTTTTTTTCGAAATACATTCTGAAATAAATTTTGGTATATGAATGTTAAAACGAATTATATTTTAAATATATTTCCTACTTCATTGAGCTTCACTGTATTTGTATAGAAATATTATGTCTATTTTGTTCTTCTTGTTGTGAGGATGGGTTTGGGACGAACTCAGATGCAGACAGGATGTACTGAACACAAGATTTATTATACAAAAAGGGGAAAAACAAAACCCACGAGGGGGAAAACAAGGGCTAGGGTGAACACTAAAAGAATTCTACAAAACACAATAAACAAGGTAAACAAAGACTCTGAACACTAAATACTAACAAACACTCACTGCAAGACAAAGACTTCTTCGAGGGGTTTCTAGGACAAGGTATCTCAGGAGAATGACATGTAGGAACACATAAGTAGAACAATGAACCGACGAAAGACAGAGCACACTAGGAGATCTAAATAGGGGAACAATTAAGACACGACAGGTGGCACAGATACGGCAATCACAACAAGACTAGGATAACAAGGGGGGCGGGGCAAGGGAATGAGACAACACAAGCACATGGCCCAAAGACAAGGCCATGTGCTTGTACACAAAACACGGGTCTGTCATGATCCTGCCTCAAGACTAGAGAAAAGTCGGGACATGAAGGCAGAATCATGACAGAACCCCTCCCTTAAGGAGCGGCTTCCAGACGCTCCCCAAGGGAACATCAAACGCGGGACAAGACTGACTGGGACAGAGACAAAAACCAACAAGACATGACAAATAATAACAAAGGCAAACAAGAATAGACAATGACGGGGTTAGGGTGACAAATCAAAAAAAACAAACAGGGAAGGGGAGGGGGCGGGACCACAAAGTTCATGGGGGACAGACCAGGGTGGGTGGGTGGGGTAGGAATCTTAGGAGGACAGGACGAAGGCTGACGACGGGGGGTACGGGCAGGTCTGGGTGGTGAGGGACGGGGAGGGGTCTCGGGACAACTGACAGGGGACATGACAGGAGCAGACACGGGACGCGGGGGGACAACATCTACTGGACACGGGGGGACAACATCTACTGGACACGGGGGGACGACATCTACGGGACACGGGGGGACGACATCTACGGGACACGGGGAGACGACATCTACGGGACACGGGGAGGCAACGACAGGACACTCGGGATTTCTGGGGACAGGGTCCGGGGACGAGACAGGACTGACGGGGACTTCTAAAATCTGAACAAGACGGGACAAATAATCAGAAAAAGACTTTACAGCTATTACAATGGGCATCTCCTTGTGAGATGAGACCGATTGTAGTAAAGCCTTGGCTGCAGAGTCGGCCGCGGCTCTCTCCTCCGCCCTCGTGACTGCTGACTTAGTGACAGTTCTCATCCTTGCCGGCCCGGGCACGCCAGCGCTCACCGCTGCTGGCTCGGGCACAGTCACCGCTGCTGGCTCGGGCACGCTCTCCGCTGCTGGCTCGGGCACGATCTCCGCTGCTGGCTCGGGCACGCTCTCCGCTGCTGGCACGGGCACGCCAGCGCTCACCGCTGCTGGCACGGGCACGCCAGCGCTCACCGCTGCTGGCACGGGCACGCCAGCGCTCACCGCTGCTGGCTCGGGCACGCCAGCTCTCTCCGCTGCTGGCTCGGGCACGCCAGCTCTCTCCGCTGCTGGCTCGGGCACGCCAGCTCTCTCCGCTGCTGGCTCGGGCACGCCAGCTCTCTCCGCTGCTGGCTCGGGCACGCCAGCTCTCTCCGCTGCTGGCTCGGGCACGCCAGCTCTCTCCGCTGCTGGCTCGGGCACGCCAGCTCTCTCCGCTGCTGGCACGGGAGGAGACAGGGTCACAGGACCGGCAGGCCCCTTCTTCCTCCTCTTCCTCCTCGGGCGCGGTGCAGAGGCTACAGCTGGGTCAGAGGCGGGTTGGGGGAGTTTGGTCTCGGGCAGGGCAGCCTCGGACGCCGAAGACTCTGAAGCTGACTCCCATGAAAGCCGTCTCCCTCGCTTGTTGGGGAGACTTAAGGTAGTGGGAGGTACCTCAGGATCTTGGGAGGGACGTAACTGATCCCCCAGGGTTGCCACGGCCAGGACACGACCCTCCGGGATCGCCGGCAGCTGGGTAGGTGGGGACCTCTGGGGGGTACCCTGCGGCGCCTCCTGGGAGAACTTCTCCCACAGCCGGGCATAATTGTAGAGAACCCACTCGTTCTCAGGCGAGTATGGCAGGGCAACCCTTTTCTTCTCGGCGGGGGACGACATCCAACACTGTTGGCGGAACTCCAATTGGGATTGAGGAGTGGGGGACATCCTGTCTGCTGAGTTCCTATTTGGTCGGTTCATTCTGTTGTGAGGATGGGTTTGGGACGAACTCAGATGCAGACAGGATGTACTGAACACAAGATTTATTATACAAAAAGGGGAAAAACAAAACCCACGAGGGGGAAAACAAGGGCTAGGGTGAACACTAAAAGAATTCTACAAAACACAATAAACAAGGTAAACAAAGACTCTGAACACTAAATACTAACAAACACTCACTGCAAGACAAAGACTTCTTCGAGGGGTTTCTAGGACAAGGTATCTCAGGAGAATGACATGTAGGAACACATAAGTAGAACAATGAACCGACGAAAGACAGAGCACACTAGGAGATCTAAATAGGGGAACAATTAAGACACGACAGGTGGCACAGATACGGCAATCACAACAAGACTAGGATAACAAGGGGGGCGGGGCAAGGGAATGAGACAACACAAGCACATGGCCCAAAGACAAGGCCATGTGCTTGTACACAAAACACGGGTCTGTCATGATCCTGCCTCAAGACTAGAGAAAAGTCGGGACATGAAGGCAGAATCATGACACTTCTGAGGTAGTTTCAAAGAAACATCAGAAACAATATTGATATTCAGATAAAAATTATGGAGAACTCCCTTAAGCTTTATAAACTATGAAATCAAAGGCTCTCAGAACTAAACACTTCCTCTATAGGCAGAATTAGCATTACCATTATACAGTAATGTTTGTTTTAGCATCCAGAGTAACCGGTAAATGTCACTATGTTCCTGAGATCATCCAGACACTCCACATTCGGCCCCTCAGGCTGCACACCCTGTCACTAGCTGTCCCGCATCTGTCAGGCAGCAAAAGAGCACATAGCACCAATCATCCCTCAACCCAACCCAACTGAGCTAAATGTGCAAACATTATTAGCATAATAAAGCACAGTAATCATTCATATGTTGATACCAAAACAATATGTATTTTATCAGAATACACAATTGTTTCTGAATAGAAATAAATAGAAAAACACACAGTTTGGTTCCAGATGGTGTAATTCCATTGTCTACCAGCAGGGCTAATACTAATCAACCAAACACTGACACCCATACTACCTGCACCAGACTAGTAAGGAGTATTTGAAGTGTTTTCAAGTATTTTGGGGGATGGGGGGCTTGGTAACACTTTTTAGGATTCTGATGCATTCACTCTTCAAATCTGACGAAGAAACAAACTCATCTATATATCTTGGATGGCCAGAGTAAATATTCAGCAATTTTATGTATTTTTGGGTGAATCTTTTTTTTCTTCATTTTTTGTATATATATATTTTTTTATCACTACTCAGTTGATATCTAAATAAAAAAAGACTTGTCCACACCCTCCTAAAACGCCTAATTTAAACACTCCCACATGTCTATGTCACGATGTGGGGAGATTTTCATAATGCTGCCCAAATGTTAATGCAAAGAAAAAGGTGTAACTTTTATTCTCGCCATGTTGTGGAGACGCTGTGTGACACTGTGAAAGTGAAACTACTTTGTTTGGCCTTCCAAAAGAGCAAGATATGCGCTTCATCATAGAGCTGATCCGTGCAGGTCGCTGAGGAAATACATTAACTTCAAGCTGTGGATTGTAGGATCGGGTCCAGCAAGGGGTCATCACATGTGGTTGCCGCAAGCTCCTTCGTCAAATCCACCGACAGTCTGGTGCTTGTGACTCGCAGTCTGTAAGTGGAGCGTAGAGTAGCAATTGTTGTTGGTCATTTCTCCGATCACAAATGCAGACATGGTTTTATGTTTATGCAGCGCAATACGCAATGCCACGTGTAAAAAGACAGCATAAGTCATTCTATTCAGTAATAATGTCCCCACTAGATGTAGCAAATGCCGAGTTTGTAATTGGTTTTACTGTTTTCGTCTTGTTGTGCCTGGAGATGGCATCACAGTATGTTAAGGGGCGTAACATTTCTGTCACATGCTTGAGGTATTCGGCCAGTCACAACACACTGGATAACTGGCCAATCAGAGCACACCTCACTTTTCAGAACAATGAGTTTAGTAAAAAAACAACACGTCTCAGAAGGCAGAACATTGAGGAGAAAATATAATGTACAGCGTGTGGAAAACAATGTGCTTTTTAAACCACGTAAGCACATTTCATTACACCAAATACACAAAATAATGTTATTTTTAGCAACATCATCTGATCTCTTATAATAATTAGAAATTACTTTTATTCAGCCAGAAAATTAGTCAACATAGAGGTTCTATGCAAAGCCTAAAGACAATAGTGCACTATGAAAAAGGATTACGTGCTTTCAGAAGATGGATTTCCAAAATCAAAGTCAAAAAACTAAATAAATACAAAAATAAAAAATCTTATAAATCCAATATTTTTTCATAAATGTTTAAAATAAAACATTAAGCTGCCTTTAGATTTAGACAGTTTTTTATTATTTTTATTTACTTTTTTTTATTATTACTTTCACTACCAAATTAATCTAATCTAATAGAGTCTAATCTAATGTGATTTTATCTAAAATCTGCTGGTTTCTAAACCACTGTTCTCAAGAGGAAACCCTCCTGTGGTGAAACATGGAACAACAATACAAATATGTCTTGTCTGTCCGAAAACATATTGCGTTCATTTTTTTCTCAAGCAATTTCCACAACATACATTTTTAATTACATTTTAATATTTAATGTTACATTATATATTAAAACTGGTGCTTAGCATTTTTTTAAAAGACGAATATATAACTAACAAACATCAACTGCTAAGCAGCTAATCACAAAAAGGAACATATAAGACATGCATTAATATTAAACCTCTATGAGAAGTTATGTAAATATACCTAAACCTTATTGCTGGACAGTAACTTGAATTCTCTAATGCCCGCTAGAGGACGCAACACGACAACTAACTGCTTTATATAATACCATGAACAGCAAATAAATCTAACAATAGTTTAATAATTGAATAATCCGTATAACAATCCTATTATATATATATATATATATTATATATCATATTATTAATATATAATTTTTATATTAATCATGCTATGCATTGTATTATTAGAAATGTATAATATATAACATATTTAATATAATAATAATAATAATTATTATTATTATAATGGTGATATTAAAATAATACATGTATGCATTCATTTTTTTAATGATATTATTTAAAATGTGTATATTTTATCAAATGCTCTTACATTTAAAGTAGAACTATTTCTGCACTCTGAGCTGCCTGTGAAGCGAAACTGCGCGTGCGCTCGTGTTCTCACGCTCGGATCAGTCAGAGTAAAACTGGAGTCTCGTCTGTCCACGCTGAGCGGTTTCACTATGAACACGCATGTTATTTACTAACAGCCTGAGCAGCGCAGAGCGTCTGTTTTCAAAGGTAAGACATTTCTTTGGATTATACTGCTGTTTTGTTCCCACTCAGTTTGATGAGAGTGTCTTTTATCAGCCGGTGTTGTTACTGTCGCGCCCGTGCGTGGAAACAACTCGGATGAAAGTCTATTGATCTTACTTGGAGCCTTGCTTTGGAAGTGTTTATTTTGTCTAGACACTAGAATAACTTGGTCTTGTTTTAAAATATAGCCAGTTCACAACTAAAAGTTACGGGTAAATAAACTTAATGTGACTTTAGTTGCAACACATGCGAAAGCGATTGATGTTGCCGTTGGAGTCTTTTATCATTTATATTTACATCAAGAGCTCAAATAATGCCGCATTATTTATCTAAACTGAATTGTGTCAGCCATAAGTCTGTTTTAGAACTCTTGCATGTCAAATAAATCCATCCCGGATCACGTTCAGCTTCCCAAAATAACATTTTATCACTAAACCTACTTTAATTATATGTTTTAATGTTTAAAATGTGAAAAATGACTTATTTTCAGAATGGAAATGAGAAGGTAAATAGTGCTTCAGTTCCAGTGCACTACGCCATTTGCTGGCAGCTCCCATGAGACATGAGCTTCGTGGTGAAACCTTGAACTTCAGAAGGACGGGATGCATTGTGGTCACCAGCCTACTTCCTTACCTTCTTTCAGGGCGCAAGGTGTGGCCCACGCCTGTTTCCACTTGTGTGTTTAGCTACCTAATATCAAACCCTTCACTGTGTCCTCATATCGCATTCAAGGTGTTGCCAGAAGTCACTGGACTAGATGTTCTTTTGCATTGTATTAAAATACTTTCACCAGAGGATGTGGGCCAGCGGAAACCATGCGTTTCTTTCTCTGAAAGCCTCCAGTGAGAACTAATGAACCACAGTCACACTGACATGTGTGGCCTGCTGCACATATGTGTAACCTCAGAAAGAGGATAATTGTGTCGGAGACACTTTGAATGAGCCTTACATCGTTACATTTTGCTTGTCATAATGTTGGAGGGTTAAATGAAGCATTGAAAGATGAACTGTGACATTGAGCATGTTTTGCAGACTGCTTAATTTGCATTGTGCATGCAATACACTATTAGATCATCTGGGAAGAAGGTAACATGTTGCAGCCTGTCATCTAATAATGGGTTACGTGCTCTGTCTCATTTTGTGTCGCTTCTAGAAATACTGTTGTTTAAACTTTGTGCACGCAGCTGGAAAAGATCTTTCATCACCAAAAATTCATATCTGGCTAATTTTCGACCTTTTTTAAAGTTGTTTGGATATCTGCAGCTGTAAGACGTTTAATGTTTGTAAAGCATCTCAATAAGTTTGGTGGACAGCTCTGCAAAATGGTTAGCGTTTCTGTAAAGTGGTTTTTGGTCTTCTGATGAAAACTTTGTGACATTAAGAGGCCAAACGTTCCAGACGCTCAAATTTTTCACACCTCACACCTTTTCTTCGGTGTCCAAAGTTGAAAAGGCCAATTGAGTTTTCCCTGTTGAAGAGTCGGGGAAATAAGCTGAGCTATTTTAACTTTGCTTTTGTTGTTTTTTTGCTAGACTTGAGCAACACGATGAACCGTTTTTCATTGTGTCTAAGCACAGGGCTCAGCCTGATCCATCAATAATAATAATAATAATAATTATAATAATAATAATAAAAGTCTATTTTTGATTAATTGTTACAGTTCACAGTCAAAATACCTGTCTTGGAAAGTGCGTTCGAAAAAACTGTAAGTGAAAGTTAAACAGTCGTCTCTTAAAGTTACCGTGCCTGATTTAACATTTGCTGTCGGTGTCTTTAATGTAATCCAAGAAGATGAAAGACAGAAAATCACTCACTGCTCTTGACTTAATTACTTTAACTGTGGATAAATTCTTATTAAAATTACAAACCAAAAATTATTCAGACACCAGATGTAATTGTTTATATTGTTTTACTAGTCGGTGCAGGGCACTATAACTCACTTCACAAGTGAGTACAGCAAAATAAAGCGAGCTGTGACATATTATTCCCCAAAATCATTTATTTTACATTGAAGACTATGCAGTGCTATTTTACATTCAGTTATTCATTTTCTGTACCTGGACACCGACAAACTTGAAAAAAACTTAAACATTGTGTAAATAGCACAATTAAAAAAATATAACGAACATACAAATTAAACAGTTTCAACCCCAGCTACGGCCCTGCTAGCCTACACCATACAACTAATTAAAACGTACTGTAAAAATATAAAAATATAAATAAAATACACTATATTAATATAAGAAAATATTATTCCTATTTCCTGTGATGAATTACTCTCGGTTTGGTTGAGTTTAAGTTAGGCTTATGCACATACGTTTAAGATATTGGCGTATGGACTTTAAGTTGTGACATTATGTGTTTAATTATTAAATCACTTTTTGTTTCCCAGGGATATTTCATAGTGTGTATCACATGCTAAACTCCATGTAGGCTGTGATGTAGGCTGATTGTTTTGATTTTACAATATTGTACTCCAGACAGTTTGAGAAGATCCATGGCATACAGTACATGAGATGTTACAAAACCCCTATTTATTTGTGTTAATTTATTGTCTGTTTGACTCTTGGGTTTCGGTGAGATTCTGCAGCTTGGTTACATATCTTCAAATTACGTGGTCAGTCCGGGGAAAGTCTGAGCCTGATGTGAAACTTGATGTGGCTAAACTTCACTTTTGTACACAGTTTTTTTTATATAACCTACACGGGAAAGTTCAAGTGTTTGTTGAAGTCGTTCTCGAAACGATCCCAAAGCTGTCCCAAAGGTGAATATTCACACTTCCATATAAACTGTAGTGCATCTCTGCTATGTGCATTGCTCTTGTCTGCATATTAGCTACTTCCAGTAAAATCTGCTGAATTGAGCACAGATCTTTCCCCATCAGCACCTTTTCATTGCCCTCCTGCCGCTGACCTGTGATTAATTGTTTTAACAAAGGAAACGCTCCTGCTGTGCAAATGACAGCCTGGTGGTGGTGGTGACACACCTGTATGGCTTTGGCTGTACATCCCATGGTCTTTTCAACAGGATCCAACTGTGGCTTTAGAGCTTGCATTTAGTTTAAAGAAGTAATGCATGATGCATTTTGTAGTTGTGTAAATCAAAATTTAACATTCAAGGCTTCTTATTCCATTATGCTTTTGTGTCAAAAATGGATAAAAAAAATAAAAAAAAAAAGTCTGAATTATTAACATTTTGTTTCACTTAGACCTTAGACCTTTAGCATCTCACATAGTTGCACTCAAATTGTGCCACTGGTTTCATCTGAAACTTCAAAGAATGACTGCATCGCAGCAGACTTATAATTGGAAGCATGCGGTTATTTCTTAAGACCTGTGGGAAACTTGTCTTCTTTAGTTTCATGAGAAGTTTTAAGCAGAGCTTTGGTTCTAACCTTTGCTTGGATGGTGATTTTGTTAAACCTAAAGAAAAATGGTTCATAGTTTTAAGTACCATTTACTGCACAAGGAAGGACGTTTCTACTGACATCAGAAGCACTGTTGCTCAAGTTACTCTGAAAATGTAATCAAAGTACTAATTACTGATTATTTCTTTTAAAAGTAATCACGTTACTGTTATGATTACTTTATTTCAAAAGTAATAAGTAATTAGTTGCATTACTTGGTAAGTTACTTTTTTCTCCATGAAATTTATGAAATCCCAGCATAGGCTACACGCTCCTAATAAATATGTTATAACAGCATCAACATTCACAGAACAGTTATTTTTAACTAAAGCAAGATGCTGCTGCGTGCATGGTTTGGATGGCAGAATGCCAGCAAAGAGCGCTGCATTTATAATCTCTAAAAGACATCTCAGTTCATCGCAATCTCATAAATCTCT